>NC_139722.1:101692901-102240401 GCF_964211835.1 Anser anser
CTTAACTGGGTCTTAAGAGACTGGCACAAGCCCACTGTAAACTACCTCATTGCAGTTGGAAAACAGCCTGACAGCTGCTGATGTCTCCTGTGGCTTTGCTTTTTTTTTTCTGATCAGAGAAAACTGAAGTAATATAGTCCTCGTCAATAATTGCAGTGCTTAAAAATCTTATAAAGGGATTTCTATTCTTCCCTCCGGAGATAACTTTTCAAAGGTTAAATTAGTTTTACTTGTGTGTGCTTCAAATATTTCAGCTCCCAATAAGGATCAAGTTTTGTTTTAAATAAACTGCTAGTTTGTGTGTTGCATTGGATTAACACCTTGCTGAATACCTTCTATTTCAGTATGAGATGCACACTACAAAGCCTTCAGTTTAAGTCTAGCTGCAGTCCCCCAGAAAAGCTTCAAGATATTGACTCACTTGGTTAGTTTATTTCAGAGATGGGTATTCATTTTTCTTTTCATGTTTCATGCTCTTGAGCTTCAATTGAATTTATCAGCTCTGGTGTGCCATCAACATAACCTCAAGAAGTAAGAGTAGAATGATTTGCATAGAGGCCTAAGAGAGTTAAGGACCTTGATACATTTGATTTCACTGTGCACCTAATTTCAAGAAGGTCTCAGCTTAATATACGCTGTCCAGGGTTTTCTCATCTAAAAAACTATTAGAGAGCATCCAAAGGAGGGTTACAAAGATGGTGAAGAGGGGAAGATAAATGAGGAGCGGCTGAGGTCCCTTGGTTTGTTCAGCCCAGAGCAGAGCAGGCCGAGGGGAGGCCTCATGGCGGCCTGCAGCTCCCTCACGAGGGGAGCGGAGGGGCAGGCGCTGAGCTCTGCTCTCTGGGGACAGCGACAGGACCCGAGGGAACGGCATGGAGCTGGGACAGGGGAGGGTCAGGCTGGGGGTTAGGGAAAGGTTCTGCACCCAGAGGGCGGTCGGGCACTGGGACAGGCTCCCCAGGGCAGTGGTCATGGCACCGAGCCTGCTGTACCTCAAGAAGCATTTGAACAGCACTCTCAGACATAGACTGTGTTTTTTTGGTGGTCCTGTGTAGAGCCAGGAGCTGGATTCAATGATCCTCGCGGGTCCCTTCCAACCTGGGATGTTCTGTGATTCTGTACTGCCAAAATGCCAAAGGTTATGCGATAACAGTAAGACCCTAATGCGTGTGATATGGCTGTCTTATGTAGATTATGAGGAAAATGTTTTGTAGGAGTACAGATTGTAGAAAAGTAATATTTCTGTAACTATATGTAGTGGTTTTTTTTGTTTGTTTGTTTTTTTTTTTGTCTTAGCCTATTTCATTCTGGGTCAAATAACAAATATTTGGCACACTGAATAGAGAAATTGCTTATGCTTATCTGGCCTTTCAGTTGTGTTTACCAGCTAGTCAGTGAGCATACAGGTAAATGTGTTGTGAAGAGCATATGGAGGTATCACCTATAGAAGTAGTTCAGTTAATCTGAATAAACACATTTTGTATTTTCTGTTGGGGTCACAGGGAGCCTTAGGTGGAAGGTACAGTGACAGTGTCTAGTTTTATTAAAAATTTCCAAATTTGTCTCCTAGGATAATAGGTGACTTTGTCCTGGCTAGACTAATCAAGGTTCTTCCTTCTGTAATATTGTCCCCATCACTGCCGCAAATGTCATCCAAGTAGATATCAAAGTCAAAGGGAGAGAAACAGACTTTTAATTTGTCACAGTAGCATGTTGTCCTTCCTGATAGCTCTGGGTCTTTCCCAGAGGAAGTGCTTATGCTTTGTTATGGATGTAAGCTTTATTAGTGTAGACGTCATCAGGTTCAAGTGTTAGGAAAAGCCTCTGCCTGCTAACAAAAGGCCATGGCCTCGGATAATGCAGCTGTTCATCAGTGTAGTTGATGCTCTACTTTTCTCCTTGGATTTTTTTGGATTTGGAGATCTGTGCAATGAGATTCTCCCTCTCTGAAGGCTAAAAAGAAGGACTCAGGTACTCTGATTTTAGTACTTGCATTTTGCTTTGGACCAAAAGACTTGCCAGAGAAAAGCCTAGTCAAATCCATTTCTGAAACCTTTGTATAGCCTATAGTCAATTCATCCACAAACTGCCATATATGAATAATACTTCCTTTAAAAATTCTTCCTCAGACTTCAGATACCAGAAGGGCAGCAGCACAGCATACACGTTTGCAGCAGGTTTGCTATTAAATTAGATTGTTGCGTAGTTCTGAGTTTCAGCTTCTTTTTATGTTCTAAGTATGAATTTTAATTTCTTTCCATGTAGGCTACCGTCTGGTTGAGAGATACAACTGAGGGGTGATTTTCTGGGAACTTCCTTTCCATGTCACTTTTATGTTATCCAACAACACTTCCCTTTCCAGTAGCTGCTGTATAAACCTTTCTTTCTCTTGTTCCATGACATCAGATCAGAGAAAACTTGACCAAATGAATAGTGACACAGCATTGCATTACAATGCTCATTCAAGCTCCTTAGTCAGCCTGGTGACAACCCAAGCCTTCCAGTCCCAAGCAATGCTCTAGTGGCTCCAATATGTCATTCAGGACAATATTTAAATATTAACATCTTAGATATTTACTCTTCTAGTTACGCCACTGTGGCAGATGTTGCAGTGGTCCAGCATAATATCTCTGTGATCTATGCAAAAAAACATGCTGTCCCAATGGTTTCTTCGTTTATCCTAACTCATAGTTTACATAATAATTCACTTCAAGGTCTGATTCACCTCGAGTCATTTTCTCCTTCTCATTCCCTTCTCTCCTTCAGTTTTAGGCATAGGCTCTCTGAAATTTGTTCCTGAATATACCCAAAGGTTGCAAGCATTTGAAAGCTAAGTGTGGATTCTGATCAAAATTTTACAAATGGTTTCCATTTTATTAAGGAGTCAGATTGAAGACCATTAATAAAATGGAAACTCTGCAGCTTAATCTAACCTTGATATATTTCCAGACTAATGCATCTGCTTATAGCCCTGTCACCGCTGGATCTGAGCACTGAGAGCACTGTTGAATACATTTTCATACCTTTGCATTTTTTTTTCCTATCCCAAGTTAGGCCAATTCTCAGCTGTTCTGCACATCTTTCTTTCTCTGACTAAAATTTGAATAGCCATGCTAGCTTTTATTTGATACCGTGTTTGATGCTAAACACAGTTTGTTTAGTGGAAGAAGAGTGATGCAGAAGGGAGATTTGAGCTCATGGAAGATTTTGGAGGTAAACAAGACTCGGTGCTATACAGCTTAATTGTCTGTGAGAAGCATTACTCTGATGAGCAACGTCATAGCGCAACAACATTAAAATCATAAGTAGTGGTGGTGACTGCGCATTATGACATTACTTTAGGTTCACCTGGTGAACCAAGGAAACCAATACAGCATGTGGGAATAGGAAGGAAAGTGGGTTGTTCTGGTCATCATTTGTTTGGCTTGTCTGTGCCATGTGCACCAGCGTACAATTTCACAAGGCAAACCTGTAGTCCCAGACATCTGCAGGGCTGAGTCACATACAAGATTTCACTTTCACAGCATTTGGGTTGCCCACCACATTTGGCTCTGCTTCTACTTTGCTCTGAGCTTTGTGGCCCTTGTATGTGGACTCTTTCCCACAACCCAAGAATTCAGTGTCCCCAGTTAATGTATGGAAGTAACCTCACCTGCTTAGTAGGCTGCAGATATGTTGCAAATCTGACAATGAGTTTATCACTGACTTGTGGATTATCCCTGAATGGTAATTACCACATGATTATAAAATAGCATTAATTACTATAATTATTTTATAGTTCTGATTAGAAAGGAAGTTGTATCACAGGTGTTACAGAGCAGGTGTTTCTCTACAAGTTCAAAACATGCTTCGCCCAGCTCTTAGGTTGGACCTAGCAAATGGAATCAAAAATTGGCTTTGCAACATCGACCAGAGACTTGGGGGTGATGATAAATTCTCTTGCACTTGCAGTTTTCAAGGTGTATGCTTGAAAAAGCCCAGTTTGCTCTCTTGTTCAGGTATTGTTACAATCCTCGTGCAAAGTCCTTTCACCAGAACTGGAGGCCTCACCTCACCACTATGGAACACAAATCTCAGATTCCTTCTCCTAGAAGTGGCCTTTCGTTATTACATGAGTAAAAATACAGACGATCTCTGCTAGACACAGAGACTAGGTGTCTGTGCTGACACATCAATACAAAGAACTGTTATCACAGGAAAATTTCTCCTTCTAAACCTGGGCTTAAACTAATATGAATAGACACACAAAGGCCCCAGTGGGTGACCTTTGTTCACACAAGAATATGTCTGCTCATGGTTTTCTTAGTTCATGTTAATTGATTGCCTGATGGGATTGATTAACTAATTGATTTACTGTGGTTTGTGGTTTAGCACAAGGTTTGGCCTAGGGTAGGCTTCAAAAGTTTTTGATGTGGAATAGCAATTTGGGAAATACCCTCACTAGCAGTGATAGTCTTTTTGAACGCTACTCCAATGTCTTATGCTGGAGGAATCCCCTTGCAGAAAGTATTAATACCTAGCACGAGTAATACTTTACAGGCTGGGTTAGAGTGAAGCAGTCTGAGGAGTGAATTTCCAGTGTATTTGTTAACCAATATTAATTTTGTATAAGTTCATATCAAATTCATTTTGGGAATGCCTGTATGTAAATTATCCATCTTCTCTCTTATTCTTTTGCAGGCAATGAGAGAGGGACTACTAACAGGGTCTGTGTTCAAAATTTTTGTTCCTCTCCTCTTGCTTTAGGAGTGTGGGGTCCTAATCGTTATTCTCTCTCCCACTCGCCATGGTGCACATATACTCAAGCAGCTTTTACTGCGGAGGTGCAGAGGAAGAATGAAAACCCTAATATGAGACGACTCTTTCAGCAAAGAGTACCCCTGATACTTTGGATAACGCACATTTGGAATAATCTCTGCTTCTTGGCAAAATATGCCATTATATGTGAGACACCGAAACCAAAATTCAGGTTACGTATGTCAGCTTGAAAGTGTGTTCTAAGTTTCTGGTGTATGCAGTTAAAAGGTCTTTCCTGTTCCTTAAGTAAACTCACTTCAAAGAAATCATGCTGTAGACCTACGGTGAGGGTGCAATAGACTTTCTCTTCACACTCTGGGCACTTCCTGGTACTTAAGAGACCTAGAAAAAAATAAATATATATATTTCCTATTAACCTGTTTTGAAAATAGTCTTCCCATATCAAAGCATGTTTAAAAAGGAGATTGCATTTGATAGCAGTAACTGAAATGCAGTAAGAAGCAGCCGTTTGATCTGTTGCAAATAAACTCTTTTGCAGATAAATATGTTACAAGTGTATTTTTGTTCATTTGCTATCAAATTTAATAACAACCAGTGGAATTGAGTTCAACCAAAATGGTTCCGTATCAGACTTTGAATACATACTTTTAAATATTAAAAGATAATGATTTGTATGGCATTGTTATATAATGCATTTCTTGTCTTCTCCTGTGTGCATGTGACGAATTCCAGTCGATAAGCCCAGGACTCTGGAGTCAGTTGTCTGGCTAGTTATTAAGATTAAGATAAGTACTGAGAATGGAAAGATACAGTGCATTGTACTGCCCTTATGGGACTGGGCCACCTCGGATTCCAAGTGTAAACAATGAATTAGTTCTCCCTGGCTTATTTCAAACCTGAGGTGTACACTGTAAATATTTGTGAAATATGATGGAAAGAGTGTGGAAAGATTTTTTTTTATTATTTTTTTTTATCCGTTACGTGTTATTACTAAAAAGCAAACCTTACCTCCCCCCATCATTATAACTCATCTGTAAAATCCAAGACCAATTTCTGTTAGTTAATTAAGAAAAATAACTTTTTTTTACTTGTTATCTAAGCTGTGTTAAAAATAAAAGAGAAAGAGAGACACACATTTGGAGATAACTTCATGCTGAATGTGCTGCAACAGTAACAACACAGTTAAGGCTCACACAGCAAAGCTCAGTAAGGGGATGGGGGGGGGGGGGAGTGACATAGGACAATGAGGGCTGGAAGACCTGAAGTACAGAATGCTGAAGTCAATGAAAAGTCTCCATATGACTTCAATACGTTCTGGATCGGGTCCAAAAGGGAAGTTAGTGAGCTGTGTTGTGTCTCTGCGGTAGAGTCCTAAGGGCATCACGTTGTCTTTTCCAAAGGGCGATAAGGAAAAAATTTAGACAAATATTTCCTCAAGCTCAGTTGCTAATTCTAACTAACTATAATAAACATGAGATTTGCTATGAATTTTTACCCAGTTCTTTCAGGAGAGCAAAATTTAACTTTGTCTGTGAGATCATTGGAGGAGTGATAAAAAGCAGTAATTTAGAAAGTATATCAAAGCTACGTGCTGTGCAACGTAGACCACTGGGTAGCAATTAATTTTTGTTAATGAATTTAAAACTAGATGTATGGAAATGGTTATATGAAATGTATACAGTGCTAAACAGCTAACTACTCCTTGGGGCTTGCGTTTTCATTATCTGTATGTAAATCATTTCAACGAGCATGATCTAATGAATCAAAAACTACTCTGAAATTTGAATTGATATCTGCAAGATACTGTTGCTTTTTTTTTTTTTCTTAAATCATTACACCGTGCGTTGTCATGTGGCCCTACAGTGAAGCTATGTCTGTCCTCTGATTAATCATCTCCTATGTGGAACTAGTTTGTAGGTTTTGTTGTGCTTCACAAAGATTATTTCTAAACTCTAGGAATTTTCCACATTAGTGGGGAAGGGAAATTAAAGAACACTGAAAAACATTCAAGAGAAACAAGGAGCACCGCTGAATGGTCCCCAGTGATCCCTCCCTAATCTACTGTTTTTTATGCAGTAGAAAATAAAAATAAACAAAAATACACAGTTAACTGTGAATGGCTACCTGACAAAAGCATGCAAACTGCTTTTCCCTGAGAGTCAGGAAGTTGTATTGCTGAATTAGAAGCTGTCTCTTTCCTTCATATGCCAGTTAAATCATTGTGCTTCCTTAGCTCCCTGAAGGTATACGCTGTGATTTCCTCTTAACCAGCAATGAAGATAAATAGCTCCTGTATCTTTTCTGTTTACAGTTATCTTAAGCAAACCCAAAATTAAAGCACAATCACTGTGGAATCACAGTTTCTTATGGAATCCTGAATGTAGGACCAAAAGTTGGAATATCTCTAGAAGGAGATATATATGTATGGAATATAAAAAGTGTGTGTGTATAATACATTGTATATGTACATTATAACTTCAGTTATTAATAGACCTGGAGAAACTGAGTAATTAAAGCAGTATCTAAACGTGATGTGCTGTAACCAGATAAATGAAATTTACAGAGTGCACTGGAATATCTGGAATACCACACTCCATTTCCCTCCCCTTTTTTTTCACAGCCTGGTCTTTATATTGTGGCTGTGTTTGTTCCAGTTAGCTGCAAGTGAGAAACCACTGCTGAGGTCGCTGAAATGTCAGTGCCACATAGGCTGAGGGCAAAACTGGATGGAATTCCCTGCTATAACACTAATTATCAAAACTCATATGATACGAGAGGAAAGCGTGTGCAGCCTTTATGCTGTATGCTGCAGTCTAACAGAGGTGGTGGCTGGATAACTCTACAAACAACCCTATGCCCTAAGCTATTTTAAACATAAGTGTAGTCTCTGGCACACACGTACAGTTTTATGCCTACAGTTTATATTCACAGAGTACGCTTGAAACCAGCTACATGTTTTAGCTGAACTCTGGATGGTCTGAAATACCCAGGTAGTTAGCATTCCTGCCAATTTGATATGATTGAGACCTTTACTTGAACTGACCTCAGAAGGAATAGAAGACTAATTGAGGCGGCCCTGGTTCTAGCTCTCTGGAGGTGTAAAACACTGCAAACGGTATCTGGTGCATGCATAAAAAGGTTTACATAGTGCAAGAGGGCTATGGGAAGGAAAAGAAAGACTTCTCTTTCTCTGTCTCTCAACAGTCTTCCCCCCTACTCCCCAACAAAGCTTCAAGAAAAGTAGCTTTATTCCTGTCTTAATGTCATTGTGTGGTAAAATAAGGGGAAAAAAAAAAAAAAAGCACCCAAACAAAGTAGAAGGTAAAATTAGGACAGTACTTGGGTGCCTCAGGGCTGTAATTAAAGCTAACTAGATAAAAAGAGATATTCTGCCTCAGATTTATGTTCTGAGGAGAAAAAAAAAAAAGGCTGAAAGTGAAATACAGCAAAAGAAACCCGTAATTCCAATGTATTCAACTCACCCATCAGAAGAAATGGCATTAATTCAGGTACCCAATTACTGTAATGTGGTTCAGAGCACCTCAATAGGTGTTTCAATCTCAAGCCAGGACTAACATTTGTAATCCTTTAAATGCACTTAAGAAATTGATGTTACAGCCCCACAATCTGTTAGGGGCCTTGCTTCCTGGCTGATTGCAAAGTATCCCACCATTAATTGGATCATCAGAATGTGATCCGCGTCCTGGTCCTCGGATTATGTAAGACTGACTTTGCTCTGACGCGCTGAACCAGAGGCTTCTTTTGCTGGATATTTTGACCCTTAATGTAGATAAGTGGTATTTTTCATCAATCTTAGCTTGCATTAAAAAAGGGAAATGTCAATTCAATGTGGGGCGTTTAACTTAATTCAACATCTTTTAATTTAATACCTTGGAAAAGTTAGTCCGTCTCCGACCTGCTGGAGACTTGTGCTGATGGAATGGTTTATGGAGCAGGGCTGGAGGCACCTCGTTCCCACTCCTTGATACAGTTGGGTCCCAAAAGTCTCTTCGTGCTTCGTCCCTGTGTGAAAGGGAAAGATAGAAACAAACAAACTGCCCCTCGATGCTTGTTTGCAACATCAGTAATGAGTTTCCTCAGCTCCTTTGGACTGTTCTCTAATGACCGCTCTGTGCACCTGAGGGAAAACAGACACAAAATTAATTGTGTGTACTGCACCGTTCATCTTGGGCTTCAGGTTTCCTTGATATTTTGTGGATCAGGATGGTTTGATTAATTCACTCAGTATTCTTAATGGTGCTAGAATAACAGCTGGCATGGAAATCCTCTGCATGGGCTAGACCTAAAAACCTGTTGAAAACAAGGGAGATGTCTCCTGATAGAAGGCGGCTTTATTTCAAAAAATTATCACTGGGAAGTATGGGACATGTAGCAAATTTTTTTTTCTTAAATTATTTTTTTCCTTGCACTGCATCATAAAACCCTCTTGATGTTTCTCTTCCCGGTATGGAGTGTTTTTGTCCCAGTGGTACAGACAGGGCTTCAAAGGTGACTGCAGCAAAGTTTTTTGACAAAAAAACAGTTTTTTTTCTCGGCATTGCAATGAGCATCCAATTCATTTGACTCTTAGCATGGTTTTGGGAAAGCATTTGTGGCAGTTACTGGTATGGTATTGGTCTCCTGGTTGTTAGGAGGGAAGGTGGTGAAGTGAAGAGAGTTAATGTTCAGATTCGTGGCCATGGCTTGTGAGTCCTTGATGTCTTTCCTGCAACTGATGCTTAATAATCCCAGGTATAGCAATATATATGCATATAGTATGCTACAAATTCACTATCAGAGCCTGTCTTTTTCTGTGTTTCAGAGGAAAAGCAAGAAGCAAGCTCTTTTCCACTGTGTCACACAGTGTCAGAAACAGAAATCGTTTTGCAGCTGTGATTGTCTGACTTAGGCCTCTTTTTTCTTTTTTTCCCTCGCCAAGTTCTCATTTCTGTTTTTCCAACTTTCTCCTCTCCCCACTCTTCATTCAGAGAAGTCATTCAAAAATAGTGCCACGCTGTGGGCCGGAAAAGCTGCCAAGGCCCAGTAATGGTGAGGGAGCAGTAGAACTTCTTGTTTCACTGTCATCTTCTAGAGCTGTGGAGATCTTGAAGGCCTTTAGAGGTCTGTTGAACATTACAGATTGAGAAAAGCAAGCTTCTGAGGCAGCACTTTCTGTTTTATGAGAAACATGTACAATCCAAAGGAGAAGTGGAGTGAAGAGGATGGTTCCTGAGTTTCTCCCACTCTCCTGCTGGGCAAGGACCAATTAAGAGTGTGACGTAGGATAAAAAGGAGACAAATTTGAGGCAAGGAGTTTAAACAGGAGGTCTGGGACAGTCTGATTAGACATCTCATCCATACAGTTTTTGCAGTCACTGAGGATGTGAATCTTTATAGAGTGTCAGAGAATCTAACTCCATCTTTGCTCAGTGCTAACTAGATTTTGTAGATTAGCAGAATACCTAGATTCATCTTCTCTGTGGATTTACAGGGAGAATAACCGCATATGCACAAAAGGCTTTTGGTTGGAGGTACTTTTGTGATTTTGAGTCCAGGTAGTAAGAGAATTGGTCTGGCATTTTGAGTGGCTGACTGTTTAACAACTAACTGCACACTGGTCAGGAGAAGGCTTTCTGTTGTTGGTTTGGGTCCACGTGAGGTAGCTGTTCCTCATGTGAGGTATGTTGCTCATACGTAAGTACCTGACCTTGCTGTTTTTTTCCTCCTGCTTTCTTCTTGATATGAATTGAATAGGCAGGTAGATATATACAGTTCCGGTCAGCCAAATTGGCACTAGAGGTGATATGGTGCTATGCTAGGACAGGATAACCTTAAGTTTAGGCTCCTGGCTGGAGCAGAAGAAACATATTCAGTCCCTAGCAGCTGCCTGACTGGTCTCTTTAAATTGCAGTATGTATTGGTCATGGTGGTCTTCTCTCTTTGAACCTGTGCGGTTCCTGGGATAGGAGGATCTCATCTGCAACAGTAGATGCTGACGAAAAATAAATAAGAGCCCTGGCTAGAGATTCCTATAAACAGGTGACAAGCTTTCAAAAAAATAGTTCTTTTCTACCAGACCTTTTTCATGTTACAGTATTTGAATCTCTCCTTGGAAGTATTTGAAAGAGATATGGACTGTTCTCCTTGAAACTGCATCCACAGATGAAGAATGTGATGAAGAGTTCACGTTTCAGTGCTATACTTGGCGAACTAACATGCAATGTAGTATACCCCAAAATGTGTACCTACATACCATTCATGAGGGAATTACACCTATCTAAGCTTAAATATTTTAGAAAACGATGTTGAAGGAAGCTCACTTGGCCATATGCAGACCTGGTATAAAAGGAGTCACCTTTCCTGAAGGGAGTGAAGTTGTAGCTACGCTAGCCAGATCGAAATTTGTCCAGATAAACACTAGCCTCATACTCAGTTCATTCAACAACAACACAAAGCTCTTTTATGAAAGGAGAAATATGAAGTACTGTAGGTAAGCCTCTAATTACTTTGGCCATAGAACAAACATAATGTTTCTTCCTGCTTGGAAGGGCCTAACCTTCTGTAGGGAGAGTAGGATCTGGGATATCTCCAGCATTGATAGTGTTCCTACAGCAGCTGCGTTTTCCAGCACGCTTTATACCGGCACAAGATGCTTCTGAGTTGCTCTACTACATGGAGGGGAGAGGAAACCTGCAGGTTGTGGCTCTGCCTTCCTGGGCAATTGATCTGTAACACAGACACTGTATCTTGGGGTGTTTTGCTGCATGGAGTTGCGCAGTAAGTGCGTCACTTCCCATCTGTTTAATTGGAGCCTTGGGTGACACTTCTCTGCTGCTTTATCCCCAGACAGAAAGCTGATCTACGTTTTTGCTTTAAGTACACTACAAGGTTGGAAAGTAAAGTTGAGTTTGCAGTGAAGCAGATATATTGGCTTCCCATGCTTTGAAGACAAATGGAGTCTCATCCATCGCTGCTATACGAGTATGCTGGTGCTGTTTCAGACTGCTTTGGGTTAGGATTTCAGTTTGCCCTTCCTTCCTAATGGGGTCCCTTGGTGGAGAATGCCATCCAAGTGCAGGATGGATGAGGTGCCCTAAGGACCTGTATCAGGCTTGCCTTTTAAGCAGTGCCTTGCTGAACTGTGAACTGGGGTTTTCTTGAAGTGCTGTGTGAGGATATGAATTCAACTTTGAGACTAAAAAGGGAACAAATACTACATACGACAGCATGTGTCAGCTTGAAAACACACGGCATTCAGTGGCAGTATTAATATGCATCTAAAATGATTTTCGTGTGGTGTCTCGAGTGTTTCTCAGGGGCCTCTTTCTTTGTTCTAACTCCCTGTGGAACGGGCAGAGAAAAATGGCTGGTGTGCTCGCTTCGGCCACCGTCAGAGATGAGCTTGTGGCTGAATTAATTCTGTTCTCTCTAATGACCGGCAGTTACCTCATTGCCAGGGAAATGGCCCCCTCCGCCTGCAGAGCCGTAGCAACTCGGTGTCATTACGCAGGACAACGCGTTTGTCTGATACAGGCTGCCCCGAACACTGAAGGCGATTCTGCTTGCCCGGATCTGGCGGAGGAGCAGATGAAAGTTGCCTGTCCCGCGATCCCGTGATGTGCTGCGTGTCAGAAGCGTGCACCTCCTCTGCCTGGCTTTGTCCTTCGCAGTGTGAACCCAGTGCTTCCCTCACGCTGTGGGGGGAAAGGATTTAAGAGAAGTGAGCACGTTGAAATGAACCTGTGTGCTGTATCCGTTGTGATCAGATTCTCCTGTGGCTTCTTGGTTCCCTGGGGAACCCCAGGTGGATATGTATAAATACCAAATTGGGCAGTTATTTTTTGCATGGGGTGTGTGTGTGTGTGTGTGTGTGCAAGTTTCTTCAGGATTGGAATCCTGCTTGAGTTCCTGAGCCCCTCTGTCACACAGAGCTGCACACCATGGGGACGCTTGTCAAGGCAGCACTGTCTGTAGACCCTCCTACGCAGTGGTGTAGAGAAGAGGCACTGTTTCCGTTTCCCAAACCTACACTCGCTATGAACTCTACCTATGCCATTTGTTGGATGCTATTACAAAAGGGTAGGATGAAAAGTGTCCTATAATGGAGCTATAGTCAGTCTATTCTGATATGTTGCAATAGCTCACGTGTATTAGGGTGTGAAGCCGAGCAAGTGTCTCTTGAATGGCTGATCTGGGTTTCAGCATTAAGCCCAGCTGCTCCTTCGCACACTCTGTAAAATTACAGTATTTTACAGAGTAATGGCCTCACGTAAGGAAGCAATGTGAATCACAGGCGAACTGCTCCGGGATGGTGAGCACTCTCCCTGCCCTTGCCTTTCTCCTCCCAGTCTCTTATTCTCCTTTTTTATTTTCCTTCCCTCAACTCTTTGCAACACAGGTAGACACGTTCCAGTGTGACTCTGAGGAGCCTGCTACATTCTCGTTAGTCTGGTTCTCTTATTTGATTTTACTGTCTTTTTCACCTTGTCTGCTTAAGAAGCCCATGCTGCTTCAAGTAGCGTTGAATGCACCAGTAAATGCATGTTGCAGAGTGAAAAGTGAGATAAAGAATGTCTTCACCCAAGATTTGGAAGTGGTAGGAAATGACCTTTTGCACTTCTTTTGCTTTTTAGATCTTTAAGCCCTAAGCCACCCTAAATCTACTGTCCCTATAAAAAGATGCATTTTAAAAGTCTTTAGGAGGCTTGCTGACCTTGCAACCTACTTTGTAAGGAGTCTGCACCCACAGCTATTAAACAAAATTAATTTCAGCACTTTTAAATTGTTAATCTTGCAAAAGACAACTTGCTTGCTCTCCAGTGATCCCACAGGTCGTCATTCTGTGAGCTGCAAGCCATCACCAGGGTTCACGGCTCTGAACATCATCAGTCTGCTCGTGGCCTCCCAAATGCCTTGCAAAATTAATTCCTCTGCCCTCCACTTTTCCTCCCCTAGCAGCTCTCTGAGATTTGGGCGCTTGGTGAGCTCTCTGCAGGTAGCAGCCATTCACTGGTAGCCGCGCCACAGGTTATTCTCGTTTTAAGGTTACTCTGTCCTAAATCAGTGCTTCCGATCCTCAACTCACGGTAATGAACTTTGGGCAGCAGGACACTAATTCAGGTAGGAAATGACAGTTTTACTGTTCAGAGCGCTAGCTTTTCTATCGCAGGGGCAACGTCTCTTGTAAGTTAAGGTTCTCCATCCCCATGGGGCAAATGTTTTACCAGCTACTAATTTATTTTGTATCCTTTTACGTGAATTTTTTTCTGCCTGGCAGTGTGGAACTTGGAAACGTTGCCTTTCTTCCTCCTTGTAGTGATATGTGTGGATGCACGGGGGGTGGGGGAAAAAGCGAGTGCTGTATCTGGTATTATCATGCCTGGTTGTCCCTGCTCCTTTCACCTCTTTTGTCTCTGCCACTCAAGCCAATTTCAGCCATCCGCCAACTCTCATTTGGGATAATAGCCTCTCTTTTTACTGTTGTCTTGTCATGTTTGATTCGGCAGCACAAGGGTTTTAAATTAGCCAAAACGCTTGCATGCTGGGCTTACTCCGCTGCCACTACCAGTTGTGGATCCACTAAACCACTTGATGCTGAAATTGATGATTGCTCGGAAGGAATAAGAAATTGTTGGTGGCTACCGGGAAGATTCATTCATGCCGGCCCTCTTTTAAGCAACATAGGGGGAGGGAGAGAGAGATTTCCTTCATTTTCCTGCTGCCTGGCTGGTGGCTGTATTGTCCTTGTGCCAGGTTCCTGCTGAGTGATTACAGTCTTGCTAGGCTGCATAGTTCCCGTGATTTCGAAATAAAAACAGAAGGAAAAAAAAAAAAAAAGAGGGAGGGAAGGAAGTGGGGGGATAAAGCTCCAAAGATTTGCAGTTAAATTCAGTAGCATAGAATTGTCATATTTTAACTCACTGGCCACTTCTTTGTTTTCTGTTTGATGTATTCCCCCAGCCAGAAGTTCACCTGTTAGAAGTTTTACCCAGCAGGAGACTTTCTGTATTGGCCTGCTTGGGTTGGTGATACTAAACCACAGCTGGGCTGTAAGCAGGTTTTAATATTCTCTGGGTGAGAAATGAGCCCATCATTAATGGGCTCTGAAATCACCAAGAAAACAGAAAACTTCTAGTAACAACCCTCATACACCCCAAAATACCTTTTACTTGTTTATACTAGTGTTTAAAGATATGGAGGGCTAGAATTTATAAGGGAAAAGAAAAAAAAAAACAACAGCTGGACAAACTGTCTATAGAAAGAGAAAATGATTGAAGCTGTAGAATACAATGTGAATGACTAGAGATGTGCTTATATTTTAGAACTATATACAGTCACTTATGAAAAGTGAAAGACGAATTTTCTCATTGGAGTGGATTTGGTTTCTTTTAGAAGGGAGAGTATGTTTTGGCCTTCTTCAGGAATATTCTAGTATTACCTTCTGGGTTATGGCAATAATTGGTAATTCAGGTAGCCAGGTAGTCAGAAAAGGCTGCTAAGGTCCCATGTACAATGGCTCAGGGTTTCCAGGCAAAGACAAATACTACCTAACAGAGAACAGTAGCAATTATAAATAAATAAATAAATAAATATCTTTGCCATTTATGTTAGTTCCCAGCCACTAAGAAGTGTGGCTTCAAAATTTACAATTCATTATACAGTGTCACAAATAATACCCTAAATGTATCACAGGCAGGAATACGACTGCACAGCATCTGAGCCAACAAAGATGTTCTCATTTGATCTAATATTGCTAGCATTATTATTAGTAATATTCTGGCACTTTCTTTCCTGATTACTAAGCCACATGTTCTCTTGTGTAAGATGCCCTTTTTCTGCTTTAAAAAAAAAAAAAATCATCTTGTAAATTTGAAGCTGCTGGCATGTAACTTTATTTCTCTCTTGTATGTAATAAATCTTGAAGAAATCATGTGAATGACGAAAGCTCTAAAAATACAAATCTAAGTAAGAGGGCGAATCTCAGGGGCCTGGCAGTGGAGTGCTGTTGTGCAAGGCTGGCGTGGCAGGTTTCTGTTTGTGCCAGTTAACAGTAGCTTGTGAAGTCGAGCGGCCACGATGGGTTTAGTCCTGTTATCTGTCTCTGACCACTGCACTGCTCAGAATTGCTGATTTCTCTGCAAAATCGTGACAGATGTGTTGCAGGGAAATGTATTGGTCGAGTAGCTGGTGAGAGAGTTAATGCAGAGGATAATAAGTAGCTAAGGCTATGTCCTCCAGCAGACTTTGATGTGTTTTGATAATATATGGGATGGGTCAATCTGCCCTATTAGCAAATGTAGCCAGTTTATGCTCTACATACAAACTAGGGATTTGATAAAGCACTAAATTAGTTTTCACAAGGTATTAGATGTTAGATACTTAATGGGATCATCATGCTTTTGCTACACTTGGTTAAAATGTGTTCTGTAGCGGAGGCATGAGGCAGCATGACATTTTACCAGGAGAGGAAGCGTGTCTTGTGACTGAATCACGAGCGGGGGAATTATGAAGTCCAGCGTTGCTCGGCTCCTGGGTTACCCTCCGGGTGATTTACCAGAGTTTTCTCTTCTCGCGTCTGCAGAATAACATTGTGTCCTTCCCTTTTTGCTTTGCCTCACTGTGAGGTTGAAGCCATCAGTGTTTGTGAGGTATTGTTTGACTGTTGTTTATCCTTGGATGCAAAGTGTTGTAAGGTGCAAGTAGTCGTACGTCTGTGAAGTGCGTCTGTCCTAAGAGACTGATACCATCCGGCTCCGGAGGTGCAGGGGAATTCCCTAAACCGAAGAGCAGATAAGTTACAGGTTCAGATGTATTCAAGCAAATTTGAGTAAGACACCTTAGCAAAGCATGAAAGAAGAGGTTGAGGGGTTTTGTGTAGTGCTTCCCAGACACATCCTGCGTTCACCCTGTGCCACTGTTTATGACGTAGTTCGGTGAAGCAAATTCAAAAATACATTGGTAATATACATCATGTGGGGACAATGTCCTTCCCTATACGTGCTGGTGCCTATTTTACCAGTGAGGAACTTAGGAAAAAGAAAGTGACCTTCCCGGGCCCCCATGCAGGTCAGTCTCCAAAGTGGGCCTTGTCTGAGTGCTCCCCTCACCTGGGCTCCACTCCCCTCCGGCTGCTGGTACTGGTTTTATTAGCTTGGGTCTTCAGTATCAAAGAAAGGGATGTAAAATGACTTTTTTTTTTTAAGTTCTGTGTTTTTTGCCTTGTTAAATAAAAACCTGAGACTGCTGACAAGAGTGTATGCTCACAGCTAACTTCAGAAAGTTGCTTTAAAATCCATTCTGTATTTGGTGTTTGTCACATGAGAAATGTTTTAAGTCTAACTTTCCTTATTGCTATTTTTTCCAAAGGTTTATA
This sequence comes from Anser anser, assembly GCF_964211835.1. Taxonomy (NCBI): domain Eukaryota; kingdom Metazoa; phylum Chordata; class Aves; order Anseriformes; family Anatidae; genus Anser; species Anser anser. Next base: position 101,710,033 of record NC_139722.1, read on the forward strand.
GATACTGTTCTTAATTACATTTGCAATGCATAACACTGTTTTCTCTAACATCTTACTACTTACGAAAGTAGCCCATCCCAAGCGAAAGAGACTTTTTGTGAAATGCAACAAGTGTCACGTATGAAATTATCCTGCTTGAAAGCACAGAGGCTGCATCCCGATATAGATCACGCTGGAAAATGACTCAAAATTACCTGACGGCTTCTCCCCTGTTTGCACCCCTCCCCAGTCTGTTTCATAGTTGGGCTGTGGGAGGAAATGTGTAGTGTACGGTGGCATTTTAGGCTACTGCTACTAATAATCCCTTTGGGTATTTCATTAGTGCATTGTTTATAGGATCGCGAAAGGGCATCCGCTCTGCCTCGCGGTGCTGCCCGTGTCCCGAGGACTGAACAGATTTTCTGAAGCACGGGGTCGTGGCCATGTACTCACCGGTCCTTGGGTCCCACTCCCCTGCTGAGCAATGCTTTGGGCTGAAAACCCACTTTTTAAGCCCAAAGAGGCAGGGGCGAGCATGGATATGGGATGCTTGCATAGACGAGAGGCTTGCCTGTAGACTTTGCCTTGTAACACCTCATAAGCCTGCACCTGACAAGCCACTCGCAGCCGGTGGGCTGCGTTTTTCCTAATAAATTCCTTTTTGAACCCACTTGTTAGTCAGGCGCTGTGCTCACTAACTACAGCAAGGGGCCTGTGTCTTGGGCATAAATTACTCTTGTGTGCCACTGTCTCTGAGCAGCCCCCCAGTTATGGATTACTTTGTTCTCGACTTGACAGGAACATAATTAGAGCTGTTGATGAAATCTACCAAATTGTTCCTCCGTGGCCTCAATGGTCAGGAAATTTGGCTGAGTCGTATTTGTCACCGACGTAAAGGCTCTAAACACTTCATATTAACTATGTTATTAATGTGCCCTCTAATCTGTCCGCGAATTGGTAACACTCGGAGTGAGCTTGTGCTCTAATAGCACCTTGTGATGAATACATTGTAATGCTGCTAAAAAGTTTCTGGAGGGTGGAAAAAGAAAATGTTAATAAAAAGTGAATATTTCTAGACTGTTTCTCTTTATGCACGTGTATTTTTGTTATGCATATTTTTGTTTGTTTGATTTCTGTTTTTTAATAGAGATTCATTTAGGCTTTACATTGACGGACCCTTTTTTGTTCTATAGGATTTGCTGACATTTTGGCTGTTTCATTGCCAGAGGAGGCTTTGTGTGTCCCAAAGGAAGTGAGTGATCTGGCCATAACAAATCCTGCCAAAATATTTTAACACCGTTACGATTTTCTAATGCAATGCGTAGTGAATGTGACTAGAAAAGGATGGTGAGTTGACGAAGGGGATTCGTGCCCTCTCTTGTGCACTTGTCTGGTGAAACATGCTGGCAGGAGCCGCTGGGGTGGTGGGAGAGCGCAGCCAGGAGCGTGTGGTTCGCCTCTCGAAGCGTATCGCTTCAGAGGGATGAAACGTCAGCTGCTGCTCACGTGGGCTGCAAGCCGACCTGTCAAATTTTGGTCCTGCTCTTGAACTTTCCAAGAGTCCAGGGTGGTTGGATGCGGGGTTTTAGTTGTTAATTTTAAATAAATGCATTTTGGCTGCTATAACTGTGCAGTTGGTTAAAACAAGGAAACGTGCTAGGTACTTGCAGATGAGAAAGATCCTAGTGGCTGACTGTCCTAGAAGCTGACAAGCCACTATCCAGGGTAAAACAAACTCTCCCCTGCAAAACAAGGGGCAATGCCAAATTTCAGCATGGGTCTGATGATCATTGAGATGGGTCTTAACTATTTGGGCAACTGTGCCTAGAGAAAGTGTTAAAGCACAAAAATGCTTAATTAGGAATTTTCACATGTAGCGTCCAGGGGATGACGATTCTGGCAATGTAATATTTAGAGTTGAGCTGGAAGTATGGGAAAACAATAACTTAGATCCCCAAGCTATTCTCTAAAGAAGCAGGTAAATTAGCTCCTGCTTTTCTAATATCTTGGTGATTTGCTTATATTAAATTTAGCGTCCATTCCCTCCCATCTCCCCCCCCCCCCCCCCCCCAAATAAATAAATAAATAACAGAGTTGAAGATGACGGCTGTTATTCTGCAGTCAGCATGTCTTGTCCCCAGCACACACCATACTGGACTACTCCTACCTGGCTTCTAGGATAAACTCCCTTTTCTTTGGTCACTCTAAATTCGCATACATAAGAATAAGCAAAGCAGCTGACCACCCCTGCCAGAAAGGTTTGCTGAAGGGGAGAAAGCCAACAAGAAATAGAAAAGTAGAGCATGACTGCAGCTTTGGATGTTGCTCCACATGAGCTGATCCTTGTGCTTTCACTGAATGGTCCTTACTTATTGACCATCGAGCTGCTTGCAAGACTGACCTGTGTTGTCAGGTGCTCAGACCGACACAAGTACGTTCCAGCCTCTCACTTTTCCCATTCTGATGTTTCCCTGTTGGCTTGTCTTTGAATTCAGAACAGAGTTGCAGGGTCCCATGCTCATCTCCAAAGCCCTTGATCAGTTTTTGCTGGGCCCGCTCCATGCAGTCCAGTTCCCAGGGGCAATGATGCTGCTGCCACCAAGCAGAAAGTGTTAATCTGGGGGTTAGGGCTTACTTAGAGATTTCAGTCTATGATCTTAACGTTCGTAAATGAAATGGGAATCTAACTCTGTACCTTTCTCATGCAAATCAATCTATTTCTAGTAATGAGCAATTTAAGTGGTTTTTTTTTTTTTTTTTAAATATGTAGTTGCCATCTCTGGAAATCAGGATCAGAATTCAGGATGCTCAAATTAGGTGTTAGTGCATGCAGATACTCTGATGACTCTATTATTAGAATAAAGTAGACCAGTACTTTCCCTGTATCTGTTTCTTTTCACTGCTCTTGTCTCTTTCTCAGTTCATGTTGTCTAAGTTTTTCTTCTGTTCTTTAATTTCTTCCTTTAATTCATTTCTACCAAAACCATGGGAACTTGGAGGGCTTTCTAAATTTGATCATGTTACTTACAGTGTGTTGAAAACTGAGCTACATTTTCTTTTGACAGTCTTGTTTTTATCACTGCTTTGAAATGGTATATTATTTGGGATATTGATACCCAGAAACATACTTTATGCTGTCCTGGCTGTACTTCAATGGTCTTTCTAATATACATTCACTACTAAGAATTTTTCTTTAAATAAGAGAGCACCGTATTATCCTTGAACACTTCTATTTTTCTGTTTATTTTCAGTTTCCTGTGGGAACATCATGATATGCATTCTGTACATCCAAATCTGACTTTCTTCATGAACTAGACTGAAATGTGTCATGAGCAGAGCACCCCAAAAATAACTTTAATATTTTTTTTTCACTTTTTGTTTAAGAGTAGGAAGCAAAAATACTTCTACAAAAACCAAACTGCTTACTTGAGGGGAGGGGAGAGCAGCGGGATAATATCAGAATTGGGCCCTGGAATATTCATTTGGTAAAAACTGTATGATCTTACAGTGTCAGCTATGGAGAGCATGTGCTAGTAGATGGTCATGTTTGAAATCAGGATTCATAGTTAATCATAAGAAACAGGCTTATCACTTCATAAACTCTAGGAAAGACTGTTTTCTTTTCCAAACATTTAAATTACTTGGCTGTTTTATGTATTAAAACCCAATTATAATTTAAAGGGTATTTCAAAGAATTTTCAAAGCTGTTTTCCTTCAGGAACTGTACCTAGACTGAAGCCTAATCTCTGAGTAGTTCATATGCTCAACTGCATCTCTTCTGCTTTTTTTTCTTTCTTTTTTTTTTTTTCCTAGCAAAATAGGGTTTTGAAGAGTGTTCATTACCAGACTGGCCCATGCAAATCTTTAACAGCCAATACCACCAAATTTACACGCATTTCTACAGATGTGCACACACAAGCAACACCTGCTCCTCCCAGCACTTTTTTGGACCATTCTGTAAACTTTTATGGACCATTCTGTAAACTTTTTCAAAACGTGCTTTGTGTTGAGGAAAACATGAAACCTAAAGTCAGCAAAATGAAATCCCAGTGCGGCTCACAAACTCCATAATATAGCTTAAAAATATTTTATGTTCTTTCTCTTAAGTTATAGCAACAAAAGAAAAGTAAAGGTTTATTCCATCACCTTTCTTCTGCTATGTTACACAGACTGCATGCAAAACAAATTCAGAGAGAAATAAAAAGCGAAGAGTCCTGCAGGATGAGTTGTACATTGGCAGGAGGTTCTGCCAATGGGACGTACGTGCTGCTGGATGGAAAAGCTTAAGTACAGCCTTCATGGTTATCAGTGCAAACTTAGTGCTTGAGCTGACATGGTGTATATTGGTGGTATTCTCCTTCTGAAAATTGCCGCTGACCTGTCCTCAAAATGTGTAAATCCTCACCGTTTCTCAGAGTATAGCTGCAAACCTGATTTGGCAGAAAGTCCAGTTATGAAGCTGCATGGTACTTGACCTGCATGAAGTCATACTGTTGCAAAGGGGAAGAAAAAGTACTGTCCAAACCAACAGAATAATAATTTAGATTATTTCTTTGGATGCTGATTTCTCAGCAGAAATGTATATGTGCATCCAATCACACTCTTCTTGATCGAGAAATGACCACTGTAATTGTATACAGTACAGTAGCTAGGGAGTGTTTTACGAGATGAAGACCAAAAAGATGCATATGAAATTAACCCCATTACATGACCACTTACCAAAGCAATGCTTTGGCTCTGTTTTTACTGAGTGTAGCAAGCTATTTCTACAGCATTATTCACCTGTTCAGAGTTAATAGGGCAGTGTTTGGTAAATGTTCTGTGATCGATGCTTAGTTGCCTGTGGATAGCAAGGTGTTGAAAAGGAGGTTCTTAAGATGGAGAAATCCCACTTTAAAGGCCAAATGAGAGAGAGAATAATGTTCTGATTTCAACATCAGAACCAGCTTTCTAAAGACTACCGTGGGCCCAGTGTCCCCATATAGGGGAGAGAAAAAAAAAAAAAAAGGCAGTTCGTGTTTAACAAAAAGAAATAAAATAAAAGGAGCATATGCAGTTGCTCACCCCTCTCACTGTGTGCCTTGCAGTGGAGCTGAAGTTGAGATAGTCTGCTGCTTCTCTTTGTGAAGAGACCGTATGAATTAAAGTTCACAAAGATATTAGGATTTACTAAGTAAAGTCATACTTGTCAATAGCTCCTCTTGCTAGATATTTAAAGTTCAAGTGCTTGTTTGCTTTAGTTAAGTGCTCTGAAGTGCTTTAAAGCATTGGCCCATTTATATAAACAAATAGAGAAACTCTCTGATAGTCTTCCCAGTGTGTTACCCAATATTTGGTTATCCTTCCTCAGGTCTGAAAAAGAATTGCACTAGCAACTTCTGATACATGTGAGTCTTTGTTAATGAAGTATTATATTAGATCATTTGAACACATATTGTCTGTGTTAAAAACACTTCTCTGTTGCATGCAACCATGAAGAAATGGAGGGGAGTCAATAGCTCAGAAAGAGATTTATCCAGAACTTAAATGTGACATAAGAAGAAGAAGCTGAAAGCCTGATTTCCTTTTTGAGTATTTTCAGTAGCGAGTTAATGCTATACTTCTCCCATATTTTGTCTTCCTGCTCAGCTGTGCTAATTCAAGAGTCTCTTTCAGTGCTGAGGGTTGTGCAACTAAATTTGAACAGGTTCCCAAACCATGGGAAAATCCTGTTCACATGCGTATGGCCTTTCACAGAAAAAAAAGGGAACTACCAATGTTAAAAAAAGATTGTGACGGTGTTTCCATGCTTCCCACAGTGTTTCCTGTTTGTGTTGTAGTGCATCCTACAGTAGTCCTCATGGTAGCAGCTGTCCCATGATGACAGTGCTCTTCTGTAGAAATATCCCTTGGCCTAATGATAATTTTGTGATACTGAAAGCCTAGGAACATCATAAAATGGTACGTTGAAAGTTTGCAAAAGTCAGCAAGTCAAATCCTCCTTCATATGTATAAAAATATATATATATTTTTTTACATATTCAGATGTATAAAAATAAGCCTTATTTGGAAGAACCATTGAACAGAAGTTACCCAGTAAGATCAAGGCAGTTCAGTTCCAGAAGCAAATTGGATACCGTCAGAACCTACCCCCCCAAAAGTGCAACATAACATGAGCATAGAGATGTGGCTGGATGGCATCTAACTAGAAAGGCATCTTTGATTAAGAAAAAAATAGTTTGTCCTAATAATTTTGATCTGCATGTGTTTTCTTTTTATGTACATTGTCTGTGAGATTCAGAGGGTGTTATAAGCAAGTGGATTTAGAGCTGTTGCTAATTTAAGCTGCATTTAATAAAACACAAGTTTGAGGTATCTTACAAATCAGTGAATGTGGCATAGTTGGAAGATTGCTTTTGTCAAGTTTGATTAGCTCAAAGAGAAACCTTTTCTAAATATTGGTTGTGAGATTAATCAGGCAATGTAAGACCTTGAATTATTCCTCATCACAGGAAAACAATGTATTATCTTGTCTGATGACAGGAAAATGTAACTTGTGAGTATTTAAAATTTATGTTTTAAAGATTGGACTGAAGTAAAAACTTTCAGGCCATTTTCTTTTAAAAAAGGACTTGTTATTTTCCATATTATGTTTTACTTTCCATTGCGTATTCCCATATTACAAGCTGATAGTACCAACATCATTACAATGAAAGATGTTCTCATTATTGACTCCATTCTCAGTTAATTATAAATTTGTCGTGTTTTAATGAGTAGGATTAAACTTTCATATTCCAAATGTATGTCTCATGTTGCTTGCTTAGAACCTTTCCAAAGAAGATGGTTGAACCATTTCTCTGAATAGTGTGAACAAGAAATATTTTGTTCCTCACACTAAAAAGTGCTTGCAGTGTTTACAAACATTTGCAGAAAAGCTTTAGTACCTCTGTCTTGGAACAAAGTTTTGAAATTTGGGCAAAGCCTTTCCTATTCTTTTCTAGCTTTCTGTCACAAGCAGAAGTTAACTTCACTGAAATAAAGACTCACTAATCCTGTAAATATAGGATAGCAGGAGGAAGAATACTTGTGTATTTCAAGCATACCCTAATTTTCAGAGGCTGCCCTTTATTCCTCTTTAATAAATCTCTGCCTCCTTCTATAGCCTTAAAAATAAAAAATAAGTGATACTTTGTACCTGTACTTGCCCTCTCTTTTAAAATGTGGTAGGTTTGCAGCAACTCCTTATACCTTTCAGATTTAGATGTGGTCCAACACAGCTCTGCAGGGAGTCTGTCAGTCTTTCTCTCCAAAGTTCAATGTGCATTAACAGAGCCGGTTTGCTCATCATGTTTTCTAGCAGAAGTTTGATGCTTTGTCTTCTGTTTGCTTCCACAACTCCAACACCCTACTCACCCATACAGATCAAGTCCTTTCTCAGAATGCTTGTTCTTTTGCTTATGTGCCTATAAAGAAACATAAGGAGGATGGATATGTTCTAGCCCTGCCATTGCTGGAGTGTTCATGCTGATTTCAGTATGGCTATGATTTTTTTCCCAAATCTATCGATAATAGGTGCATATTGCTTACAGGTATATAACAGTAAGCACAGACCCTTTTAAGAAGGCATTTATCACGGTATGGGTAGGTCCTGGCACCATGGCTGCATAAATCACAGCAGGCTCTTATCAAAGGGAGCAGATCCTTACCAAAAAGGAAATCTTTCATTAAATACTTCTTACATTGCTCGTTTAATCTGTAGCAACTTAAAACAATAATCTTGCAATTTCAACAGCAATGCCAATTAATATTACAGCTTGGCTATTACATGAGCATAATTTGAAGGGGGTTAAATCAGTGTGCCCCTCACCAGGTATGAACTCAAAGTCCTGGGCAATGCTGGGCAGCAGTCTCCAGCCCAGGCCATTTCTCTTGAGGCCCGTTACTGCAAATAGCATGCAGCTACATTTGATTATTCAGGTTTCAGGAGGATGTGGCTCTTTGGTCTCATTTACAAGATTGGCTTCTAAGCGCTATCACCTGGCCTAGCGCTCCTTCACCTCGTTAGCAGAGCTGTGACAGGATCTGTTGTGGTGGGCAAGGGATTCTCTTGCTGTGTGTGGCCACTGTAATTACTGCATAGAGGCACCTTTATTTAGCAACTCCATGTCAGTATTACTGTTACAAAGGCCTCATGTTTGGGTGCATTCGTTTTATTCCTAACCTGTCAGTGGTGTTGATGCTCTGAAGCCTGATCAAAGAGCTAAATTTGTGCGAAACCTGCTTGATCCCAAGCTTTGCACATCAGTTTAGTTTGGTATGAATCTCTTCATACTGCTGTTTGGAGGAGCATGTGTCACTCTGTTGTGGCTTTTGCACTACTTGAGGGTAATCCAGTAAGCTCCTGTATGGCAATGGAAGTTTTATACTACACCTCCCCATCGTCCATCTTCACGCATATTTTCTACATGTATCATTATTATCATCAGCATCTGTCTTTTGACTGATGATTTATTCGTCTCTAGGTCTCTGTCCCTTTATACAATACTAGATCTAAAATTACATCTGTCTAGAGAGAAATGCACGATCTCAAAGATTTAATACTGGTTTCAAAATTTTATTGCCAATAACTAAATGTGAAATTGCTTTAAATTAACCAGTAATTATTTAGAAAGAAGTAAGGAAAAGTAAAAAATAAAAAATAAAAAAAAATCCCTTTCCCAGGCAAACTAGGCCCCCTTCTTCCAACAAAGCTGTTGCAGGAGGTTTCAGGGGTATGAATAAATGTATTTCTTTTAACACTTTTGTTGCTTAAAATGCTATTGTTTCATCTGAGGTGTGAGGAGATGTGCTAACCTTGTCATTGTGGGTGCACTAGAGCAGAAATGATAACTATATACATTCTTTTTTCTTTCTTTTAACAAAAATACTGAGTGTGTGTATGTATGTGTGCCTGTGTGTGTGAGAGAGAGGGAGAGAGAGAGAGACAACTTATTTAAATCCTGAATACAGTCAGACCTCATATGCATTGTTAAAAAAAAGCCCTAAAGAATTGCATATGGATTAGGGGGATGAATATTCTATTATTTCAGTCTGTTCTGCTGATCTTCTTATTGTGACTTTGTGCTTCAGAAATCTGCCAGGAATTTGGCTTTGCTGTACTAGGCAGTAATTTTAAATGTGTATCAAGCACTTGATAGTGTATGATTTGCGTGCTGTTGCATTCCCATTCCCTAAATTTTCCACCAATTTATTACTTTTTTCATACTGTTTTAATATTTCAGGATGATGAATATATACAGCATCATTAAAGGTAAATAAAAAATGCATGAAATTAAAAAATGGAATATTAGATGTTTCTTTGCTGTAATCCCTAGGTCCAATAGGAATGAAATGTCTCTGTTCTGTCAAGTAATCCCTAAACATGATTAGGGACCTTGTAGTTTCCACATAGCCCACATAATATTTGTATCATATAAGCCTATTTATGTAAGGTTTGAGTAAAAGTTGTTATTAGAAGACCTATAAACCTATTTTACAATTCAGAAAGATATTCTTGCCTCTTAATCTCTCTACTTTTATTATTTTGCTGGAGTTGATGGCAATACAACCTTAATTCATTTTTCAGAATTCTGTTACATCTTTTGGGTACTTATATGTGCATTAACGATCCCAATGAAACGTATTTTTAAGACAGAGCACTGAGTTCAATAGTTCATCTACTTGCGTAGCTTTCCCTTAAAGCTGTGTAGATGGGGATGTGCACCTCTTTCTAGGTCCTTTTGTTGATATCCAGGTTTAATCCAAACTAGGGGTCAGAAGATGCAGAGATTGTTCTTCTGATTTTGGGGAAGGGGAGATGGAAAGAGTGAGAGAGAGGATTAATTTTCTGTTTAATTCATGTTGTATATTATCAGTGATGTTAGCTGCTTCTGGCAGTATCACAGAATGATTTAGAAATCAGCTTCTGATTTGACCAGCCAATAGCATAGCATAATTTTAGGGAGAAAAAGCTAGAAAGAACAAAAACATAGGAAAAGTTTTGAGCGACAAACAAAAGGAGAGAGACAATAGCTGTTTCCAGTTCAGCATCGTTATTTCCTCTTGTGACAGAGTTGTGCTGGGGATGCAGTATCCAAGTACTTCCTATTCCCTCCTGTGTCTTCTTGCCTGTGCAACAGAGAAGCTTGTACTTGCACCTTGTAGGCTGTTGGGTGAATTCATAAATGAATTCATAAATTCATCATTTCCAGTTCTGTGGTAATACGAGGAAGAGCAATAAACAGTTTAAATAAAAACAGTGACATATTTACTTCTATGGTTTGACTAGGCTTTCACTAAAAAAAAATATTCTCATGTAGAAACAAGGGTCAGCTGTGATAATTCTGTATTTCCCATGAGGAAATTTGAGGCTATATAAACCTTGGGGTACCTGCTCAAAAAAACCTGTGGAGGTACACATGTATTTCTTCAGCATTGCATTGAAGCTTCACTTTTACTTCATTTTCATCAGTTAGGATGGCATTTGAGCAATAGCTCTGTTCTGGTATTTATGAACTGAGAGAAGCAAAACTGCTCACTGCTGAGCCCAGGGATCCTCTTCCAGGAAAACTGAGATCAATAACTGTTATCAAGTCTACATTTATAGGGAGTGTTAAATGACCACAAAGTCCTGATGTTCATCAATTAATATGGTGTGCTTAATACTGTGCTGTCCACCCCCCTACACCCTGCTGTAGTCAGAACTTTTGATCTTTGCTATCATTTTAAACAGTCACTTTCAGTTATCAGCATTTCTTTTTAACTGGAGACACTGTATTGGTGCCAGTAAGTTAAAGGCAAATGACGCTTTCCCTCGCCAACCTCCTCCCTCCTGCTAGCAATGGAAGGTAGGAATGAGATGATAAAGCTCAAGGCTTGTTTTGTGTTCAGAACCAGGGAATCGCAAAAGTAAGCATTTTGGTACTCAGCAACGAGGCAAGGGCATGCCCCAGCTGGAATGGTGCAAAACCTGAAATGTGAAAATAAAAGCCTTATGCGCACACTCATTTTCAGATGCCTATATTGCCTCAGTTTAAGTGGAAAAGAGGGATTTGGAAAAGAGAGAGCTTAATTTAACAAAATAATATTATGCTTTCAATCCTTAAGATGAATGAATTATGTGGATACTTAACAGTGTAATGTCTTTGAATAATGCTGGTACTTAAGCTAGAAAAAATAATATTGCAAGTGTGCTCTGTTTGCCTCATGATTTTTTTTACCGATTTCGCATTTATGGGAAGCAATATCATTGTTGCAAAGTTTCCAAATTGTTTTTTACACAAATCTGCAGAAATTAAATCTCCTTCTTGTTATGAAAATGATGTGATGTCTTGAGACGCCGCTATATTAGCGCAAATCTGTGGAGACAATAAGCCCAGTTCTTCTTGCAGATATTGTGTGTCCAATATTAATAGCTGCGCAAAACCACATTAGGTATAGGATACCATACAACAATGTAAATCAGCATATGCTTAAGTGCAGCATGTGAGCAGTAGCACAGAAGTCTCATAGGACCTCTTGTGCTTAAAGTTAAGCCCACGCCTCACTGCTTCCATGGAGGAGAATTTAGCCCACGAAGTGGAGTAGTGTGTGATGCAAAAATAATGGCAAATTATGTAAATTGTGAGTCTGCAGAGAGAACATCACAAATCAATTTCAGGCTCGAAGAAAATAACTTGAATACAGATTTGTGTAGGCCACATGAAGATTCCAGAAGGCTGCACTACCCACTGGTGCCACTTATATCTGGGCTGTTGTGGAGGTCTTCAGCATAAGCCAGCGTGCGTTATTCCAAGCTCTGTTCAGAGCAGCTTCAGGAAAGGACCACATCTTTTGTCTGAGAGACAGGAAATGGTTTGGATTGTCCTGCCGACAAACAAGAGACGTTTGGTAGAAACGAGAGTGGTTTTGTTGAGGGACTTTGGCCTCATGAGTAAGAGGGAAATGACTGCACCATTTGTCTTCTAGCCTCGTTCAGGAGGGCTGCCCAGGCCACAGCACTGCTAGGCTCTTGAGGGCACAGGCTTTACCTCCAGGAGACGTCCAGACTTCCTGGTTACCTCCAGCGGGTGTCCAGGCTTCCTGGTTACCCACCCTTACTCCCAGAATTATTCCCAGCTGCTGGGAATCCATGCTAATCGGGGCCACATGCAGACCTGCCATGCCCAGCTCCCCACAGCCAGCCCTCTGGCACACCACCGCTGCTGGCGTGGTGAAGGCCACCAGGCGTGGTGAAGGCCACCAGGCATGTGGGCTCACCAGGCCGGGACAGGCTGCAACTCTCCACTCTAGGGAGGTCCGTGCTCCAGAGTGGGGTGCGGTGCCAAATTATGTTAACTCTCTGGTATCAGAACCATAATAAGTCTTCATAGCTGGATTTAAACCACACAAAAGTGCTGTACGGGATGCATTCAAAGACAGTGACAGAATTAAGCAAGACTAAGGCATGTGCATGACTGAGTTTTACAAATACAAATGGATGCAGGAGGAAAACAAGATGGATCAAATTTTAAGACCTAGGAGCTCATTTACCTACATCAGATGTTTAATGGGTTGCTTAATTTGATTCCTTCTTCAAAAACCACTCACAGTAGTCACGCCACTGACTCAATGTCTGTGTAATCAAGGTCTCCGTGTGCATCTACATCTTCATTTACATGTACAAATAACCATCAATTCATACTGCTGTTTGACTACAGTGGACAGTTTTAGGTTCAAAATGGCAACTCCAGAGCTTGGGGGGTCTTCTAGCATTATTTCACTGTTCTAGAAGTGAGTGTGGACACGCTTATGCCAGTCTGCATAAATGAAAGCTTTTTAACTCAAGTTGCAGAAGGCTCTTCATTGTTATAGCTAGAAAACATCTATTTTCAGTAAGATTAGATGTTTCTAATTGTGTGATTTAGGGTTTTTATTAAAACCAGCATATTAGCCTAATTCTGTATAGCCTAAGGGCCCCATTAGGTGAGTTTATTTTTCCAGACAAGAAAAAAAAAAAGGGGGGGGCAGGAAAAATGTTGGAACAGGAGGACAAGAGCAGCTGTATATATGTTGTAGGAAGTACAAGTCACTGTGTACTTTATTCTTTCTCAGCACTGAGCACATTTCTAAGTGGGAAGTCAGCAGTCACTTTTGTCACCCTTTTTGTTATTTTTCTTTTTATCAGTCTCATTATAATGTGTATGAAGGAGGGAATATTGGATGTAGATTCGTGAAATTACTGGTGCTTCCTCATTATTTTCACTGTGGTATTTCTACAGTAGCAAATTATCAATTACATTAAGTCTTTTTATTTCTTATGGCAGGGTTATAACAACTAAAATTAAGGGAGTTATGCGCACAGTCCCTTACACCACACATTCTACTATGGGCAAACTTTTGCTGTTTTCTCATAGTAACCTTTACAATGCAACCAGCAAACATTATTTCTGTTTTAATGACTCCGAAATAAAGTCATATTTAAATGAAATGCCGTTTGCCTCAGCAGGGTTCTTTGAATTTATGAGCATTTTTGTCCCATATCCTACAATAATGTGACAAATATTATTTGCATTTTTACTGTTTTCTTGAATACTTTTAAACACCCATTTTTAGGAGACTTCAGATTGCTTTTGAACATATTTGAATGCATTTTTAGCTATCACCAAGCTTAAAATAGGAACCCTTTTTTCAGCTTATCTTTATTAAACACCTGTAAAAATCAGTGGTATTCTTTTTTCCTATAAAGCTTTCTTCCTTTAACAAATGCCAGAAATGCTGCACAGTTTTTTCTAGTATGGGCTTCTTTTCTTGGCGGTAATGGGCAGTAAATGGTCTGGTAATGTCTGCACCATATACACATTTACCTATCCGAATGTTTTAAATAGAAACTTGAAATTGTAATGTATCTGTTCTTTAGCTATAATCAATTAACATCTTCCCATATTAGACAACTTTCAAAAAATATTATCCAGAGGAAAAAAAATAGAAATGACTTAATTTATGTAAATGATCATGCTTGCAATAAACTTGTTATCTAAAGAGTAGACAGCTAGGCCTGACAGTCACCAATTAATTATATTTTCTTATCAAATTTTCACTTTGATTTTTTTTAAACCAAAGGTTTTCATTTTTTTTTTAGCTAAATACTTATTTTTAGAATAAATATTATTCAGCACCTTTCTAATCTAAAGGTAGACTAGCAGCTTAATCTTGCTGCTCTTGAAGGTAGCTGTCCCAGTGATTTCATTGAGTGCTTCATCTTGCCTGGGTGAGCTTTGTTTTCTTTTGATTTTTTTTTGATTTATTTATTTATTTTTAAAAGAATTAAAATTGTCTGATCATTTTAAGGCAATGTTTCTTGAGTTAAATAAAATAAAAATAGTCAATCAGTGCAGTTATTATATCTCTATATAATCGTACTGAATTTTCTCTAACATTCAGAGATGCCAGTGGAAAGATTTCTTTACTGTTGTTATGCTGCAAAAATAACTTCTGTGCACATTTTTTGTGGTCCAAAAACCCTATTTAAAAAAAAAAAAAAAAAAGAGAGAGAGAAAGAAAGAACCATACAGCCTGTACAGATTTTTGCAAGTAGACCCAGGTCATTAAAATAAGATTGTGGATGATACAGTCTCCATTTTAACTCTGTGCTAGAAGCCAGTTAGCATTAGGACTCCCTGATGGAATAACAAGGAAAGGTAGGAGAAGAAACAAGGGAAGATGACAAAAGTAAATACGCTGAAAAATAAGGAAACAATGTGCTTGTGTTTGTGGCTTTCGATCAAATGTAGGGGATTATTTTCAAAAGACATTGTGGGTTGCTTGAGAAGGGAGAAGTCGCCTGGCGTAATTGGAGAGTGGGGAGGTCTGTAGTGCACGGGTTGCTGCTGCTAGTGCCTCTCTGATAAGATTGTAAGAGTTGCCAATATCAGTATTCAGCCTTGTAGCATGTCACGGTGCTTTCATGTGAACTGAACTGAACTGTCTCCTCACACTCCCTCCCGCTCTTCCTCTCGCTCTCGTTCCCTGCACTCATCGCATTGAAGTCAGGGGAAGGAAAAAAAGATTTGAGGATCGCCCAATTTGTTCTGACATAAAGAGATGTTTAGCTCTGTGAAAGGTGGTGGAGGCAGAGTGCCTGACTGACATCTCAACAGTCTGTCTGCTGGGATTGCTCACTTCATGTCCCTTCATATTCCTGCTGTGTCCTGCGTGAGTGCTCTTGTCTAATCTTCACAGTGAGAGCACCAAGAGTCCCTTGGGCTTTGGTGCTCAACACCTTGTTAGACGGGGCATGTGGTGCCACAGCTCCTGCTTTTGTGCTTGGTTTTGCTCTAATGTTTCAGGTTCGTTTAAAGTCCAATTAGTTCTTTTTTTTTTTTCAAGGGGTTTGCTAAAATAATGGCATGTATTTCCTAATTGCCGTAGACTTACTCCTGGCAAGGCTAGGTTTGGGTAATATCAGATAAAAACAAGAGGAGGGAAAGGAAAGATCCCCAGTAGGACAAAGCTTTAAGCAGCATTCTGTGCTTTTGTTTATAAATGAAGATGCATTGAGCCATTTTGCTGGTTTAGAAAACAGATGAGAGAAAATACTCATTCAACAACCAACACAAGGTATAACACGTTGATAATAAAAGTAAGACGGTGTCTGATCAGGAATGCTGGATTCCATGCCAGGGTCTGAAAAGAAGTTTAGTTGTTTAGGGTTTGTTTGCTTTTACAATGCTGAGCACGTTGTGATGCATTCTGGCATGCCACATCCTGTTACATCACATCAGGTTAGCCCAGGATGCTGAATAACACCAAGAACATGAATTAATGAGAGCTAATGCTCACCTCGTGTTGTTGGAGCATTATCAGGTGCCTTGTTCACTCCAGTTACTATCAGGATTCAGTACTTCTAAAGCAAATCTGATACTGAAGATATGTGTATTAATTTAACAAATAGAAATGTTGTTTTTCATTAGGCTTCTCAAAGTACGTTAATTAATAGATGTAGTTTATCCTTATTAAGCCATTAAAAACAATCCAGGTATTGCACTCAGGGTCTTTCTTTGCTCCTTTTTAAAGGCACGTGTTTTCCTCTGGTGTTTTATTGTTGATGACAGATAGCAGCGTGGCACTATCCTCTTGGCTTCCTGCAGATCTGGGGTCCCACAACTGATATTCCAGAAACAAGCTGCATGGATTCTGGAATATGTGGTTGTCACTGTTCAAATTTCCCCCCAGTTTCTAATTTTGGATGAATATCTCTTAATACATCCGTTCTCCTGAGGTGGAGTAATGAGTGTCACTATCTGAGAGATTTCAGATGTAAAGTCATATTCCCATGCGTTTTTTTTTGTTTGTTTTTTGTTTTCAAAATTACATGTCTGAAGCTTGAATCCTCTTCTGTCCTGAAATGCAATGACAGCTACACAAAAACAGTGTTTGTGAACAGCTGCATGGTTTGCTTCAGCCAGCAGTGAGGAAAAGAGGCCACCACAAACGAGCATCATCCCCAGGTCCTCTCTACCTTTTCAGGTGTGAGGGTTTGAAATGCTGGGGATAGGGCAGAGTAGTTATTGAGGGGATTTGCTTGCTTGGATTCTCTCATTTTTTTCTTCATTTCTGTAGTACCTGTAGCACAGAAGGGCTAAACTTTCATTGTTCTGTTAGCAGCCGGTCACAATTAGAGGATGCTGTAGAGATCTCACCACACTCAAAGGCAGGGTCTGGGTTCATCAGGAGACCAAACGCCAGTTCTCAGAAATGGAGCTGATTTGGGAATTAACCTAGTAAGCTTTGTGCTGCAGGTAAGGGCCAGATCACACCAGAAAGTATTAAAAAGCAGTTTGGTGATTCTCAGGCACTCAAGAAAAAACTCGCCTGTACATAAGGATCAGATCTCTTCTCTTATTATCCAGCATGACTAATAACTGGGCCTGTGCTGCAGCAGATATAATTGATGACTGGATCATATTTATGTAAGAGCTGCTGTCGTGCTTCATCCCCATTTCAATGTGTCTGTCTTCATTTTGCCTGTGAGTTGGAGTCAGCACAAGCAATCATTAGCATCCCTTAAAATACACACAAAGGAATCACAATAACTGACGTTTTCACTGGGAGAATGCCGTGGGTGTACGCTGGCACACGTAGCCGGATGCCGACAGCTTCTGAGATGATCTTTAAGGAACTGGAATGATCTTTAAGGTCCTTTCCATCCTAAACCATTCTCTGATCTTAGTCATGTGTCTTCTATGAACCATGCAAATATGTAGGGGGAAAGAGTCTTCTTTCTACAGGCAGGTAGAAGGGGCATCTCACAGAAGGACATTCAGAAAAGGGGACACCAAGGCAACACCAGGGCCCGTCGTGCCCACCTCAGTTCCCCTGGTTTTCCTAGACTTCTGCAGGTGTTTCACTAAACAGAAGCACGTTGGCAAGCCATCGCCACACTTCAGGCTGTGATCCAGCATTTTGTGATATAGGTCTAATTTAAACATGTGAATAACCCAAGAGATGCTCGTGGCCAAGTCCCGTGTAATGTTATGCACGTTTGGTGACTTACTGGGTTAAATACTAAGCAAAAACTATTTGCTCACAAGTAAACATGCAGCCAGTGAGTATCAGATACTAAGAACTGTACATATGCAAATGTGTTTGTGTCTAGTGTTTCTCTTTTCCAGTTTGCTTTTGTGTGTACACAACTTATTCTATAATACTTATCTACATAAAGAACTTGGTTGTTTTATAAAAATATATCTGTACAAGTCTGTAGTGTTAACTCTTGTTGATAGTTTCCAAAGAGCTGGTTACAGAAGTTACCATCAATTTAACAGAAGTCACGTTAATTTAAAAATTGACTTAAAATACAGTAAATGACTCATTAAGTCAATTTAAGAATTGACTTAAAGTACAGTAAGTGACTCATTAGATTAAGCTGTAGAAAGACACCCAATAGGAAGAAAAAAAAAGAAAAAGAAAAAAAAAAGAAAACTGTAATTTGATATCCTGAATTATTTTTGTTAAGAATCAAATGATCTAATTACCAAAAGTGGATTCAAGGACATCTATCTGAGTATTACCAAATAACCAGACAGCAAAACCACTAATGTAAAGCAAGCGACCAAGTGTTACTGAAATATTTTCATTAATTTTGTATCAGTAATTGAGGTTCACAATAAGGTTTTTAGCTAGGAGATGCTTAATAGTATACCAGATACTATTATTTTACTAAAATTGAGTAACTGTTCTATATGTCCCTAGATTTGTTGAACACCATGTCTATATGTTAAACAGTTTTCTATAGTATTTAAAAATTGACATTTCAAAGAGTGTAATAGCATAATGAAATGTAAACTGAAAACAGGAATGAGTTAATTAGACTAATGATCCCTTGACTCCTTTATTAGCCAGCTCTTTAGAAATTGGGATTAGCTTTGTTTTCTCTGCTGAATAAAGACAGGAAGGATGATGTTGATTCTAGTAAATGACAGCACCAGAAGAAATGAGTGTTTTCCTGTTCATTATAGGTTTCATCATTTAAGACAAAAATTTAGCCTTCCTGCACGCATACCTAATTTTATTACACCTTGAGTTCAGCTCAGATGGGAAGAGAGAAATCAGGAAAATAGTTTAGGAACACCTACTGGTCTCATAGCAGTGGTGACTTTAAAAGTGATCTACTCTGTGTCGTTTTGGGGCTTGAAACTTTTAGATTCTTAGTGTGAATCTGGGGTAAACTGGGTCTGAATTTAAACGAAGTCTTCAGAAAAGGCAAGCTTGACAACTTTTTTAACTGGGTTTTGAACACTTAATTTCTCCTCTCTATAGGAGAGTGATTTACATGTGTCTCTGTCTTTTAAGGGCTATCAAGAAGCACGAGAATTATCTCTGTAGTGGTTCAAACCAAGCATGCACATAGAAACAAAATTATTTTTACGACAAATAGGAGGATTTGTATGTTAGCAACTGTTCGTGAAACAGCATCATTAAAACTTCCTGCAATTCCAGACCTTGCTCTCAGGAGTCACTCAGGCCGAGCAAAACCTTAGCTAAAATGCTGAATTATAGGCAGGAAAAAGAAAAACAGAATTTAAATTGGTGGGAATTAGTGTCGATTCACCAGGCTAATTTCTGCCCTCCGTACCCCCTGTGTACCTCTTCTGCAGCATGTGGAGCAGTGCCGGGATGAGGGAGGGCAGAACAGGAGCCGCTGACAAGCGGCTTTTAAGTTCGGTTTCTTTCTGGTAGATCTTTATCCTGCAAAGTAATGAGTTCCTTGCCTTCCTCTGAAACTTATAGGTATAGAGGGCACCCAGCGCCTTGCAGGATCAGCTCTTTAACGAATGCCTGAAGAATACAAGATTTATCACACAAATGAGGCGATGGAGAGGAGGTGGCAGCAGCTGAGTTATGAAGCTTTTTACTTATAAGCAGGACTCATTTACTATCCCGCACGCCCTCATTAAGCATTCTTTGAGCGCCACACTGAAGCAGAAGAAAGAACATCACCAGTTTGTAGTTCAGCCTTAGGTTTTGAAGAGGCGTAGCGGGGCAGCTTGGGGTTGGCAGGATGGTGCTCAGCACACTCGAGCTACTGCAGGTGCTCTTCTTTCTGGAAAGGAGCATCTTGTAGGATCGAGGGCCACCAGTTGGCTCTAGGTGCTACATGGTGGCTCTTCGGTATGAGATTGACTCGATGCCCGATTTTGCTGCGCTCCCAGCGGACCATGCAGCCCAAGCATCGTGCATGGAAGTGTTGAGTGTTACTGGTTGTCCAAGGCCGTGCCTGACCTTACAGCTCAGTATTAATTTGGAGTGGTGGAATTAAAATTTTCCATTCTTTTGCATTGTCATGCCTCACATTGATAAGCGCAAAGAAATGTAAATAAAAAAGACCTATTTCACAACCCTAGCTACAACCTTTTTGTTTTATGACAAAAGACAGTTAATTAGCATACTAGCAGTAAGCAGCCTTCCCAAACTCGTGCTAATTATGTATTCTGTTGACCGTGACTCCAGTCATAAGGTAATTGGCTTGCAGCAACATGACATTTCAAATCATCTCTTGAAATTACATCAAAAAGCCAGCCTGTTTTGTTTTGATAGGGGAACAATCAATTTGATAAGTGGTAACACAGCTCATTGTTTCACATTAATTAGACTAATTGCAGCATGTTAGCCTCTGAAATAGACAGAACTTGGAGAAGACAAAGGCTGTGGCCTTTAGCATGCAGTGCATGTGGTGGTTCCACTTGCTTGCACATACTGTAGGCAGAAAACAGAGTTGTTAGGATTCAGCCTTGCGGGAGGCTGGGTGTTAACAGGGGTTTGATGTGTTATGCTTAATCCACTGGCTTTCAATTATAAGATCCAGGTTCAAAAAATCCCTGAGAGAGGAAGTGAAGAAAAGCCATTTTGATACTAATACTGCCACTTTTTTGGTGATCTTGGGCTTTCTGTCTCCTGAAAGACAAAGCACAGATCTGGTAGTGGGATCTCTTAGGCATCTGTAGGTTGTAAAGCCTTTCTATAAGAAGGACTCAGTGCCACTCCTGCTTTTCCTGCTCATTTCTGCTGTTTATTTCTTAGTATACCTTAGTTGGACTGTTGGTTTTTTTTGTTTGTTTGTTTGTTTTTTTCCCCACAGCATCACAAACTGTGTGAGGTTGGCAGGGAGGTCTCTGGAGGTCATCTGGTCCAACTCCTGCCCAAGCAGGGCCACCTAGAGCAGGCTGCCCAGGGCCATATTCATATATTCCCTTAAGAATAATGAAAACAAACAAACAAAAAACTTGAGAGAATGGATTACTGAAGAGAGATAGTGGAGATGCATAACCCACCCACACATTTCTAATTTAGAGCATCTTTGCCTGCTATTGAGATTGCCAATTGTACTTAGCTCTGTGATGATTTTTATGATCAAGCTATGTCGGCTGTAGATTGACATGACCAAATGGATTTCACTTGTGACCTAATTGAAATGCAAACCCAAGTTTTAAGAGATGAAAAATTTAAGGGGTTATCTCAGTCCACAGGCTAGGTTAGCTTCGCTGTTCACAGCTTGGGACAGTGTTTCTGGCACACGAGACTCAGCACTGGATGTGTAAAAGGTGTGCTCTTTGACCAGTACCTTGCTAATATGTTTGATAAATGGAGTCATAGTTGGCAGCTTCTCTTAAGACAGAAATGACAAGCATCAGACACTAAATTCCAACATTGTCTGAATGTGATGAAATCATCTGCAGAAGGCCAAGTTTGACTTCTCTTCTACAGCTCTCTAGTCTACCTCAGTTTAAACTGAAGGATCCACCAGAGTGTTTTAGCTCTTCTAATTACCGCTAGTCAGTGAAAAGTAACACAAGCTTAAAAACGTAAAACAAACAAACAAACAAAGAGAGATTGTATGGGGGGTGCACTAAGGGTGGGAATTGTTGATTATCGTGGATTTGCTTACACAAAAGCTGTAATTCTTGAGTTGCTTTCTATGGAAAATTATGTTTTTCAAGTAAGGCCAGGAGATTTAGATATCCACATATTTCTACAGCTCAGTGGGAACCAGGCACAGAATTCACTTACACGTTTTTGTTTCCTCTCCGCTCCTTGATCACTAGCCAATTAGACAGTAAAATGTTTGGGGCAGAGATTTTTAGTTAAACTTGCCTGTAGTCTGTTTGGAGAAGTGTAATTTTATTTAAATCAAAGAATTTGTTCTGATAGCTTAACATTATCATTGCTAGTTGAAGCTATATTTTTATTAGTTTTGCTTATGTTTTATGTTGGCCCCTTAGCAAATGGTCATAAACTCTGTTTTAAGTCCAGCTACCAGTGACTTCATCCTGCTGATTTATTTCTATCATTTACTGGCAAGAATGTATTTTTAAAAATGTATTCTAAGCAATTCATTCCTCTCCACCTCCTCTCTTCTGTGCCTCACTTCTCTTTCCTCCTCCTTCAACGTTTAAATTCTTTCATTCAGCTTAAAATCCTGCCCGGATTAGCGATGTAACTACCCTAAAAATTCCAGGTTTTCTTGGAGAGGTAAGTTAGGAAGCAGCGCGAGGCTGAAGCCTCTTAGCATTCTGTCTCGGTGCTGGTTCCAGTTGCCTGAGCAGAAGCTGGACGCGGCGCTGTTAGGATTCAGCCTGCACCCTCGCTGTCACCGCTGCTGCCGCTGCAGCTGGGCTCCCGCTCGGAGCAGAGCAAATCTTTGCTCAGTTAAGCGAGCGTCAGTCACAGGCGAGCTTGGCTGCCAGCCCAGGGTTGTTAGACTCTTCCCTGCTACACCTGAATGAGATATTGACGAGACATTGCTACCTAAACAGAGCTGAGAAACACTAGATTAAAAAAAAAAAGGGGGGGGAGGGAAGAAAAAAAAATTAATTAAATTGTCATGGGGATGACGGAATAATTTTGAGAGTGTAACTTACTCTTCCAGTGCTCAGTTGAAATGCTTGCAGTACGGGACCTGCGCTGCCTGCTCTGTGACAGGTCGTGTTTGATCTTGTTTAAATACCTTTCTCTGTTTTCTCGAAATCCACGACTGGATGGTAACGCTGACTTCCAAGTGAGAAATAGGGGCACAGGTAAATCATAGCTTAGCTAGCTGAAACAGATTGATACGATTCTGCAAGGTGCTGAGCTCTTTCAAAGGTGCTAAATTACTGGTTTCAGCTTACATCAGTAGCAGGCACTCAGCTTCTTGTAGGATTGCACTTTTAAGTTGCTTGGTTATTATCTAGTCAAACAAAATCGACAGGGCCGTAAGACAATGCAAAAAGGAGCAGTGTGAAATAAAGTTACAGAGTTTGGGGTTGTATGAAGATGCTGCCAGTGGGTATTCTGCATGGAGCAGAGAATAAAGGAAAATCAGGGACAGAGCAAAAAGAGATAAAATAGGAATACTTTTTAAATAGGAATTGCTGGCAGAGCTATTAATCACACAAGTCTTTGAGCTCTAAGGGTTGCATGAGTGGAGCTAATACTAAAAGAGCGAGATACTTTGCCGATATCTCGAAATACACTATTAAAAGCAACAAGCAAAATTAAAGGAAGATAATGTCTGAACAGATTAATGACATGTAATAAGCAAAACAAACAAAAAAATCAAACCCCAAGTATCTTCAAAAATCCAAATCATGATATTGTGACTGTGGTTTTGATGGGATAGAACTTTAACAATCTATTTCGCAACTTGCTCATTTTGGCATACAGTTGCAGCTCCAAGATTAGACTCTGATCTCATTTACACTAATACAAATAAATCAAAATTTCTGCTGCTTTGCTAGCTATATGCCGCAACTATGACCAGAGTGTGGACTGTTGTTAGACTCTGTGCTTTTTTTTTTTTAACAGCAGATTTCACAGTGCCTCTGAGGTGGGTTAGAACAGGAAGAGAAAAATGCGTTTTTCACTGCTGTCTAAGGTAGGCCAACGCCTGCTCTTCCCAGCAGCCAGGTGAAACAGGGACTTCATGCAGGTAGAGGCTTGTTTTTTCTGAAAACAAGAATCAAGTGTCTGAGAATAATAGACAAATAATTCGGACATAATTCTTATTATTGTATTCCTTTTCGAAATTTACGTCATTGCCTTTGAAATGATGTTGTTTAAGTTGGTTCATAGCAAGCTGAACACAGGTTAAGAAATTTGCAAAGGAGCATACTCTTCTCCTTACATGGGATGATATGTTTTTCTTAAAGTCCTTTTCTTGCTATTTCTTTAACCTTCCACCCCTAATACATAATCTAACATGTTTAATGAAAGAAAACAAACCTAAACTCTGTATGGAGCTGGACTTGTGAAACAGCCAGGGTTTTCAGTGAAGCCTTCATGAGCTTTAAATCAGTGTAAAATTTATCTCATATTGCATTCTCATTGTAAATAGGTTATATGATAATTTATGTTGAGCTGATCATAACTAAGCACCTCATAGTAGTGTCCTTCAAAAAATTTTAATCAAGATTGTCTTTCCCTCTCCACCTCTCTTGGTGCAATTTCAAGAAGTATATTTGCATGTCAATCTGCATGTGTTACTGAAGTTATCCCACTGAAGCAAGCACGGCATCTTCGGTGCATACGTGTTTTACAGCAGCTAATGACAGGTGACTCTTTGCATTCATTTCTGGTTCGTGCGACTATAAGATTCAGCCCCTTAATTCTTTTGAGCCTTGAAAACAGGGGCATTTCCAAGTGCTTGTCAGATCTGTTTTTCAGGTCTTTTGGTGCTTCATGGTCAGTGTGTGATGCACAAAGTAGGGGAAGCAACTGCTGATCCTGTGAAAATCACTGGGATTGTCCAGCTTTTGCTTTAAAATCTTTGCTTCTAAGTGCATTTGACATTTACTTTTAGATGTATGTTTTCTCTTGAGGTTTCCCCCTGTTTATTGCACAGCAAACAGCAGAGGGGTTCCAGAGATGTGTCTTAGGCAGCAAATGCCAGAGAAGTCCTCACCAGGGCAAGCTTACGAGAAGCTCTTCAAGTCGAGGACTGTCTTATTTTACGGTACTTACACAATATCTAATTCAATGGGGCTCTGGTCAGCAGTGAGGACAGTGTTGCTCCATGATGATAAGAAACAGTTTCCCATCTAAAGATGGGAAATCAAGATGACCAGGATGGGCAGAGGTGTACTGGTAAAAGTGGGTGTGTGATTTCTTATGCAGGCTTTTTTCTTTTTCATAATTAAAGGATTATGTTATGCAGTTGCGCATGGATGGATTCCTAGTAGAACCCTAGAAAGGATAAACAAGATTTAAACAGATCATGAATGGGTATTGAAGGCAAAGGATATGAGCTAAAACCAAAGAGGTGTGAATCCAGAAACCTAGCTGAGCGTATTTTTAGTTAGACTAAAGGTTTAAGCTCACTACATGTCAAGCTTGACAGTAGTCTTCATGCTGTGGTGGACCTTTGGAGTTGAAGGTGGAGGACTCAGGATTTGTTGAGGAGTGGCTGAAGTAGAAGAACAGAGAAACAGGGGTAAAGAAAACACAGGTAACTGTAGCTGCAGCAGAGGAAGCGAGTTAGGGGATGCTGCAACCCCTGATGGTGGAGACATTGAAAGTAGAGATGTTGGTTCTTTGGCAAACACTTTGTAACTTGCTCTGTATGCAAATGTCAGGAGGTGTTTGGTGCATTTGCCCCTAGATCCTGATAAATCAGCAGTCATTCCTAGGCTGGAGGTTTCAGTCTCATAAAATTAATGGAGATATTCCTACAAAATACTCTTTCCCTCTCCCACACTTTATTCGTCCTTTTTTTTTTTTTTTCCTCTGCCAGTAAACATTAGAAGTTGAGGTATTTCCAAATTATCTTTTCCTTCCCACCAGTCATTTCTGGCAGTTTTCCAAAGGAGAGGAGATGACAGCTTTTCATTGGCCACTTAATTGGGTATGCCCATTGGTCTCTGTGACTTACAAATTCATATTTTTGTGTGCCTGGGGGCTTTCGTGACAAGGTGCTAATGGGTTCCTGGCTGGGCAAGCACCTGTGTCAGAAAGTGTTTCATAGTGTCCCTTATTTTTCCAGCTCTGACTGCTTCCATTAACTTGCATTTACCCTTATCGCATCCCCCCCAAGGTACTTTTGTTTTAGTTTTTTGCAGACTTATAATCCACATGTGCAAAGGAAGTTATTACTTTTATTACAGAGAGAATATGGGAGTTTCAAATGAGAGCTTGTGTCTGAGACAAGAAATCTAGCAGATGGAGAAAAGAGCTCGGACCACTGACTGGCTCAGGGGTTTTCATTACACCAACTAAGAAGTTCTGCAAGGTGGGCTGTGGGTAGCTGGTGGGTATCCTGCTGCTGAAAAATTTAATTTCCTACTGTTAGGATCCAGTAAATGGTAGATAACATACCCTACAAGGCTTTGTAATAAAGTTCTTCCAAATGAGCTATTGCTGTAGTCACTCCAGCCTTATGATTGTGAAGGTGAACAGAAATGGTGCCTGCAGCTTTAAAAGAGAAGAAAAGCCTCTGGAAAGTGATCTCTGTAGTAGGCTATAGTCTATATAATGAAGAAGACCTTAAGTCCTTTCAGGATGTCCTGTCTAAATGTGTGCTATTCGCAGCAATGAATATCATTGCTTCTGAAAAAGAAGGTAGGGTAGCTTTTCTGTTTATTTTCCTCTTAGAGAAGTTAGTTTTTGATCATCTAATATATTTTGTGAGATAATATTGGTTTCTTGTCTTGAATCTATGCAATAATTTATCTTTTTATTCCAGTCCAAACTTGGGGAAAAAAAATGCTATGGATTTGTCCTTCTATGACTACTAGCAAGTAAATCCTGTCTATGCAGTGAACCATCCAAGACAGTTCCGTAGCATGCTGTCCTTTGCTCTAAGGAGCACTTTCCATAACATGGTGTCATCAGCTCTTTTAACTGAAAATGTTAGACTTTATTCTGCTTCGTAGTCTGCTCTAGTGACTTGGTTTGCCCTCTGCACTTCTCCAAATTTGAAGACGTAAACGGTGAACTTCTGGGTGGGAAAAAGCCAGGTATGGCAGGTTTGGGGTCTTCTAGAAATAGAAGTAGAATAGATTTAGAAATATATTAACAGACCTTGTGCCACTGAAAACATATATGAATGCCACAGGGTCCTTAACTTCCTAACTGGTAGGACAAAACAGGAACAATAAAGGATCTCTTGAGACAAACAGAGTGTGTCTTGGCATAGGTCTTTCAAACAGTTTTTGTTTATACGGTCATGTATGAGAGACATGGCCAAGAACAGAGAAACAGAATGTGTAAATGAGTTTTTTATGACTTGAATGTTTGTATGATCACATGATATGAAAGACGGATTGGATTCAAAGTCAGTTCCCTACTGGGGTACCTGCCTTCAGCACAGGACGTTTTCAGTATTTTCAGATGTGCTCCAAAGATAAAGACTATACTATGCTACAGAAAATGATGTCTAAGCCTGTATAAATGTATGTAGTATTTTTGGAGTCATTTATTCAGCTAGATTAGCTTAAACTATATTGTGTGTTTATCCTTTCCAACAGATAGACATCTTTTATGATTTTTAATTGATCTGTAACCATTTTTTCCAAAGGGAAAATGATTGGATACCTTAAAAACAAATGCGTCTATGGCCGGTGCTGATCTGGCAATGACGTACAGAACCTTTTGTTTTCTTTGTTTGTCTTGTACAAGGAAGAGAGGTGATACTGTTAATTTTTTATTTTTATTTTTTCTTTCTCCTGCAAATGTTTTGTTATTAGAGGCTGGTCTTTTGATTCAGCAATGTATTGTAAAGCTTGTCTGCCTGGACGTCTTATATTTACCCCCGCATAATAACAGTGGCAATGGACTAGGAACTCACTTAACACGCAGGCTGAGCAGCAATCTGTGCCCTGCTTGTGTTGCTGGAAGAGCAGCTGCCAGGGAATCTTGTGAGGTTCTCCGAACTGCCTTGTCCTCCGTCCCAGCACTGCTGTACTTTGGGGCTACTATGTATTTGTAGCTGAATATCTGTATATACCCATCAAACTGCAGGAAAAGTATGTTTCAGTGGCCAGTGTTCAAACCCAGCACTCTCCACTCCCAAAAGAAGTAAGACAGCAGCTCTAACTCAGATGGATGTGGGGCTCGAATCTCATGCCTTTAGTTCTCTTATTTTGTTGTGCCCACCACCAAATTCACCTCCCAGATATGCTGCTGTGAGAATTTCTGAGTAATTCATTGTCATCAATTAAGTTATTCTAGAATTACTCCAGTGTAGCTGAGAACAAAATTAAGCCTCTAGTCTGTTCTGGGAAATTAAACAGATATGTTTTTTTTCTGAGTGGTTTCTAATACATTTCGTTAGGAAATTATTTGATGAGTGTCACTTAGGCATTTGGGATTGGTATGGTGTCAGGGGTTTGAACAGTCTGACAATTTGTAGCTGGCCAAAAGGAAATGAAAGCCTAATATCTTCACAGAACACTTCAATATTTTTAATCTTTTTTTTTTTTTTTTTCCTCCCAAGCATTGAAAGCTTCAAAGATGTCATAAAGGCATGCAATAGTAGATTCATTCCTAAAGGCCTGGGAGTGCTCCAACTTGTTTTCCTAAATGAGTTTGGCTATCTTAAAACTTAGTCCTCTCATGGTATTAGTTTGTGTCTGTGGCAATTGCTGTAATTTTCACAAGTAAGCAGTCTGCAAGCATGAGGCAGAGATTCAATTCTACTTTTCTTAAATTGCATCAAAAAAAACACCTAGATCTTGTTCTGCTATGACTTCACAGTTTTTAGGATACCAGAAAAACTTTATGCTGAGGCTGATGCAATATTCTTGGCCACAGAACAATTTAACTGAGTTCACTGGAAACCTGAAGGGAGGTGAATCCACCAAGGTCAGTTACATGATTATATTATTTTTTCAGTGTGAATAAACAGATGTTCACTTTCATGATTATTCACACCTATAGAACTGGACATTAGGTAAAGTATTCCAGCGTACCGTTACACCTAAAACAGCATTGTTGCTGCTGAAGGCATGAAAAACTTTTAAATCCCATTGGATGCTGACAGAAATACTGATATTGTTGACTATTGTTGATTTTCAATCCCATTTCTCTCATGTTTGGAACATAGGACCAGACCAGGTTTGTTGTCAAATTTGCATATTTTTTTTTTTAATATAATTAGTAGGGTACTTTGGATTTTTGCAAAGACAAGTGAAATCTGGTCCACTGGACCTCTGTTGATTCCTCAAGCTGGGACTTCAGTAAAGGGTCTCATTAAAAATTACCTGCCATATGCAGGAAAGAAAACAGTTCCTTGACCAAGAAATAGTCCTTGAATTGTGTTTGGGCCATTATTTTTGAGATAGTGTTACTGTATGTTAACGTAATAATTTTTTTCTACATCAAATTTTTGTGATTTTTCTGGTTTCTATAATTATTCTACATCAGCCTGGTGATACAGAAAAATACTGTTTTGTCCAGTTATGTGTCTGCACATATTTGTCTTATACTGTCCAAACAATGCTAAACTGGTCAAGTGTACCTGTGATTTTCATGTAACGGACTCTTACTGCTTTTCACATAACACCTCTTTCCTTATTTTTGCTATATCTCTTACTTCTTTTAAACTTCCTTAGGGAATTCTCTTCTGCCATTCTCTTCTCATGCCTGAGCTAATTTCTGGTTCTATATGTGTGCTGAATAACTGGCTCTTCATCCTCATAAATATGCCTTCCATTAGGCATGTTGAAACTTATCTGTGAGAGAAATGCAAAGAGAGGTGGAAGATCATGATAGGCAAGAAAGTTTGAGAGATCTGGTCAGGCAGTTTGTCTACCTGGTCTCTGTCTTCTTACTTAAACTGTATTGACTGTAATGTTGACACACAAACATCACTTCAGATGCGTGCATAACTGCACCTAACTGGCCTCCTGCTGCTATGGTGTAATGACCACGGTAGATACAGTAATAGAACAATGAGATAAGTAAGTGGAGGATCCTTTTCCATGCAAGAGATTTTTATTTCTTTCTCTCAAGATGCAAGTGTTGGCCTGACAGTAGTCAAAGAGAAATGTCAAGACAGGAAATAGAAGAGTAGAGAATATGTATTGTGTTGGTGCATCAATCTCTTGCACACTCTGTATAAAAATATATTTTATATTATATTAATAAATGTCCATATAATCCAGTACAGCTGGAGTCTAACCACACCTAGATGAATATCTTTGGTTATGTTTAATCCACTTCTCACATGAAAAGAAACCACCCCTGTACGTTTTTGAAAAAATACTTTGCTTTACTCTATGCTTTTAGTCTTCAGTCTCAGTCTTGGTACGTAATTGCTAATACCAGCTGGACAGTTGCATGCAAGGCTTCTAGTTAACATTCATAGTGAGCTTCACTGAGCAAAGTGGACACTGTGTGATTAATAAAAAGGTATTCTTAAAGCTCAGTGTAGCTCAACAACAAATATAAATGGGGGAATAACCTCGCTCTTCACCTTTCTTTGAAAAGATAGGAAAAGCAAAAAGATAATTTGTCCAGCTAGAACCTTGCTTAGAATTATGTCAGGGAACTGCAGAAAGAAAAAGTGAGAGGAAATATATTAATGTGCAGTATATGTAATCCTCATATCAAAGAATCTAGATAGTTTTAAAAGTGTGTAGTTGGTGAAGTCCCAATAAAACCTGTAAATATTATTGCCTTTGCTTTTACAGACCACTGGAGACACGGACAGGCTAAGTGACTACGAATGGGATCCTAGAATCACTCACTTGTAGAATTGAGAACAGAAAGGAAAAATCCTTGTATTTATCTTCTGTTCTGACCCACTTACGCTGTTGTTACAAACAGATGGATTGAGATAACTCTGAAAGTGGTGTTCAAAACAATTTTGCTAAAGAGAAACTAGCCCAACTTCAAGTCAGCCATAGCTAAGTGAATTACTTCTTTTTTTGACTCTGACAGTTATCTTGAAATAGCCCTTTGATGAAATCCTCTCCTCTTTCAAGTCCTTGGAAAAACTCCTACGATGAGATTCATTTCACCTAACTTTAGACATCTGAAGTGTAAACTTCTATATCTGAGCTCCCCATCCTCAACTCTCTTTATAGCTGATGGAGAGAAACGAGGCCTTCTAGGGTACGATTCATCTTGCTTGTTTTGGATGGCTTCTTTAGAGGAGAGAAATTCAACCCTGTAAGTTCCTGCCTCTCTCTGCTGGCTTTAAAGAGATTCTAGGTGGCCGAGTTCAGCAGCATCACACTCAGCTAGTCAGAAGAAAACACCTGTTGTGACTTCAGAGGGAGTTGGATGCCCACGTGTTTTACTTGGGAAGATATCACAGGCTCTGTGTAGGAAAGGTTAGGGTTCTTGCAGACTGGAGATATATTTTGGTTATCCTCTCAAGTGCTTTCACACTTCTACCTGTGTTCTCAAAATTCTGTTGCGTGAAAATATGTTCGACAGTAGAAACTGCTGGAGTTGTATACAGGGTGTTAAGCTTCCCCTCAAAGGTACTGCTATTCTGCACCTACATTATCTTCATTCTTCTTCCTAGAATCACATGTAAATACTGTTAATCTGTGGCCTAACTACTCTTTCATTCACCCCCAAAATATTCTAGCAAAATTTTAATAAGTTCAGAGGAGCGCTAAAAGAAAATCAGTTATTCCAATATCAGTTATTCCAATTTATCTCTTCTTGTACCAATATGTGTACAGTATGTGATGTGTGCATCAGTTCTTCTCCCGAGCTTTATCACAGTGTCTTGTGAAACAAACTTCATCACAAAAAGGTGGCGAATAGTTTGGCTTTAAAAAAAAAAAAAGAAAGAAAAGAAGAAGGGAAAAGTTACAGGGTTTTGTCGTTGCCATTAACTTTAAAAGTAGGCTTACATTTTCAGCATGGGCTTGGACAATTATTGGGGTAATACTGGAAGTGCTGTTTGGGTGTTTGGGTGCTTTTACTTGCTGTGTTGTGATTAGCCCTTTTTAAGGATGTGGTCCTTAGCAAAGGTTGTCTGTGCAGGGACACAGTAAAATCAAGGTAAAATCTCCTGTGTTTAAGATAGACTGATGTATTGTCAACTTGTTGTTTCGTATGTTGAGGGGACTGGTGATGTTACTATTAATCACTGGACTTTCTTTGCTGGGGCATGAGCACATTTCAGAGTACATCGTTTCTTGCAGACCAGGTGAATGTGTAGTGGTTGACACTGGTCCCCCTGCCGTGGTGGTCGCCTGGGAACTGCAGAGCTGAAACCAGTGCTGAAAATGACTGCTTTAGGCAGTGGGCCATCTCCTTGGTTCAGTGTACGTAGCTTGACTGACTTGTGTTCATGCATTATCACTGATAGCTTGCCCTACTGTGTTTTGAGATAGATAGTGTACTCTTCTGGAAGTGGAGATGGTGAAGAAATGGAGATGGAAGGCCTAAATAAACAGTTTCTGTAGCTGGAACTTTTGCAGATGAGCAGAGCAGAGGAACCTGTCATGTTTACAAAAGGATTTGACATGCGGAGGGGTATAGGGGAAATTGGAGCCTTGAGAGGGTCATAGCAAGACAGGGTAAGAAAGAAGCAGGAGAGAAGTTGGTCTAAGAAGTGATGAGGAAAGACAGACCAAGTTGTCTGTGACTCCTTGGAACCTGAGGGGTAGAGGTTTGTTCTGCCCATTTATATACGTATAAATCCAGAATAACACAACTGCTTCTGTCTTCATGTTATACTGATGTGAGAGCATCGCTGATGAAATTGTGGCTTGTGCTGCTTTGTCCTATGAGAAAGGAATATGTCAGATCACTTTTCATCCATCTTTGCAGTCACCCTTCATATTATTTTGGTGGGATCCTAAAAAAAACTTCACCAAATCTTTCTTGTAGTAGTAGGACAATAATATGTCTCATAAGGAAAGAAGACTCTTCCATATAGAGGATAAAAATGACATGTGAAAATGACATGTTCATGTATTCTATACATGAAAAAATAAAGCTTGTTAATTACTTTACTAATCTTTACATAATTGCCTGATTTTGGGGCAGTTAACAGTAAAAGATTTTAACTACATTAGGAACTAAAAATGTATTTACATGTTCATGTAAGTACGTGAAGTGCTTTAGGATTTTCTCAAAATGAATTGTGTTACAGCAATTGAAAATACCATGTTATCAGTACCTGGTATGATACCCTTTGGCTCTTCCAGTCTTCCTCTTTTGTTCACTCCTTCTTTCTCCCCATAAAAACATCTACTTTTGTTTTTGCTTCCATGATGTTACTTTGTAATTTGTTTCCTGTAATTAACATGTCTGTACTTACCTGATCCAATGGCTAGTAAAGATGTTGGAATATTTTCCATTCAGGTCCATGGGTTTCAGATGTGACCCTCAACAGATGATTATCAAATGCTGAAATTCACATCTGAATAAAAGGGAGTTTTCTGTGTATGTAGCAATGCTTTCTTTAGCCTGAGGGATAGCAGTAAATACAGAAAGTGAGATGAAGACTGGATTTTTTGTGGAACAGATATTTCATTTTAACTGTCTTTTTTTCCTTTATTCTTCTCATCTCTGCTTGAAAAAATGTTAAACACGTTGAGTCAGGGAGACATTCCTGTGCTGCATTAGAATAGCCATCAACGTCAGCCGAGACCATTTGGATCATGTCACTTGTCCTAAAGTGTGTAGCTGTTTTTAAAGAAAGAACATGTCATGTTCTGTACAGGGATCTTTAATGCATGAAACTTGTTTGAAGCAATAATAAATCAAGTCCTTGCTGCTAAAACCAGTGTCTGATTTTCCCTCATGACAATCTCTATCTTTCCATGTGTAAAAACTGAGACAATAGCAAGAATAATTCTGCACCCACAAGTACTGCAAATAATTTTGATCACAACTAACTAAATACATAAATCTAGGGGGGGGCAGGGGGGAGAAGACACACAAAACACCACCAGAAATGTAAATGCCCTGCACGTTTGCCACAATGCTTAATAATGTACTCTTTTTCTACAAGCATTGTTACAGGAGATTGCAAGATGTATAGAGATATTTTCATTATTCATGCCCTATTGAGTATGCAGTTCTGCAGACATTTTTCTCACTTCTTCCAAAAAATAAGTGGAGTAATTAAGAGCAGGCATAGGGTTTGAGACTTATTTGCCTATCTTTTTCAATTCTTTTATGTAAGCATTAATTCCATTAGATTCAAAACAGTTGCTTGTGATGTTTTGAAAAAAAAATTTTTTTTGCATTTTTTTTACTCTTTATTAATAACTCTTTTTGACTGTGTGTAGCCATAGCTAACATGAGTACAAGAAATGTCAATGCAATTCTGTTTCAATTAATCTGGAGTAGTTTAGGACTGCAGACTATTTTAGCAGCATGACTTAGCTTCAAAAGCTCTGTGAGAAGATGACAGAAACCTCAGTGCTGGCAAATGTTATTTACTGTCTACAGCGTATAGTAGTGTAATCGTAATTACAAAGGGATGGTGCTGAGACCCCCACTTGGGCTTGAATTGGAGTTGCAGCTCAAGTCAGACAAAGGGTTCAAGGGCCTGACTCTGCCTGCCACCTTGTGAAATGCCTTGCTCTTTCCTCACCTACAGCTTCGCTGGCTTTGGATGTGGGCAATAAATGCTCTGTAGGAAAACGCGCATAAGCGTGGCAGCACTGCTGGCCAGGGCACCTGTAGCAGCAGTGTGCCGTGCCCAGAAGTAGGGTGGGCTTCTTCGGCCTGCCTGGACCTCAGTCCCACCGAGCACAGCAGCCAGGGGCCCAGCAGCGCCAGCTGAAATGCTGTTTGGTTTTTGGCCATGTGTGGGCTCCAGACCACTTAGGGACTGCGGAGAGGCCAAAAGTGCATTTTGCATAGGCTGGGGTTTGAACAGCAGGTTTTAATGACTTTGAGTTACGTCGAGAGTGAACTTAGCTTCAGCTGGTGACCTTGAGCTGGAAAACGTCAGCCCGTTATCAGCGACCTGAACCGTGAAGTCGCTTTGTATTGTTTTGAGTGTTTTTGCTTATGGAGATTGTTGTATTTAGTTTTTTAATCTGGTACAGCATAGTAGAGGTAACCATCAGTTTGTTATAAAAACAAATGCACCGTTGACCTTTTCCCTTCCAGTTGGAGGGCTGTAGCAATCCGAGGTAACCATCGCTTGTTTGTTGTTCCACTCACTGAGCTGCTCGAGAACTCCCAATTTCCAACAACTCGGCTCTGGGAAGCAGGCTGGAGCACGGAGCACAACATGTGAAGTGTTGTGATTTGTTGCCATGATGACAGTGTCAACTTAACTACAGCTGACAAACAGTTTTTAAATAGAACATTTCGATTCATTATAGTATTCTCCATCTGTTTTTTTTCAATGTCTGCATACATGCAAAACATCTGAGAAATGCTACCACAATGGTTTAGTTTACTTACCCAGCCACTAACATTAATTAGTTGTTGAGAGTGGTAGTTTAGTGAGCAAGTAAAATGTCGATATTCTGCTCTTGGTAAAGGAAACTATTTTGTTTATTTAACCAAAAATGCCCAGAAGACCTGCTTCCACATTTAGAGCTTTTCAAATTGATTTTTTGAGCAGAGGTTCTATATTGTTGGTTGTGTCTTTTTTGTTTGGTTGGTTGTTGTTGTTTTTTTACTACTTCATCTCACTTTTGTCAGATTTTACTTCCTTCCCAAAATATCTGCCATGTCTATTTCCAGTGTTGAAATGGTAACAGAAGGGGTGCATCATTTCATAATTAAATCAGGCTGCTGGGGTCAGATTTAGAGGGTTTTATTCATGGCTTTGCCACTGGCCCACTCTATGACCTTGAGCAAGTTGCACATTGCTGTATCTCAGTTTACCTATAGGTAAACTAATATTGACTTCCCTTGAGGGGATATCATGAGGCTTAATTAAGCGTCTGTGAAGTTCTGTGAGATAGAGGACTGAAAGCTGCTATAGACAGACAAATAACGATGGCGACAATGATGATGATGATGATTTGTGCCTGATTGCACTACTTCCCACAGAACTGCCCCTGTAGCCGCTATGTGGATTAGTTGTCAGGTGAGCTATGAATCCATCAGTTCATCCATCATTCTGCCCCTCTTAGACTGAGCCCAGCTGGCTAGCTTTGCTTATTAGTAGCTTTTAATAAATCAAATCATATTTGCTGTTTTAATTGTATCTTAAAGGGTAATGTGGCTCGCTGCTTTTAAATTAAAAACATTGTGACAATGTGCACATTAGAAGCCGCTACTCTCGTACTCTACTCTTCTCAAATCATTGACATAAAAATGGGTTAAAATACTGATTTAAGGAAATTCCTAATTATAAAGCATGCAACTATTAAATTCTGGCAGAGTACTTTCTCTGGGTGCCACTTCTTCAAAGTGTGGGCATCACTGTAAATATCCTCGGAGCCCTGTCTCAGTAAGCACATTTTGAAAGTGGTGATCTACCCATCCACAGAAATCCAAGGTGAAAGCAGTTGAGATTTGCTGCTTGTTGACTGAAACAGTGATGTCCATATTAAAAAAAAAAAAAAAAAAAAAGGGAAAGTAATGTAAAATCAGATTTGTGAATTAAAGTTTTAGCTCACTGTGATTTTTACTTTTAAACACTGGCCAGAAAGAGCTACAGGAATAACAAACTGACCTGTTTTATTTTTAATTTTGGGCCAAAACTGTATCTTACAAATCTCATTAAAATGGAGTATATCCACTAAAATATTGATAACATAATTTCATTTGAATTTGGTTCTCTCAGACGTGAAAAGCGAGGGGCCCACATGGAAATGGATACTCGTAGAGGAGTCCTTCTACTCAGTGAAATCAATGGGAGTAGCCCAGCTGGCTACTTCTGCCCATTACTAATTTATAGCAAATCAAGCAACACTTCCTCCTCTAACATCTTCTAAATACCAAGTCGTATAGGAATTCCTCCCCAGGTACAGGAAGGGATTAGGGTAAAACCAGCAGGAGGTTTCCCATTGATTTCAGTGAGGCTTTTGCCCAACGTCTTATTGTATTTTAGATCATTGGCCTTGGAGCTCTGTGGAGTTTGCCTTTTGATCGAGAGCAGAATTTGCTGCAATGGTTCCCCCTGGGTAACCCCGAGCAGGTGCAATCTGACTCCTAGCTGCCCGAGCAGGCTTCCCCCTCTGTGGCTGTGCTGTTTTTCGGGGCGTCCTGTAATCGGTGCTGATGACAACTTATCCCAATGGCAGGCAGGAAAACCACCGCCGTGTGCGCCGTCAATAACTTCTGGCTCCCGAGAGGAGATCAAAGAGGGAGACAGCAGGGAGGAGGAGTAGCCATAGATAAACGTAAAGGAAAAATGCTCAGTAACTGAGATAGCACTGTGAGGAGATAACAGAAATCAAAAAGATTTATTAAAAAGGCAAACAAAGTAGTTTCTGAAGAATTCAGCTACTGGAACATAAGCTAAGTACGCTAAACGGAGCAGTAAGCTGGAGCAATATGGTTTTGGGCGCGCTGGTCCTGTGTTTGGCCCAAAGGCTCCCTTTCACACCTTAAAAGTATGTGAAAAGCACAGTCAGATTTGAATCCTTTACCACCACATACTGGTGACAGGAGGGGGGGGATCGCTGATACTTCAGTAGGGAGACGGGCTTGGAGCAAATGCCAAAGCTGGGCTTCCCAGCAGGACCCTGGGTAGGTTTCTGGGGATCTACAGACCAGGCAGAGTCTGTGAGGAGCAGATGAGAGAGACCTCTGAAGGCCATGAGAGCCAACATTGCTCATGAGCATGGGGGAGGCAACAGGGTAGGTATGGGGAGGGCCAGCCATTCAGTTCACTGCACCAGCAAAGCCCTTGGTTTGGGTGCAGCTATGCTAACAGTTGAGAATTTCTTTGCTGTGGGATAGACAACAAAGGTCAGGAATCAGGGCAAGAGAAAGGTAAAAGAAAAATAGTTCTGTCTGTGTATTAATGACCTCCTTATGCTCTCCCTGCTAACGACTGCTACTTCATTCATAAATATATATATATACACACATTAATTAAAATCATATATAAATGCATATATATGTGTGTGTGTATATATATATACACATATATACAACAGTGGCTGTAGGGGTGTGTTGTTTTTCTATCATCGGCCTATAAATTAGAAGGGAGTATTTTGTGTTGAAATGTCTTTTCCACTTGCAGAAAATTTTCCTCTTGCTCACTCCCTGACCTCTTTATTTTTGTATTTTTTAAACCTGAACAGTTGTCTGAAGTGACTTCACTCCAGGATCCCACAGTTGGATAAAAGAACAAAATACAGAAAGATAAGTTCTTAAAATCACTCTGGGCGTTCTTTAATGGTAATCATTAGCCCTGGTCTGAACTCTATTGACAAAATGTTGGAGTAGTCTTGAAAGCCGAGTGAGTGCTCTTTTAAAGGAAGAACTGGTTAATTAGGAGCTCTAATGCAACTGACCTAATTCTGAGGCTCACTGCTAACTTTTGTAATGCACGATAACATAAAGATTGGAAATGATATGTATTGATTCATGCAAGTCAACAAGTCGGAGTTTTGATTGGAAAGTTAATTTCTCAATAGCTATTTAAAGTTGTCTTCTTCCTTCCAGAAGAATACAACATATTGTTTGCCTGCAACTTCATAACCGGCCTGAAGTTCATTTATTAATTTGTGCAGGGAGCCACAGACACCAAGAGAAAATACTTCATGGCCCAAGAGTCAGGGAATTGTGCCCTTACTCTTAAGTGGCACAGCTGTGAGTTACTGATTCCCCTTGTAGCAAGACCAAATTGACCAAATGTCCTCTTTTTTTTTTTTTTTTAATAATAAAAATAAAGA
The DNA here is from genome assembly GCF_964211835.1 of Anser anser. Classification (NCBI taxonomy): domain Eukaryota; kingdom Metazoa; phylum Chordata; class Aves; order Anseriformes; family Anatidae; genus Anser; species Anser anser. The sequence goes on from NC_139722.1 coordinate 101,748,276, forward strand.
AATAGGAATTTACTGGTAATCACTAGCATGGTTATAGTCGAGGATTGAAATTTTTACTAAGGGTATGTGAATGTTTTTACTGTAAATCTGGGCATGTAAGAAGTCACTGCATTTCTGTATCTGAATATGTGTCTTTTAAAGGCAACACTATTTTCTGTTGCTCCTCTCTCCTCAAGTTTAAGTAGCGAAGGTGTGAAAAATAAAGTTTTTCTGGCTGTGAAGGGATATGTCAGACATAACTCCTCAGTAGTGTAGTATAAATTCTTTCCTACTAGGTCCTGGTAAGATTCAATGCCTGATCGACTGGCATTGCTCTGGTTTCCTTTTGCTGTAGATGGGATGCCGGCAAACTGTGATTCCTTACAACACCTTGCTGTAGTATCTCATGCAAACTTCAGTAACAGTTTGTATGTTTCTAAAGACATGCTGACAAAGGAGGATCTTCACACCCAACTGCAGGCATCTAATTAGGGGGTTGTGAATGACCTGTAGGACCCCCCCCATCCATTGACTGTATTTGGGTGTCTGGCTTTTCTCTTTAGGTGCTCCAAATTGCTTGTAACCTAGACATCCAAAGTAGATGTATGAGCATCTCTCCTCCCACCAGTGGCATTCACATGCAGCAGCGCATTGACGTGATGCCATGAAGTCCAGGTTCAGCAGCGCTGTGTTGCAAATCTGTGCTCCAAGGCACGCAGCTGTGTGCTGTGCTGTGCTTGCTGTACGTTTTCCTGTGTACACAGCCTGCACAGCGCAGAACAAACGTGATAATTAGGAAAGGGGGAGAGGACTTTCCTATTTCCTGTGAGATGATGCTTTTTTGTTAGCATCTAAAATATATTTATATGTTTGTTTTAGAGATGTTTCAGTTTTGAGGCTGCCAAGCTTTGAAAGAGAAACTTAGTCTCCTTTCCTTCCTTCTTCCTTTCCCCTTACGTCTTCCCTCTTCCCTTCCCTTCCCTTCCCTCAAATTCAGATTTGAGGGTGCTATGGAGTATGTCCATGTTCTCCAAATGGCGCCTGGAGAATTTTGTGTACTTAATTTCATTTGATTTTCTGGAAGAAGCTCTTGGGGCACCGGGTCAAAGCAACTTGTTACACTCTCCTGACAATTGAAAGTGAAGATTTTGTTTTTTTTTTTTTCATGAAGAATGTTGAGAATTTGGCTGTGGTCTAGATGGGTTCTTATTTCAGACTGCCTTAATAGTTTCATAGTGCAAAGGCTGAATGATGGAGATAGTGACTGTGTAATGCAGAGAAACCAGTCATCCTAAGGAGAAAAAAAAAAATGACTTTTTTTTTTTATCAGAGACTTTAATGATGCTGTTAAATAAATTAAGTGAGCCTGTTTCAAAGAGAGAAATTGTGGGATCAATGTACCAAAGAGAAGAGCTAGCTGAGAAAAGAAGCACTGGAAAAATATGAATGACAAAATTATTTGTTTCAGGTTTTTAATCATGAGGAATAGCTATTATATGAATACAGTGTTACTACTATTCAGCATATGCCAGGCTTGCTGCTTCATGACTTCTTCGTAATGGAGGCACTAATGTAGCATAGTGTGATGCTTGTCTGTGACATGCACTGATGGTGCAACTTGGGTTAAATCATTGTATCTACTGGATTCCTGGACTGCTGTCCCTAACTTATTCTTGTTCTACATATATCAGTTAAGAGAATAACTTTTTGACTGAAACTGGAATATACTGGGGAAAGAAATGGCACACTGGCTGCAATCAGGAGCGGTGAGACCAAATTCATACACATGGATGCTCCTCCAGCAGGGGAGATTCAGCCTGCTCTTATGCTTTTGAGGAATTCTAGTGTATTGGATTGTAATGAAAGCAACTGAAGTAAAAATCTGATTTCAGCAGAGTATGCATTCTTGCACAACGTGGCAGCATTTACCCCCAGTTAGAGTTTTAATTCAGCTCCAGTTTGTAGTAACTGAAAACCATTTCCAGCTGATGGAGGCTTAGGTGGATGCTTATGTGAAGTGTTCAGTTGCATATGGATAACTCTTTCCTGCGTAACAGATTTTTCCCACCTAGTTGGTACTTTCACAAGAGAAGCAGGCATGAGCACTGCTGTACTTTCTCTCTTCTGCAAGGCTTTATTTCCAGATGAGAGTTAAGGCATGTTGATAACGTGAGGAAGCTGTTGCGTAATGCCATTATGCAAATGGTGCGGGCTCATCAATATGGGCGACGCCATCTCAAATAGGATATTACAGATGTACCAGGAGTTCAGAGCAAGGCAAGAAGAATGATCAGGTGCATGGAGAAACTCTCATGAGGAGAGATTGAAAAGACTGGGATTGCTTACCTTGAGAGGAGATGAATAAAAAAAGAACATGATAAGAATCTAACATTCATTATTTTGCATAGAGAAGGCAGTTTGGGAACGGCTTTTCTCTCTATCTCATGATATGAGAACAAGGGAACACTATAGAAAGGTGGCTGATAAATAATAATTTTTCACCTGGTGTGCAATTAGGTAATGGACTTCCTTGCTCTGGGAAGTTACTAAGGAATTTAATGTGTTTTAGGAAAAGGGCTGGCGATTTATGTGAACAAGAATATTCTGTGTTGTTAGTGTATATTAAAAAGAAAAAAAAAAGATTACTAAAAGAGGTCTGAAATGATATGCTTTAGGTTTCCACTCTAATTGCTCGGAGACATTACAAGGACGCTTTTTTGGGGGATGGGTTATCCCAGATCTGCCTAGTGCACTTTTTTTTTTTTTTTTGCATTTTCCGCTGACACATCAGGTTATGCTTATAGTTCTAGATGAAACTAGATTTGAGCCCATGTGGCAATTTCTGTGTTCCTGGTTGTTTCATTGTCAGGCTGTTTCAACGGCTGTTGATGCCAGCTCAAATTTACAGCCATATTACGTTGTGCAAGCTACTTGTGGCACAAACTGTCCTTTTGTCTGGAACTTCTTCAGCATTTACAAGACAGTGGGTCATGGTCCATGAGCACGGTTATAGGCACAGTGATAATACAAACAACAAATAGTAATTATCCATGTGAACATTTAGAAAACATCCCCAACTACGAAGATAAATTGCTATTGGTAGCAGCAGTTATGCATCCTATACGGGAATTGTTTATTATTGCAATTGTTACGCTTTCTTCTCTCTATGCAGGAAAGAGACTATGGCAGGAGAGAAGTATTAGCGAGTAAAACTATTTCCCTTTGGATACCAGTGTCCAACTCCACCTTGAGGTCCTCAGTGAAATAATGTTTGTTATTTTTGCCTAATCCCCAGCCAGCAGAACTTCACATTATGAAAGCATCACACGGCCCAGTTTACAATCTCTGCTCAGTATTTCAGTTAGTCAAGGAAAATGAACTACCTTTGGCTTTCGGAGACTCCCAGGGCTATACTCTTCCCACGATACATGTGTAGCAGTTAACAGTACTACTAAAGCATGCCCTAGAGAGGAGAATATAGTCCTTACAATATTTGTCCACCTTCCTAGTGATTGTTAGATTATAGAAAAGCAGCCTCTAGGCTACATGTGCGCACACAACCCTATGCATGTATGTGTAAGGTTTTTTATACCTACAAATATATATGTACTCTAATATACAGACAAACATGTATATGCATCTGAAAGAGATGATTAACTCCTGCTGTTGAAAATTCTTCAAGGGAACTCGGTGTGCCAGTGTGCGGTCCCAAAATAAGGCACTGAAAATCTCGTCAATCCTATGAGGTTAATACAGTTCACTGTTGCTTAAATTAGATCAGTGTAATTCAGTGCATCTCTAGTGGAAATTAAATTTGTGTTTAAAACTAAAGAGCAAGCTAGCTAGGTTCAGGAGCGCATTTGGGATGCAAAATACATTAAGCCTGTTGCAAGTTGGTTATTGCTTTCAGTGTCTTGAACTCCTCAGGTGAAAGTATGCTATGAGTTCCTTGTGGTATTATACGTACCATTTATGAACTCCATTTTTTAAAATTCTTTTCTCCCAACTCTTACAAGACAAAAAAAAAAAAAAGGGTGTGAGAAAAATCAGAAAGCATGTGTTGAGTCTATTCATCTATTCAATCCTTATGGTAAACTAATGAGAGACTAACCATCAAGCCACCTCCAGATAGTTATCTGCAGTGACAGCAAGTTTGCTGCACTGCTTTGATTCTTACAAATATACAGGAGAGAATCAAGTGAGGCTGTTAACATGCTCCATAGGAAGCCATCAAACTTTCCATCTATCTGACATAAACCTCTGTTCTTGTTGTTTTCTGAAAACAGTGCAAGAGGTTTCTGATGCATTCTGGAAATGGATGCGTAACATGGCCAAAGAATTTTTTCTGCCTTTGAGGAAAGGGGGATTTAACATCTACCTCCTGACAGAGTTAGAGCTTTCCATTGTTAGTTAGCATGGAAGAGAAACTATGTTGTGTCATCAAACTTCATTATTAAATATATAATAGCATTATGGTTCCTAAGTATTGGTAGATTTTTTTTTTTTTTTACAGTGCTACTCCCAAGTAGATTGCACTAGGAAGTTTGAGATGAAACTACTGTATGCAGACAAATCCATATTGTTGCTGTCTGTGTGCTTGCTGTGAAACTGCTCTACAGCTATACAGTTTGAAAGCAGAATCTCATGAAAGTAAAATCAGCATAAAAGTCAGGTTTAGACTTCTATATTCATATTTATGAATTGAAAAACCTCAACCATGATCTTATCTGGAGCGGTGGTAGCAGTTGACAACAAATGTGCCCTTGAGAATACTGTGTATGGTAATGCAAGGGAATCATGGATATTCCTTCCTACTACCTCTTGCTTGCATCAATATTGTTATAATAACAGTAATGGTAATTATTATTACAAGCTTGGGTGCCACAGTATGTTTCCACTGGCCTTCAACAACTGCTCAAGCAACTGGCTTTGAGTTTGCAACAGCTATAGTGCAATGGATTTGCCTTTGTACTCTGTTCCCAGTGAGGAGAGACTCTGTTCTCCTACACTGTTGCATTTATGGGCTGCAAATTCAAAGTAATTATTTCTTTTCTTCTGAAGTATTCTGCTTATTGCACTATTCCTGTTCAAGCTGCCTTAGTTTGTATTGATTTCTCAGAGTCCCTGCTCTCCATCACCGGGTTTTTCTGTAGACCCATATCCATTCTAAATAAAATTCAATCTTTATTAATAATCTACAAATTAAAATTCCTCTTATCCCTTCTCTCTATTGAGATAAAAATACATACATACATATGTGTATTATATATGTATTTTATATACATATATATATGTGTGTATGGTTTTCTGCAGTTGCTAATACTCTGTTGAGGCTTTTGATGTGGTCAAGTAGAGAGGCCTTGGAGCATGCTGTAATGTTTGGCAAAATCAGGCAAAAGATGTTAGTTGTTTCTTTTCTCATTTACCAACTGTTACCTGAAAGGGGTTTTAATATAAAACTTGACATAGGAGGGTAATTCAGCAGTACAAGGCAGAAAGTGCCACAACAGTAGATGCTCCATAGCAAGTGTAAATACAGAAGAAAAAAAAAAAAAAGGGAAAAAGTCTCATTCTGATTAAACCTTTCTCTATGTTTTATATGTACATATATATAATATATATTTATATTTTTTTTCTATATTTAATAGCCATGCAAAAGATAGCATTGCAGTTTATCGGGCTAGTGTTCCAGTCTTCGGACAGAAACCCCTTGAATTCAGGGGCAGAAGACTGGAGGGTTTCAAAGATACCAGCACTAAGCAGAGAGTGTTTGGGGAGATGACAGTAACAAGGATTATAGTGACAAGTCAGGAAAAAGGAACATTTCTTATAACATTACATGTTACAATAATAATTGAGAATCCTAGTGAACAGATCATGGAACTTTCTTTCCTATGGGAATTTCGTTCATTGGAGGTGCTCAACTGATTAAGTAAACTGCCGAGAGTGTCAATTAAAAGGGTAGACTTTACTTAAATTTTCCATATTTACAGTACTCAGAAATCAAAGCCAGCCTGATCTGTAGGGCCACTTCTGTTACAAAGTCCAAGTGTCTACGTTGTTTAAATGGCTTGTATCTCATTGTTTAAATAGCCTTTTGATAAGTAACAATATAATAGTGATGGTGATTGCTTTACAATTAGCCTATCAGGATGGCATTTTAGGCTGTAGCCCTGAGTTTTTCTTTCTGCTTTGTACTCATATTATTAATAAACAAAGCACACAGGTCTTTGAACTTCCAACCAGCACAAATGCACGTGCGGTTTGTCTGTGTGGGTTCACGTGTGTGTGTGACATTTTGCGTTGGGGTTGTGATTTCTTTTTAACTGGCCACAAAGCCACAAAGGTGCGGAGGAAAAAGGACAGAGTGGGATGGGTGGAGCAAAGCAGGGTGAGTTAATATGTGAATAAGAAAATAAACCAAGAAGAGAAAGAGCAAGAACTGAGAAAAGGAAGGTGATTGGGAGGAGAGAAAGTCACCTCTTATTTGCAGAAAATCACCTCTTATTTGCAGAGATACTGATCCTGATGCTCTGAGTTGTTATTGTTGGGCAGCATTGGTTGTTCAAGGCATCAGCTAAAGCGTTGTGTTTTCCAGGATAGATGCAATTATTTTGTTTTGCTATCCAAGGACAAACAAGTTCGAAGCTCATGGTGATCAAGGAATTTTTCATGTTACTTCTTCTGGGAATTACCCTTTGGTTGCTTCTTGTAGCTCCCACCCAAACAAGGTCCTCATGGAAGTCTCTGTGCTGCTGAGAGAGGGGAATAAAAGCCTCACCCTGCTGTTTTTGGCTCAAGTTTTGCTTCCAACTCCAGTAGCGGACTTGCTCCCTTCCACTTACAGCTGCTGGGGAAGGGGAATCAGAGACTGCGGTGGGAAAGGCAGCTGTGGGAGGGAGGCTAGCTGGTGTGGCAGCGCTTGGCATACCTAATAGGAGGGGGTGTCCTTGTTTCTGATGGGACTCACGGTAAACTCAGAATCTGGGAGTAGGTCTTGAAGATTTCCAGAGGGTTGTTGGTTGAGTTTATTCTCACCAGAATATTTCACCTGACCCAGATTGTCCACTGAAAGTGGAAAGTCTGCAGTTATAATTTCAGTTTTCTTTTTACTGGCTTTTTCAAAATTTGAGCTTTAAAACTGGGTACAAGTTCTCGATTATAAAACAGAAAATACTAACCTAATATGTTTTTACATTAGGAGAGGCAGCTCTAAACAGTGACCTTGTTTTGTTTTGTTTTTCATGTATATCTGTAAACTGTGGGTTACACCATTAGCATAAAATACCGCTGCATCAGTACTCAGTCTGCTTGTCTTGTTCACTTAAAAGACTTCATAGGACAGGTACAGCAATACATTTCTGTGAAAATATAATTTGTAATATTATATGACTCGTGTAATCAGAAAATATTGAACATTATGGAGCATTTAGTATTTGTGTTTAAATTGCTCTAGACTTGAATACCTCCGAGGCTCAGAAATAAATCTATTCAGAAAAAAAGAAGAAAAATGCTGGAATGTTGAAAAAGTGAATGGAAATACAAACATGCTTCTTTCTCTTTGATAAAAGTACTTTTTATAAAGAATCAATTAATTATTCACTAAAATATATTAGAGATTAGGTTTTGTAACTATACAGAGCTGTAAGCCTCTTTGCCGATAATTTTGGTGCAGAGAGCGTTTAACAGTTAATTTTTCTTCTTGGTGGTGCTTTGACAAGTGATCCTTAGGGCAGAGATGAAGAATTTTGCTCAGGAATTAAGATTACTTTTGAACACAAGAAGGGAAATAAACCTGCCAGTGTACCTACTTTCTGAAAAAATGACGTGCGGGAGATGCATAAAGATACCACTTGTGCCTTACATTGGAGAGCTTTTTGTAGGAGTGACAGGCTGGAAACACGGCAGTTAATTTTTCTCTAAAAAGGGAGGTTTTGAATCTGACTGGCTTGCATGTAGAGTGTCTTTTTTTCCCTCTTTCTTTTTCTTTTTTCCCTCCCCCCGCCCCGCACGAGATGGCTCTATGGAATAATAAGCCCAGCCAGTTTTGGATCTGAACACAATCTCACTCACTCTCATGTTGTTTGGCACTTGAACAGGAGTGACAGGCTTTGGTTCCTTTATCAAATAACTCAGTGTATCTATTTTTGTAAGCCGTGTCATTGGCTGAAAAATGCAGGTCCCTCTACAATTATGGGGCATGACCGGGAGGAACACAGGCAGCAGGGCTTTACTTGAACTCCTACCAGTTAATTGAAATTCTACTCCAGCCAGTTGAGATGGGAAGTGATATGAAGATGTGGAAAAACCTGAGTTGAATTGATTTTTCCTTCCCTTTTTTTTTTCTCTCTTTTAAAGAGAAAAGAACAAGACGATTGTTCGTGTTTATTAAGGGAGTTTGAAACAAGTGCTGAGGGATAGACCAGAAAAGAGTGGGGCCACACGTGTATCACTTTTTGTTTTCTTTTGCATTTTTTAAGTGAAGAGAGAAAAAGAAATCACATACTTTCACCACATCGACGTGTATCTGTAGCCCAGCTTGCTAAGTTTAACCAGGGGAAAAAAATATATGAACTACATAAGCGTTAGTGCTGTGCCATTTGACAAGATGTTTTTGGTACACCTGCCCACCAATATTAGCCTGTCGCAACTTTCGTTTACCTCTGAGAATTTACAAAGACATGAACGCTAATCCTGCTTGACTTTTTTATTCTTTTTTTCTTGGTGAACAAATACTTGGGATCCTTCCACCATCAAGGTTTTTCTTCTCAGGGCCTAGGGGACAGCGTATTGGTAACAATAAGACCAAAAAATGCTTTGGGCTTTCCTAGAGCAGCAAAACTCTTTGTTTTTCACTGTATGAGCACTAGCCATCAGAGGTGTCTGCCCTGTTACTCAGACCTGCTTATTGGATCGGCACCTTTTCAAAAGGATTTTTTTCTTCTGGTTTTGCAAGAATATAAATACTCATTTGTTCCAAATGTAGGAATTTGAAAACTGCTAGACTCAAGCATATTTGAAAGAAGCAAGAAGTGAGTTGAAATCTGTTGTAGTCACATGCATGTTCTCTTTGTATTCACAGATACTCATGTAAACAGGTGTTGTAATTTTCCTAAATACGTAAGCAGCCAAGATATGCCTACCTTCGTGTACCAGCTGAGGCTGTGATAGCACTGAAAAGCAAACGGGATAAACTTGTTTTATTTTTCTCAAGGAGACATATGCTCTAGTGAAATTTTGTTCAGCGCTTCTGTGTTGTTTGTTTTTCTCCAATGACTGCTGCTATGAGATTTGATCCTGTGAAATGATGGGCAGCCTCTGCTTCCAGAAGAATTAATAAAAGTTTATGGTGATTAAGAGTCCTTTGGATTAGACCTTTGTATAAAAATCCTCAATTGTTATAAATGCATGTGCCATTACAGGCTTAGTCCAGAATGAATGGTTTTCCAGCACAATTAGGTAAATCTTAGAGTTATCAGTTCACCTGGCTGATTAAGCTCATTGAAATACCCTTGTGCACTAACTTGGAAAATAGTTTGACTTTGCTAATATTGAAAAATAAGCAAGGGATGGTATAAGCAATACATAAATATGCCTCAGGCTTTGGCCACAATTTAAGGAGGAAAAATCTTTGGGAAAAAGCTGGAAGCATGATATTAACTGGGTTTGGTTTGATATTTGGACAAAGAAATCACTGCTCTGAGCTGAGCAGAGAGATAAGCGCCTTGACTTGCAATAGATTAAGAGACCTGCATTGGTTAGAACAAACCATGTTTGAGACTCTCCCCAAGTGCCGCCACGTTTAGATTTAAGATTAACTGCAGCAGAATGGTGGAGCGGCTGTTTGTTTTATGAAACAATCACTAATGACATTAAACAGACGGTGGCCCTTCCAACACGATTGTTCATTTGCGATAAACTGAGAGAAGCCCACAAGAGATTGGAAAAGAAAACTCATAAGTGCTTCATTTTGAGGCTCTTACAATGTCCTATTGGAGGTGACAATTAGTGACAGAGAATAAGAATCTAACTCCTGATGCATTTAGACTTTTTTTTTTTTAGCAAATAATTTGTAAATATTAGCTTTCCTTTATCTTTATACCGAGGAGCTGAATGGTAATAATATAATGACAAGGTTTTCAGTGTGGATTTTTTCTAACTCTCCCTCCCCTTGCTCCTGTCTATGTGAAGCCCCCACTAAGCATTAACAGTATTAAAAAGAGCGTTATCTATTAGTTCAATTAGACATCAGACATTTACTTTTCAATGTATTTGAAGACTGATTTGATTTGGGTCCAATCATTTAAAAATAAGAGAGCAGAGCTGTGTACAGAGCTGTGTACAGATATCTGTAGCTCTGAAGTCTTAATTGCAAATTCAGATAAGGATTAGAAGGGGCTGTATCTCTGTAGACCAAAGGTATTTGCTAATACCTGAGATATAAAAGTGGTTAAATTCAATATTTACTAATTTAGGATTTCCACTTTGGATTTTGATTAAGCTTTTTGGTTGAAAACCCCATGTTATTAAGCTGTGATGGGGGGGGAAAAAAACTGCTCTTTTATAAGCCTCACTTTAACGCTTTATTTCAAATAATTTATTTTGGACCATCTAAAAGCTGCTGGAGGGCTTCATTTAAAGAAAAACCCAACAAAACAAACAAAAACATTGTCAAAGGCCTGTTGTAGCATTAAGCTTTTGTTTAGTACACAAAGAAATATATTAATAAAAAGTGTTTTAAGTGCTTATTACCGAGATGGTTTGTTTTGAAACACAGGCTTTTTCACAGCAGTTTTTACACTTCATTGTGTACTATGAAAGACACACTAAGTAGAGGTTGTCAGGTTCCCATCTGAAGTAGACTACTGCTGGGGAATGCAGCCATTTATGATGCCACTCAAGCAGGACTAATCTAGAGTAGATCTCTTATAAATAACCAGCCAACAAAAATACTAAATCATTCCCTTTTGCTGATTGAAGCAGGCAGAATTGCTGCTTTAAAGAGCAGAAGATGCTCATTACGGAGCCGTACAGAAAGAATTAGTTAATCCGTATTAGTGAGCCCGTTGAACATGGTTGTGCATCAAACCTCAACCTTCCTGGAGGAATCAAGGCAACGGTTTCACGTAGAGTAGTATTTTGAGAGCTTTGCTTTGTCTTTCAGACTACCACTTGATAGACAGGTGCTTGGTGGTTTTGTTTGTGCATTATCCACTCTGGCTGTTGTAAATCTCCCACTGTAAAACTTCAAATTGTATGTTCTAGCTTGCTGTAAATGCTGTCCACATTTGGTATAAACGCAGATTTATGAACCCTGCCTTCTCTGTCCAGGGCTCCTGAGGCTACACCCTGATAGCAAGGGCCAGGCTAAAACGGTCTTTAAGATGTGTTTTGGCAACATGGTGCTCAGTCTTCAAGACCTTGTTTACATGACTAGCCCCTCTTATGAATAATTGAGCCTCTGTATATTGCTTATGAAAAAGAAAAAATAAAAATAATAATAACAAAAAGAAACACTTTAAAAAAAAACAAAACATTATGTCCTCCCCTTAGGAAATAGGTTCTACCTAAAAGGAAGGGATATTCTTAATTGTTGAAGTTGGAGCGGCCTTTCCGTGTTGATGTTCACGCTTAGCCATCAGGAGCACATAATTATTTAAAAAATAATTCATTGGCTTCATTGTCTCGAAGGACTGGGAAAGGGTGGGTAAGCTCAAAGGTTATGCTCTGCAATTTGTTGATTAACTTGCCTCTTGTTTTGAAAACAAAGCATTGCTTTAGGGATTCATGATACTTGAAATGCATGTACCATTCCGTGCTGCAGGTCTCCTCAGTTCAGAGAGCAGCCAGCGCTGACTCCAGGCTTAGAGTGCCATCGTGGTGCACAGGTCTGTCCACATCGCTCTTTCTTTCCTCTTTTGAAGGCGAATTCTTTGGCAAGAAATAATCTCAGGATGAATAAATATCCTTCTTGCTGCAAGAGGTGGGGAGTGGTCCAGTGTTCACCTACTTAAAGGCTAAAGAAGTTTTGCTGAATTTATTTCTATTGGGTTTGGACTTTTTTTAGACCTCAGATTGGTTATTACATAGTCCCTGTTATTTAAGAACCAGGCTGGAAAGCAAATGACTAGTTGCAGAAAAATTTGAAGGGTGAATGTGAAGAAAGCACAAGAAGTAGAGTCTACGGCATTTCCTGCAATAAGTTTTACCAGCTCTATCTTTATATCTGGCACTACTATATTAAGTATCTGAATTCAATCCACAACGATGGTCTAAAAGTTCTGCAAAAATCATTTTGTGCACTAAATATATGTTTTCTATGACTTTGAATGTTTTTTGGAAGTTGCTAGTGTCTGAGCAGTTGTGAATAGCTGCAGCTTATATATTTCCTAATGCATTTCCATGTTGGTTATTTTTCCAGGCAGGTCAATAAGAAAATGAAAAGAATAAAAATGACCTTGCTAGAATCACTGTTTGATAAAGGTCCTTTTTTATTTCATTAGTCTCTAGATTAGTTTTGTGCTGGTATGAGTCCAACCTAACTCTCTGGAAGTAAATTCTTTTGAGTCCAGATTCAGTGATGTAACTAGTAATAAAATTTGGCCAGGTGTAATTATAAATATCCATCAAATAAATACAATGGATTTGGAAACAGTAAATTCTAATTCCTGTATCGAGATGGCCTCTGGATCACTTTGCATATAGTGCTTCTTAACCAGGAGAATGAAAGGAAAATAATATCGAGACAATGACTGAGGTGACAGGGCAATCAGTATTTTGAAATGGTGGACAACACTTTGGGGAAATGTGAAGGTGGGGTCAAGTGGCAGAGACAAGGCATCCCATGTGTCCTTCAAAATATTTGGAATCTACAGTTTTATGTGTTCAGCAGTTTTGCATAAGATTTTTTTTTTTTTTTCAAAATACTACTGACTTAGGAGGAACACTAAAACCAACAGTTTTTGACCTAGATAAGGGCTCCAAGGAGTGACTGCAAGACAGCCTACTGACACTCATGGTGATAATAGGGGCAGCAGTTATTGCTGAACTGCAGATGGCCAGGCATAGGAAATTTGTGATGGATGGACCTTGATTCCTTGAATGGTAGGAACTTGATATTTTTATGAGATACGTTTTGTTTTGTCTGTGAGATAACACTTGTATAGAGCTTCTAGAACTAGCAGTGAGTTTGAACTACTCAAAATAATTCTTTAAAATATAGCCCATCAGAAGTTCCTCTCTTTATCCTGTTTTTAAATGCTGCTTCTTTTTCATGGATTCAAATTATATGTTATCTGTCTATTTCTGTGCCTGTTGGCCCACTGCATTTTCATCATTCACAAAATAACAAGTAACGCAAGTTCACAAGTAACTCTTAATATCCAGGGCTCAGTCCCCTCTGTATTTTAGCATAGGAATAAACAAGAATTTGTCTCTATCTCCGTGGCCAGAATGTGCCTACTTTTGTGTTCGGCAGCATGACAGATACAGATGGTGACTGGCTGTTACTTGTCTCTCAAGATAGTCAATGATACACCACTGACTATCATCGGTATGATAGTACTTTATTATTATTATATCCTGAATTGAAATGATAATTCCTCATAGCATGACTTGTACTTTACCTCTTAGTTTGCAATGTCTCTTACGAATGCTTGACTAAAATAGAGAAATACAGAGACGAGACTATTAGCACAAAAAAAAAAAAAGGGCAGAATGCTTGTCTTAAGGTCTTATTTAAATAAGGGGTTATAAAAGGGCAAAAAAAAAAAGCAATAAGTAAATAAATAAAACCTGTCATGTTACGGAATAATCTTTTTATGTCAGAAATCTCTAAATGAGGTTAGTATGAAAAGGCTTTTGACCTTTTCAGTATAGTCAAATAAGGAAGGCCTAATGCTTGCTTGCATTGACTGCCTTGGATACATGGCCAAAAAATCTCTATAAGTTCCTAACTAGAGAGTAGAAACTCATTATATTTCTTGTTGATTCAGGACAGAATTTGAGTTATTTTCTCTAACTGTGTGGATTTCTTGCTTTTATGCAAGAAATTTTACTCGAGAGGTAACTCGAGTCCAGCTTTCAGGTTTGAGCCTAGCTATTCACATTGCCTTAAAGCTGTGTCATTTGACTCGGACAAGTTGCTAATGTCCTAAGACTTGCTAGAGTTTGGTATCTTTGAAAAGCTGATGCATTGCTTCTGGGATTGAGGAGTCAGAAATTAAGCCGTACAATTCATGAAGGCTTTGCAATCCAGTGTGTACAGGAACATATATATATATATTTTTTAAATTAAAATATATACTGAAATTACCACGCAAGAATATTAGTATTTTGTTAAGTTTCTCCAGAAGACACGTACTCTGAATCAATCCAAATGTTTATACAAAGTTTGTACAATGTTAGCAGTAGTCCACGAGTTGTTGTTTGGTATTGCCAAAGTTTCAATCTCTAAGGCTGAAAAATAAATCTGTTTCTTTGGATAGCAATGAGAAAGACGCGTAAGCATTTAAAAAAGGTAGATGGCATTCATTCAGCTACTAGCAGTTCTAACCAAGTTTTATTTTCTTGAGATTTATCCCATGAAAAAGTGAATTGTTATCTAACATTGTTAGATGTTCAGTGTTTTTGAAGTGTTTTTAACTTTTATAGAGAAAAAGCAGTTTCAGGTTTAGAGCCTTTTCAAAATGCTTGCTGTGCATGTGCCTTTTGAAAGTACCACTCTCAGCAGCTGCATCTTTCCTGAGCTAAGTGAAACTGCTTAAGATGCATAACTGGTATAGGATCCCCCAATATGTCCTTCTAACTTCCATGTGGTACCCCACTGTCTCTCAGTTGCTGATGTCTGTATCCAATATTTGGCTTCATGAGCTCACAGGGAACATACGTAACTCACGCGTTAAGCATCCTTTGGCTCCTACATTTTTCAGGGGAGTTGCTTTACTTTAAACTATTGCACAGAAGTATAGGTAAACAGACAGGAATCTGGTGAAAAAGTACACAGAAGAGGGATTTGTATGAGGAGAAGTTGCTTCTGCTTTGTTCATTGAACAAAAGAAAATAATGCTTTGAAAGACTGCAAGTATTAGTGTGTTATTATCACATCCTAGTTTCTGCAGGCAAAAAAAAAAAAAAAAGGAAGTTTAAAGGACAAAGAGAACTTTTCTGAGAGACAAAAATCCTCTCTATACTATCTACGTATTTAGCATAGATGATGTGGTTGTGTGCTACAAGTACCACCGCTATTTTGTCTGTCTGGTGCGTGATGCGTTTGCCAGATTAGAAGCATTAGTGCCCTCTATTGTTCATCAGAGAACTGCAAATATTCTTGCAGATTATGGTCCTTATCACTCTAGGTATCAAACAGATTTTTAACAAAAACCAGGCATATTGTAAGAATGTATTTCTATAAGCTATACTACTTAATCAAGAGGAGTGTATATATATATATATATTATTATTGTATTCTACTACAACTTGCAATAAAACACATAATAACCCACATTAGGGGGAAATTGTCTTGAAATGCAGATAGAAATAGATATTCTTTTTGCTCACATATTTCCTGACTAGTTAGTTTCTTCTTTCAGTGTGTAATTTTTTAGGTGTGAAGCTATTATTAATCAAGCCATTCTAAAGTATCCAAAAGGAAAGTGTTTTGAAAATGTGACCCTTCCCCCCCCCCCCCCCATTTTATTTCTAGAAATCACAAACTTTTATTATTTTGATAGGGTAGCGGAAGTATAAGAGAGTGCAACTTTTCAGAAGAACAATAAAAAAATAACATGGTCAAGCTGTGGGGCGTGTTTTCTTGTTTTGTTTTGTTTTTTACTATATTAAAGTGAACTGCAAGAATGACAACTTCATTCAAGCAGATCATTTGGAATTACATTAAACAGCTGCTATTAAACAGCTGACAACAAAGGAGACCATTTTGATCTCAACAGCGCAGAGATTCTAGCAGCATGCTCCCTCAGTGATGTTATGAAGAACACATTGTGCTCTTGTATACCAACACACACTGTACTCCCCACTGTGCTTGTTGCCAAACACCGTTTTTTCAAATCACTTTGTATTCAGTCAGGGATCTGGGAAGTCCAAATCCAGCCAGACAAATGCAGAACAGCTTAGTTGAAGCAGCTTTAACAGGTGCCATCATACAGACTTGTCGAACCAGAGAGACAACGCAAACAAATACGGGGCCGTGGTCAATGGCGTGTGGGTTTGCCCCATTGCACATGATGGCACTGGTTACTAAAGAGCATGGTTAGTCTTGGGTAAAGGGGAGGGGATGCTACAAGGGAAATTCACATTAGCTACTTACAGACAGAGTCTGCCAGACTTTTCTGTGCCTGCATTTATTCGTTCTTCTCAGCAGTGCCTAGCACAGAGTGGACCAGCATAAAATGCGCATACCTGCAAAGGAACAAGTGGATTGTTTGTAGCATTGATTTAAGAGGGTGCTTCCTGTGCTTGAGGTGGTTGACAGAAGGATGAGGAATAAAATAAGAATAGAGATAATTGGATGGATCATTGTCTTGTGCTGTCCTTGTCTTTCAGGGTATGAGAGGCATCCCTTCCTTATATCATTGTAATCTACCGCTGTTTGTAACACGCCACGCGTGTTGCCTGCTCGGTTGTGTTGCCTGTTCCAAATGTGTCGTCGTTCTGCACTTTTGCTGCCTTTGCAGCCATAACCTTGACCCGCTCCATGCTGTTGACATTCTTCAGTAGCTGGATTCTTATCAGGTGGTGCAACTGTGACAGAAAATAGGTTAGAGTATGTAAAGCAATTGTATTTTATACTCTTTCCTTTAAGTGGGGACTTTGTGTAGTGGTTGATCTGAGGGTTAAAATCTGTTTTATTGCCTTCTAGTAAAAGGGGAAAATTCCAGCAAATGATTTGTCTAAATGTTCAGATTTGAATTTCAGATTGCATTTGCATAATATTTACTGCATTGGAGAAATAAGAAACTTTACTTCTCCAAGAAGTTTTGCAAGGTGATAAAGTGAATATTTTTCTTAGGCCTTTAGTTTCATTTATATATTCATATTTATGCGAACAGCCCTTCTCACTTCCATAGAAATAACATGAAAGATGGTGTGAAAAGTTACAGGATGGGACTCTGCCAAACACAGAATCATTTTGCAAGTTTGTTTAGAATGCATAGTATAGGTAAGGAAAAAGTTTAGGCAACGCATTAGGTTATGCTTATCCAGGCCAGAAACAAGAGACTTGCTTATCCATGTTGCTGTAAGACAAATTCTGCCTTTCATATTGTTGTCACAATAATGATGGTTAAAAATAGAAAAGTGGCCTGGACAGAACTGTTAGAAATTCAGGATTGTGAGATGTATATCCACAGTTCTTTGACATATGGTCTAAAAAGTATTGAATCATGTTGATGTTGGATGTATGCAATGCTAATGCAAAAGTTTGTTGCATCTGAGCTTAAATGGGACTGTAGTGACTCTCAAGCTTGACTGTATATCACAAGTCAACATCTGGAAACTTCTGTACTTGGCTTTTTGGAAAATGATTCAGGCTACATCATATTTTTCAAAAAGTACTAGTATAACAAAAACCAAAAAACACAAAGTGATCCAGAATGTACCATAATCCATAGTTTTTCTGTGGTCAGTTCTCCCCCTTGATTCACCATATCTCTTACCAGCATTTTTCTAAAGAACTGCCTGGCCTGAAACCTTTGTGATACGTACGCTTTGGGAATTATCATCAAGTCAGCCTTCTGTCTTTGCTAAGCTAGGCTCTTATGATCGTGAGGTTATTCCTAGTACTCTGCTGTTTACAGTGAAGGGACACTTCATACTTCTTGAAATGCTGGATTTTCAAAGAAGTAAAGAAAGCAAACAAACAAAAAAAAAACACATCACAAACCGACCACCCAACCAAACAAAAAAAAACAACAAGCACCACAACACCCTCTGTTTATGATTTTAGACCAATAGCTGCAATTGAGAACATAATGCTGCAGCTGCTTTTAATTGCCTTTGTTGTGTTTAAGTATTGTACCTATGGGGAAGTTTCTCTCCGGGTTCGACAGTGAATTAAACCAGTTTTTCAGGATATGAATGTGGCTTGTATGTTTGTGGAATTGAGTGTTGAGCTTAAAAACAATGGATCGTGATTGGCAGCGGGCACAGAGGTCTTTTGTGATCAGGCCTGGGGTGATGCTGAGCTCCTCCCCAGGTCTGGCCAGCGCAGGGGATGGCCAAGCGCTGCTCGCAGTCTCTGCTGGAAGGCAGCGGGGCATTCCTGGTTTGTGACTTTCCTCCTGCTGAGCCCAAGACATTTCTCTTTCTGAGCAGGATTACTTTTAGTGAAACACAAGTCCGTGATGATGTGAAAAGGAGGCACGGAGTTAAGCATTAGGAATTCATTTCCATGGAGGTCTGCATGTAAATGGGACGTCCAGCATTGTGCTATGTCTTGCATGCTTACTTTTAGCCAGTAAGTAAAATTGCTATAGAGATGACATATAAACTCAAGTAATGAACAAATAAGAGGAAAATAATATAGAAAGAGACCAGAATGAGACAGGAAAGGTCTATTTTTAAAGCAGCCTTGTTTCTTTATGTGCCCTTGTAGTGGCTTAAAGTAATTTGTCTTTAACTGATAGACATTCTTCTCAACATATAGCTTAGTGTTAAGGAGCTGACACTCAATGGCAAGCCACAAGAAGGCTGAAAAGGCAATATCATGAATAGTGAACTCTCTCTTGGTTTCCTTGACACCTGCATAGTGCATACTGCCAACTATGATAAATGGAGCAGAAACATAGACACTTACTAAAAAGATGGAGCAGAAGCTAAAGGCTGGAGAGAGAGACATAGAAAGATGTATGCTTGATCTCACTTGGAAAGAGAAACAAATGGGTAGGAGAGCAAGTGAAGTTGAATGACATCTTGAAGACAGGAAAGGACTGAGGCTGAAGTGGCAGTAGGCCAGCGAGAGGAGCAGATGGGAGGTGGGACATGTTTATTACCAAAGAGGCCATTGGATAGTAACAGTGCACATACTGCTAGAGAAACAGATGAGGTGAGCTGATAATCTTTCTGAATTCTGTCTGAATGTGTCTCCTATTCAGATTACTTATTTCTTGAAGTTGGTTTACTTTCTGGGAAACTTTGCTGGCAGATGGAAGAAAATTGTGCCATGTGATGCTCAGAAAAGCAAACATCGGAAAGACAACAGAGCAGGATGAGGGAACTGAGATGCATTCCAGAATATTTTTAGTTGCATTCCAGAATATTTTCTTAAATGGGAAATATTGCTTTCATAATTTTAAACTGCTGCCAACAGAGCAGAAAGGTAATATTAAGGAAGCATTTTTTGATAAAGCTGAATTGGCTTCCACAGTCCTTCCCTTACTGTGGGCATCAGACAAAATACACCACGTCGTTTGGCCTGATAGTGGGGACAACTGAATTTTACCTTACCATGCATTGGTAAGGTAAACCTGTGGCCACTATTCTCTTAAAAATCCTGTGTATGTTGACAGACGAGTGAGTCTGACCTGATGCTGAAAATAAAGGCTGACCTTGTAAATGCCCCGAAGAGCAGAAGAAATGATGTTTTGCCTGCAGGGCTCATTAATTAGTTGAATTTCTCATCTAATTCTTCTGGGTCAGCTCTGTTGCTTACTCTACTCCAGAAGGGGCAGGCTTGTAGAAGCCATCTTGATGAGTATCCTCGAGATGCAATACATTGTGTGCAGTCAGCAAAATGTAGCCTAGTTTCTGTCCTCACATGTTTACAGAGGGGCAGAGGTAAGGAGCTATTTTCATTTGGGTAACTACATACGCCTTTTAGATGGCTTGCCTTGAGATTCAAGCAAACCCTGGATCAATCTGTGGAAAATGTTTTCTTTGGTTACTTTTCTTCTTAACTATCCATCTCTCTCTCTTCCATCTGCAATAGTTATTTTTTTGATAAATCAGTGGACACAAGTAGTTACAACAGCATAGTAGTATGCGCTATCTCATCTTTCTAACGCTATGGTCTGGAAAAGTGCTTTAAAATACTGATATGTTAGTAGCAATTATTTAATTTTGTTCTGGGTTTCATTTTTTTCATAGCAAGTTTAAGGACCGAGTACTTGTTCTGCACTGTACCATTACATGCGCCTTCTATGAAGTTTTCTGTAGCCATGTGCCTGCTCAGTTGTGGGTAAAAGCGATCTGTCACCCTGACAGCAGTTGAAGGATCTGCAGTGCTTTAGGAGGTATGATACCAGGGCAATTGGTAGTTTCATTCATCCTCAGCAATAAACCCATTTTCAGTGCTAAGGGTAATAAAAGTTGGCTGGTCTCTCACTAGCTCTTGAAGAGGAGGAATGTGCCCTAATCTCTTGCTCCAAATTATGCAAAAGCAACAACAGCAGGCAGCAGCTTTTGAACCATCAGTAGCAGAATTAAAAACAACTGACTGTGTTAGGAGCTTCGTGTTTCCTTTGAGTCTGAGTAAGCGTTCGGCACTCCTCACTGTTTCTGTTCTAACTGCCTTATTTTTTTTTTTTTGGTGATAATAATATCATTTTATGTTAACACAATGATATTCATGCCTGTAAATCTTCAAAACTGTGTTACTGAGAAAAAGACGGAAAATCACTACTCATTGCAACCACCTCTGGGGAGAAATTCAGCATTTGTTCAACAGCAAAGAATAACCTTACCTGGAAGTTCAGGACAATTAAAGTATAAGCTAGCAATGAAAAATTCACTAGGCTATGCAAAACGTATATTGTGCTTTAGGATATACTAAGCAGGACAAAAGGAAAGACATCCTCCCACACTGCTCTTCGTGCTTGCTCCCTTATATTCCAATTTATCTGCACATGCAAATAAACACGCGGATGGCGCCCTCCGACACAAGGTTTCTTAAACTCCAGATTGTGTGCGCAAAGCCTGTTTTGGTACGTGGAGACATGGGGAGAGAGGGCCAAGATGACAGAGCATGTACATACATATCACGGAAAGCCAGCCTAAAGCCCAAGTGTCTACAGAATCGTGTCATTGTCATTCTTTTTCCCTGCTGTTTAAAGCCCTAACCTGTATTATAACTGGCTTAAGTCCTGTCATAACACAGGTTTGATCTGGAGGTTTCAGCTCGTGCAGTTTTCGTGTCGTTTCTAACTTGTAGATGAGACAATATTAATTTTGAAGGAATTAGCCTGAAATTTTCTCGTACCGAGATGAAATGGTGTGAGTTAGCCCAACAAGCTGCTAAAGGTTCTCTAATGAAAAGTAGGGTGATACGAAATTTTCCTGATAAAAGGCTCTCTGGCTTTCATTTGCTGTATTAAATACCAGCGTAAAAGGGACAGCAGGAGTAACAAATGGTCAGCGAGATATTATCTCCGTTCACATTCCAGGGACACTCCTTGGCTTTGCTGGTGCGGTCCAAATAAAGCCTTAAAATCTGGAGGCTTGGGACTGTGTTCCTCCTCGCGGCAGGCGAGCTTCTTGAAAGTCTCGATAGCTTTTTATTTATTTATTTTATTTTAACTGCTTCCCTTTCCGATAGCGTGTGACAGTTCCAGTTTTTGGTGTGGACAGGTGTTTATGTGACTGCATTCCCCCCAGGGCTTGGGAGGGGGTGCGCTGGGAAGTGTTGAGTGCTGAATGTTAAGCTCGTTCCTTTGTATGGCTTAGAAATCTCTGTTGTCCAGAATTGTACAGATAAGGCAGACCCATTTGCTTCATTGTCAGGCAATGTAGCTGAATAGAAATGCAAATGTGACATAAGGGGACTGCGCTGGGGAGGCGTTTGCTGTTACCTACTCTAACAGTGCTCCTGGCTGTTAGAAAACTCCTGCAGAATCCATCGGGCTTTATTTATTTATTTATTTATTTATTTATTTTTATAATTAGCTACAGGTTACAGAGAAGATTCTCCAGAAGAAAATGTCTCTCTCCTGCAGATGCTTTTATTTTTATGCAGCGGAACGGCTCGGTTTTAGCTCCCTTATCAAGAGCTGCCTGAACTGCCCAGACTAAATTGGGAGCATCTCCACACTGTTTGACAAATAGATTTTTTGTAAACTGATTTAGCCTTTTCATTGTTTGCATTTCATTATATAGCAGACTTTATGTCACAAAATCGGTATTCATTCAAAACAGCGAATTTAGAGATAGGACTGTAGCCAGATAAAAAATATTGCACAGGTCAGGTCTATTAACCATAGAATAATAGCAAGTCAGTGATCCAAGGGGTAGTTCTTCTGCAGGGAAGGGCTAACATAACCGAGGTCAGGAGTCAGAGCTCAGGACTTCAGATGTGGCTGTCGCCAGATTTACAAGTAAATCTACTGGGAAAACAGGGAAAATGAAGGAACCTTGCAGCATAAGGAAAGAGAAAGGCAGCCCGGCTCTTTCATCTTAAATCTTAGGCTTCTCGGTGGATGAAGAGAAAAAGTCTGATTTGCTTAAGTGCTTCACTTTATTCAGAAACTCCAAGTTACGTCTCCCAAAGTACGATCCAAGGATCTAACTCAATCAGGTTTAGAGAATTTATTTAGAAAATAACATAGAAAGGGAACTGATTCTTGCTTTGTTGCCAAATTCGTTGTTGAATAAAGACTGTTAGCATTCTGAAAATGTGTACCAAATGCAAACACTGCTAAAGAATATAGATATGGCCTCTAATAAGACTGGAGCAGTTTATGTTAATACCTCAGGAGCAGATAATCTGGAGTAAACAGGTCAGTACGATGAGTGAGTTGCAACTTTCCCTTTTTTGTATAATTTATTTCTACAAGCCTTTCCACTTTCTTTGAGCCTTTGTTGCCCTGAGAATATTATAGAAGTTGCATGCAGAAATTGCTTTAGACTTTTTTATTGTAGCAGCTCAGTGCCACCATCCTCGTGCTTATAAACTTCAGCTGTTTTGAGCATGGTCCTGCATGGGTTCAAGGCAGGTAACAGCAAGGGAGTTCCCTAGGAGCTCGGTATTTCATTGGAGAGTATTATTTGAACTGGTGTCCAGATAAGTTGTAACTGTATTCTCCTAGGTTATCTGGTCAGTAGAGATATTGTATTACGGCACGGGTATCAGATCTATTTTCCAGATGCACAAAGATGGATGTACTCTCTGGAAGTAGGTAGTTAGGAATCTGTTCTGCAACGTTTTATCAAGGGTGAGGGAGAAACACTACTGAAGTTAATAGGAGATTGTGTGAGAAAGAGCTGTACTACCAATGAGAAGCAGCAAGGAATGCAACATCCTGCAGCTTGGTGTGCTTTCAAAGCAGTTCACTTGGAAGTTCTTTAAACACAGAAGTGTGGACTTTGGAGGGACAAAATTAATAAAGATACTTCTAACAAGAATGAAAGATGGAACCATTCACTTCTGCATACATATGTTGGTTCAGCTTAGTTTTTTACTACATATTTTTTTGTGTGTGTGCAAGTGTAAATATATGTAGATAACCAAGTGCCTACAATATAATATGTTTGTGTGTGTGTATAGGTATAGCCACACACACATGCAGCTACAGTAATTGAACCAAATGTTTTGTGGTAGAAGTGTCAGAAGTGCACTAAGTCTAAAGGCTGTACTTTCTGGATCAATTCACACCTTGACTGTGTGCTTTTGCAGGAAAATACTGTCTGGATCTGCTTAAAAGTCATGCAGCTGTCTTATTGCTTTATTCAGCATACTGGAATAAAATAATTACAATTCTCACTTTTCCCTTTTATCGGTGAAAGACAGAAATTTCTGTCATAAGCAAATCAAAGTAAATTTCTTGAAACATAACACCTCAAATGAGGGCAGAACTGGTGAGGAAAAAAAAAAGCTAATATTAAAAACTTAGTTCTGCATTTTTCTTATGAAGGAATTTAGAGCAAAAAATAAATAAATTTGCAGGCACGTGAATTAAGCTGGATGAGTATATGCATCATGTTTACACCTCAGCCATTGCACATGGAGCTAAATCTATTGATTGGAGATCGAGTAATTGAATAGGGCTAACTGACTGGTCAATAGGGATGAAGCTGCTCTAGGACAGAAACTTAGGGGATAAGAGAAGGCTTCGGGTGTGTCATTAGGATTATATTGTCTTATTTAATCATATTTACTAATACAGTCAGAAAAAGTATTTTCACTGTAATAACAACAAACACCTTTTTTTTTTGCTAATGTGCGGTTCTACTAAAAATGTTAATGTGATCACATGAAATGTTAGTGTACAAGCCTACTAGTGATAGCAGCATTGTAACACTTGTATTGGTGTATACTGACATATTTTTGAGTGGTATCATTTAGTGGAAGCAGAATATGGGGGTGGTGAACACTCTGTCGGTGCACTCTGTGTCCTCCCTTAAAGGCTTCCTTTAAGACCACCAGATGACGTTCGGTTGGATGGAGATGCAGGACCTGGGAGAAGGGCAATCAGTGGTGAATTCCCCTTTTCTTTTGAGCTGCTGGAACCATACGGTTATCCACCTGGAAGCTATAAAACCATGAAAACCTTTATTTGAAGTCTCTTCATATAAATGATTGGGGAACATGAGTACATGATGAGCTTAACCCTTTCCTGTTCTTGGTTTATAAGCATATTTATGTGTCCAAGAAAGCATTTAACTGTGAGCCTGAATGTGCACCTATGCAAAGTTTCATATGCTAAGGGATCAGTCAGCTGATATACACACACACAAGAAGCTATGTATACAGAAGGAAAAATTAGATGTTACCACTGGGACAGATTGCAGTGGCCTTCAGTACCGACATATCTGCTTTAGATCTGACGTGCCTAGAGATAGAGTAGCTGGTACCTTATGGAGGGAGGATTTGTTTACTCTTGAGCAGGTGAACCAACCTTTGTTACCAGCTTCTTCTGACTGTTCCAGAGATGTTAATTTCCCATGGTGAAAGCTCTGATTTACCAGCACAGGAAGGTTATCCTGACTTGAAGACAATTTCATTATTCTCATTTGTCTGCAGTTCAGGATTAATTCTGCACCAAATTCTTGCTTCCCCGGTCAGTGAAATGTTATAAGATAAAGAATCTCACTTTGATCTTGGAGAGAACAGTCATGCATTTCTATGTTGCACTGAATTCTTTCTTAACATTTATGGAGAGCAAAATAGGACACCTGTGCGGAGAGCCCCTGCTTGACAAATAGATCCTTTTTTTGGTAATCAGTACTTAAAGCAGATGCCTTCCTGCTTGTCAGTGCTTATTGTAGCTAAGCTGTATTTAATTTAGCATTCCTTGCACCTTTAAAAAGTGTACCCCCTTTAATCTGGTGTTTTAAAAAGCATGCATTAGATGTCAGACAACATAAAAACAGCACGTAGAGATAACCCTGATGTAAGTGATGGTTCTAGTCATCTAGCGTATGGATAAAAGATTTCTGAAGATATGTTATTTGGCAGTTCAACATGATCTGCCTGTTTGTTAATCAGAGAACCAGGGAAGAACAAAGGAGGGAGAACAAAAGTGTTGAAATAAGTGTTGTATACCTGGAAGATGTACAGTGGGACAACTAATGCGGTGGTAGGATTGGATAGAGCAGTCATGGAAACGGTGAGCCGTAGGAGGGCAAAATTTCCTTCACTTTGTTGCATGTGAAGTGAGTTTGTTGGGGAAGGGGATAACGTTTTGTATTCAGTCAGAGAGCGTGTTCTGTAAATCTCTTCAGTTACCCGTTCCCTGGGTGTCGCAATAGATTAAGTCGCTGTGTGATGATATGACACCGCCATCACTCGTCTTCCTGGGATATTGCTGGAGGCAACAACAAACCTGTGTCTTTGGCACATGTGAAGGAATTTAGTGCTTGAGGGGTTAAATTACACAGGGTCCCCTGTGGATCAGCTTATGCTTGGACAGTAATAATAGCTATAACATTAATAATAAAAATGCCAGAGCGAAGGGAGTGGAGGGGGAGTAGGGGGAGAAAAAGAAAGGAGAGTGATGGAAGATGGGCTGGGACAGTCAGGGGAAGAAAAAAAAAAGGCATGCCAGAGATAATGCATTTTGTATAGCAGGTGTACAGCCTCGAAGTCAGATGTCACAGGAGCCTCTGCAACGCACACACGCACAAACACCCAGCGCAGCAGCTTTGAGGATGGCTGGTGGCTCCGGGTGTGCGCGTACGTGCGCTCTCGCTTCAAGCCGTGATATCCTAGGGCAGTGTAACAAGCAATTCATGTCAGCTCACAGGAAAGACTATTGGTGTTTTCACTGGGGAAATATTTACACTCCATCTTCTTTTCTATTTTTAGCACCTTGAGCTTCCAGTCAGGTTGGAGGCTGGTTGGAGGAGTGGGAAAAGACCCACTGAGGGACACCTCTCATCCCCCAGTTAGATGGAGCTAAACCATCTTACTTAGGATTAGCTGCCGATGCTACGTTCTCTTCTTTCCCTTCTAGTTTTGGGGGCTATGACATTTCACTGCAGTATAGGTGACAGAATGGGATGTCCCCTGCGGTGTTTGGCTCTAACAGAAAGCAAAAGCGCTTTTTAAGAAAGATATTTTTACATAGGTGAGGCCTCCAAAAGAATCCAAAGGTAATGAATGTAAGTGCAGAATAATGTGGATTTCTTTTATTCCTCAACAGATGAGCCATCACGGTAAGGGACAACAGTTCATCACATTGAAAAAGAAAAGAAATCTGAATTTGTCCTCTCTCAGATTTGTTGTTTATCATAATAAACCTTCTAGTGAAAAGGGCTAATTTACTCTTTCTATAGGAATATTTTAAGTATGATTATCATAATATCACAGCTGCTGAAAAGGTCTAAAATAGGACATTGACCTTGAACGTGTTCCTGCGTTTAGTATGTGGTGCTTAACATTCAAGAAACAATATAACTGCAACTCATTTATTAATGTATAATCTCAAAATGTTAACTCTTGCTCTGTAAATACATGCCATAAGGATTGTAGAAGCTCGCAGTATCCCATGAAGTACATGTGGTATTTTATCAGTGTAAATATGTATAAGATTTTCAAGATTTCTGCTGGGAATACTCCATAACTAAAGTAAGTTTTCCCTTTGGTACTGCACTGGTTTATGATTTAATTTTTACTGACATTCCACCAGTCATATTATTAGCTTCACAAAATGAAAGTGAAATAATCCTGTATTAATTAAACAGAGCAACTGAATTCCCTCAGTCATCTTATCCTTGGCTGTCTGAGACAGTAATGCACTTCAGCTTCTCTGAAGAAACTTACACTAAAAAAAGAGCTTGGGGTAATAGTGAGATATCCACAGTGAAGTGTGTGTCTGAATTATCTTTAGGGAGTAGACCTTTTTTGGTGGGTGACAGGCAATGCGCGTGCAGCTCCTTTTTTTTTTTTCTTTTCTTTTTGTCAGAGGCTTTGAAAAAGGTATTTTGTCAAGAGAATAATTTTCATTTATAGCAATGTGAACGGTTTCCATTCTGTACCAGTGAAGACAGCCCTTTAAATACCCATGCCCTTCAAAATAAAACGAGGAGAAAATATGGAGGTGTTTTTTTTTTTTTTTCAGACCAGATGAACTGAATGTAGTTTGGTAACATGGTAAGGCAATTGCTCCTCCCTCACAGAGACCTTTTTTATATGCTAAGACTGAGTGTAGCAGCAAATCTAAATGCCTTGCTCAGTGTCTTTGTGAATGCACTGTGGGAAAGGGAAAAGTTCTGAAGAGTGCTCTGAGATAGTGCTATGTTGTTTTTTTTTTTTTTTTACCTGTGATCAAAACAAGGAGTAATCAATTAACCCTAAATACTGACTGAAGTAGCAAATGGCTTTAAAATAATAACCTGCTACAGTTTGTCCAACTATGTACAAACAGGTGAGCAGGATTTGGAACTTCTGTAACACTGTTTTCTTAAAAATCTTTACCAGCATATCCAGGGATGCACCAAGTGCCTTCCAGTAACAAGCACATAAGGCAAAAGTGTCTTAAGACCAGTAGACGGTGACTAAGTTGTTCTAGTATTGATCTGTAGCATAGCATGTTTGAGTTGTATTTCTTTAGTATTTTGAATAAAGAGAAATCACAGATTTAATGATCATTCAATATTTATTTCAAACTTAACAATATGATATTCTCCAGCTATACCTTGAATAAGGTACCGTAGTGTACAGCAAACTTCCATCTTAAGTAATGGCATGCTTGATTTCAAATAAATTCTCAGCAGCTAGTAGATTTTTTTCTATATTTTTGCTCCTTCCCAGGTGACTCAAACTTGTTGCTCCATTTGGTAAAGACGAACTTGACACAATGAACCGTGCAGCTGCTGTGAGGTGCCACTGAATCTTACTTCTTCAGTTGCCTTGATGTAGTTGTGTTGTAGGAATCTGGCTGTTTGGATGCTTTGAAATGTCTGTAGTAGTTAAATGTGAAGATGCTTAAAGATGGACTGTACACAGGACAAATTATATGCACAGAGAGAGATGGAAATGTAGATGCTGCTCAGAAATGCCCCTTGACTGGTACAGACGCTTGGGACATTTTTTTCCTTCCCTTCTCTGATTCTGTTACTACTGCTTTGTATAGACTCCTTGTGGTAAGATTTTGCACTGTTCATTTTGATAAGTTGGTGAACATGGGCAGTTGCATGCATGTTCTTATTCGCCCTATAAGATTCAGTTAAATTGTATCTTTTTTCCACTAGATCTATTTTTATTTATTTCTATTAAAAATCTCGAGGAAACGAAGCTACATTTAGCCCCAGTTTATTTGCTGCAGTAATCTTTTTCTTATCTTCTTTTCTCCCCTCCAAACTGATGGGTAACTGTGAAACCCAAGTTCAAGAATGTGGTTGGAATTCCAGGCCCTGCTCTGGTGGAGGTGGCACTTTCAGTCCCAGGGGAAGAAGCCAACTGCTTTGTTTATCAACATGCAAAGTACAGCACTGGGTTTCTGGTCAGCCAGGCAGCAGCACTGGCAGGGAAGAGAACCGTTTGCTTGGATGAGAGATAGGAGATGGAAAAGTAGTGATGGTGAGAGGAAAAATGTATTTGGGTGGTGTAGAGCGCTGGGGGGAACAAGCCAATAAGGTAGCGCAAATTACAGGAAAGCGGAAAGGAGGGCTTCCATGACAGAAAGAAACAGACCATCATGTTCCAGCTCCTGCATATAAATATATCACCTCAGGAAATAATGCACAAAAGTAGAAATTAAGCTGACCTGTGCTTTGGTAAATTTCAAAATGGATCAGCTGTCATATATTAAGGAGGGTGTATTTCAGGGCACTTAATATGCAGAAGTGACTTTAGCAAATGACTCATGTATAAGAGATCGGTTATAGGTCACTTGAAAATAAGAACACATACACATGAAATGATTTGAAGGCATTTTAGTGAAAAATATTGAGAAGTAGCAATTTTAAATATAAATGATAAATGGGCACTCAGAGACTCACTACAAACAATGCATTTGTATTTTCATAGTTTGCTAATGTGCACATGGCAATCAATTTATAGGAACTGCATTTTGAGTTTATATAGTAATAAATACATAGAATAAACACATCTTATTTAAGTTCCTATTTGATTCCAAAATCCACATTTATCAAATTGTTACTTAAGAGGGTATTCTAATACTACAACATGATTAAATGCCTCATTTTAAAATTTGATAAAAAATGATTTTTTTGGTCTCTGATGTTTCTACAGAGGGCTTGGATTTTACTCTACATTTCAGAGCTCTTTAATTCACTGCTCACAAGCGAATTTACATCTTAATTATAGAGTTCACATTTAACAATATAGACAGCATAATGCTACTGGTAATTAAGCTTTTACTACCTGCTTTTTTACAGCAGTCAGAGCTGGAGTTTTGCTGTGAGTTCTGGTTCCTAAACTTGCATGTATTTATACCACATTTGTATGAAGCAGGCCCGGCCTTTACTTAAGGTCAAGCACAGAATGCTGGAATCTGTCTGCTGTGAACGTATACAAACATGTCTGTTGAAATTAACATATTTTGGACTCGGTTCTGTTGCTGTATTTATTTGGTGAAATGCTGAGACGGCATTTGCGATCCTGTTTGTGAATGGTATTAATGCATTCTGAGGGTGCACACTGATTTGTTTCGATCTAAAAGATTGCCATTTGCATCATGTACAGCTCCAGTCATAGAAGATTTTTATAAGCAGTTAATTTTTTAAAATATGTATCTTTCCACTGGTTTTTTTTTCTTGCCAGAAATAGCCTGCATCTGTTTTCACTGGTGGGGTAGAAACACATTGAACCTAGAAAATAAGTACAGTGTCTTAGTTGTAATACTGAGTAAAAATAGTAGCTTTTGAGAGAAAAAAAAGCATTGCACCCCCATTTCATTACTGATCCTTTCAAAATGGGGGAGAGGGTTCAGTGTAATCAGTGTTACTAAATGTGGGTACGGTTGTTTCCTTGAAATCAGTTTAACGAGGGAGCTTTCCTTACGACAGAGCCATGCAACTCTGAGCTGGCTCCGAGCAGTGGGTGCTGGAGCTGGGCTCGGGGATGTTTCTGTGGGCACACATGCAGGGTACCTGCTTGTCGCCCTCTCAGTTCAGTAGCGTTTACTTTACAGAAACAAGCCCCGCAAACACCGTAGAGGTCTCTGCATGCTCTAACAATGCAGAACTGCTACAATGCAGCCTTGTCTTATTAAAATGAAGCAGGCTGAGTTAGTCCCCTACAATCCCTCCAGAGCTGCGGAAGGAATTGATCGGTCCTGGAGCTTTTCCCTCTGTTCTGCACATCTAAGTATTTATGCCTAAGCACCGAAATACTAGCACACGGGCAGACACGTTGAACACAGCGGTGATAAGATGGAGATGGGAAGAGGAGAGGAGACGTACCTGTGTGTGCTCCCCGTCGCACCCGTGCTGTACGAGACGGAGCTGAGCGCTGGTTCGCTGAGGGACCTCCTTTTGTAAAGCGTAAGGAGTGAGGCTTGCTTTGAGTCGTGTAAAAAAAATGGATGTATATGAGTGTATATAGCGGCACGCATATTGCTTATATACAAAATATAAATGCAACATATACATACACAACAACCCCACCCCCGCCCTATCTAACATACGTAATGCCATGTGGGTTATTTACAGGCAAAATAACCCCTTCCCCAGGCAGCCAGCAACTCGGCAAAGTTGGTCTGAGCGCTTTTATCCCCCCAAAGTTGGCTCTGTGCCCCTTTTTCCCCCCTCACAACCGCCTCTGCTCCCTTTTCCCCCTCGCAGCCGGCTCCGTCCCCGTCTGCCCCTCGTAGCCGGCTCCGTTCCGCTTCCTCGCTCCCCGAGCCCAGCCCCGGATGGCGGCAGCCCCCCCCCGCCCCCCGTTCCCCGGTACCTCAGCGCGGGGCCGTCCGTGCAGGTGCGGGCGCCGGGCGCTGCCCCGCGGCCATGTCAGCGGGCGGGCGCTGCCCGGCCCGGCCCGGCCCGACCCGGGGCGGCCCCGCCGCGTACCTGCCGCGCGGCCCGGCCCCGCCCCGCCGGCCCGCCATTGGCCGCCGCGCCGCCAATGGGCCGCGCCCCGCGCGGGGGGGGCGGCGGAGGCGCGGCGCCGCCGCTCCATATTCATGAGCGCCGCGCGGGGCTCCGCGTCCTTCAGCAGGCGCGCGGCCGAGCCGCCCGGCCCCGCTGCCGCCCGGTCCCGCTGCCCGCTCCGCTCCGAGCCCAGCCCAGCCCAGCCCCGTGCCAAGCGCCCGGCCCCCGGAAACTTTGCCCGCGGAGGATGGTGGCCGGGCGCACATGGATTCGGTAGAACTTTGCCTGCCGGAGCCGCTCTCCCTGCACTACGAGGAAGAGTAGGTGCCGCGCCCCGCGCCGCAACGGGACGGGCGGGCAGCGGCCGCCGGTAACGGCCGAGGGCGCGGGGGGTTGGGGGGGCAGGTGCTCGGGAGCCGCGGCTGCCGGCGCTCGCGGAGCCCGGGCTGAACTTGGCTGCGTCCCGTCCCTCCCGCTGCCGGCCGCCGTGCGCAGGGGAAGGGTCTGGGGTGTCGGGGTGCCCCCGGGGAGGCGAGCCGGGAAGCGGGCTGGCCCCGGGAGCAGTCGGGGGTAGCGGCTGGGAGCCCGCTCCCCGCGGTCTGGGGGACGGCAAGAGGAGCGGCAGCCGGGGCGGGGAGGTGGGGGGGGAGCCCGGACCGGGTTTGGGGTCGGCCCGGCGGGGTTTGGGGTCGGCCCGGGGTGTGTGGGGTCGGCCCGGGGTGTGTGGGGTCGGCCCGCAGCTCCCGAAATGTCACCGCGCGGCTCGCGAGAGAGGGGCAGCCTCCTTCGGAAAATAGGTAAAAAGACAAAAAGGGTGCTTCTCTAGGTGTTTTTTTTTTTTTTTTTCCCCAAAGGAGCTCTCTTGAATGTACCTTCTTACAGCTAATTTGAATGATTAGTTTAGATAAGCCTCTTAGAGTAGATGCATTTAAATGAAATCGGGGCACATGTCTTTTTGGCTCCGGTGCAAGATTCAAACTAATGTTTTTTTTTCTTCCTCTTTGGCTCAATTAAAACTCAGCTTAAAACGCTCCCAGCACCTTGCCCGAGCGCAGGCTCTGAGGCGTCCGCAGCCGGGTCGACACAGAGGAACAGCTAACGCTCAGCTACATAGCTGCTGCTCCGTCTCGATTAACAACCCCCAGAGTTTTACGCATTATTAATATTCATAGTAATTGTATATTGACCAGATACCGTCACGTGCACGGGCGTACGCGAATGAGGGCGTGCAAAAAAATAAATATAGTAGTTTTTCCAGTTCTCTCGCTGTGGGTGAGGGCAGAGGGGATTCGAGCTAAAAATTGTCGGAACATTTTGGGAGTGCACAGACATCTGTCTGACCATCACTAGGTATGCTTTGATTTTAAGGCAGAGCATGTTAAAGAATGCAGTAACTTAAAGCCAGCTGCAGCCTTGGCTTTTTGCTTTTTCAGTGGTAACAATAGCGCTAATAATTACTAATGGTTAATAAGCTAACAGATGCAATAAATATATCTGCTCATTTTGACATATGTGTCAGTTTAATCATTCTAAATGAATCGGTGCGTTCATAACGTGAGATCTCCTTCAACCTCTGATTAAAATGTAACGTTGACTAAAGGATTATAGAGCGGACTTAATTTTACTGACTGTTTTAACAGTTGTCACAGCTGTTGGAAGAAGGAAAGGCAATTGAAACACTCCAAAAAGGGAAGGGGGGGGGGAGAGGAGGTCTAGTTTAATAAATTTAAACATGATCTCTGAATGCCAAACATAGAAAACGGAGTAGATTTGTAACTCCGGAAAGCTCCTGTGCACTGTGTACGTTTGCCCTTTGTGGCTCGCTGTCTTTCATTACTTTGAACCCTCAGCAGTTCTCTGCTTCCTCCGTATAAAAATTTGCACCAGGATTTAAGCAACAAACAAATCCAGCTCTTCACGTACATAGATTTTTATTTTACAGTGCAGCAGGTAAAATACACAGGTGACAAGAAACAGAGACTGTGCAGCGTGGGTGTAACGTTTAAAAAGTGGACGTAGGCGGCGTGTATTGTAAATAGTTCGGTGCGATGGTGGTCGGTGCACGTATGTCATGTTTTCCGAACCGCTCTCGTGTCGTGTCGTGGTGTGGGGATGGTCTGTGGCGGTACTGAGCGAGTCTGCATGGGTCGTGCTGCGAGTATGGTGAGCGTGCGTGTACCTTCGTGCATCAGCACGGAGATACTCGTCTGCCTGTGTGCATGCCAGGCAATTGCATGTTACACGTCAAGGAGTTCACGTCAGTTTCACTGTTCTTTAAGGCATTGTGGCGTAGCTTCTAATTGCCCAAGAATTTATATGAGAAGTACCTTTCTTTTTTAAGGGGCGGAAAGGGGTGGGCTGAAGAACGCGTCTTTGTGAAGTGGGCAGCAGCCCTTCGTTCCACCCCACAGCCTCTCTAGGCTGTGGAGATCCTTAACCTCCTGCGTTCGTCTTATTAGCCGGCCGTTTAAGTTGCTATTAAGGAATAAAACCCAAAGTTAATCCTGAAGTAGAAAGTCCTGGGGCCTCCACGCGCAGCTGGAGCGCGGCTCGGCGCTGTGAGGCAGCCCCCAAGCGTGGGCGACCGAGCAGCTCCTGCCTGCGCTCTCCCCGTGGGCGGCCAGCAGGCCGTGTGCCATTCTTCCTTCGCTTGTTTCCGGTTGCAGGTCTTTGGTTTTTCGGTTTTGATAGACTGCTGGCAAGTTTTTAAATCCTGCCGAAAGTATAAAAGGGGTTGTGCTGAAATGCCCGCCTGACAGCTTTTCATTTGTTGGGGCTTGCCCCTCTTTTAGTGATGGTTGCTCGTTTTAATGTGTTTATGGTTGTGCTCTTTTATTTACTGAGCCTGGTGCGTTGCAGCAGTAATTAACCCGTGTTATTAGCAAAGCCCTTGTGGATATCCATTAATTCTCTTGAATAGCTGATCATTTTTTCTGTACTCTTTTTTCCCTTCTTTTTTCCCCGAGGCACGCTGTCCTTTTCCTAACAATCCTGAAGCTTTCCCATTTTATACAAATTTCTCTCTGAACAGAGGCAGGTACAAGGGAACCATCCCCATAGTTCCATAATAAAGAATAACTATTGTATTAACAAACTGTTTTCAGAGATGCTAATGGGAAGCAAAGCAACTGGGAGAATCTGTAGGGAACAATTTACTTAATTATTATTTTTCAAAACACATGCTTAATGATAAGAAAAGAGATAAGAATTTTCTTAGCTTTTTTCTTTTTTTTTTTTTTTTGGAGCTGCATTAGCTGTTGTGATTTTTTTAGTGTTCGTATTTTAATCAGATTTCAACTTTGTTAATAGCACTTTGGGCATTTAAAAAATATTGAGCCAGCAGAAAAATACTTGTGCTTGCACTGCTGAGAAAAGATAAGGGCCGCCTCATTAGCCAACCTTACTTTTGCAATTAATTTCAAATACATGGTGCTATTCATCAAATACAGAAGGTAACTTGTCTATGATAATATTTAACAATACTTGAAACCTACTTTGCTTAGAGTAGCTAAAAAGCATGAGACGTCTATTCTCACAGATATGTCAGTCCACATGCTATGCTGTTATTCCTGAATGTTAGAGGGAAATTATGACATAAAAATAAGATGCAAAAATCTGGATTATTTATAAGGAACACAATTATTCATTTTGTGCACTACTTTTAAAGGACTGACCCTTGACCTGCAGGAAGGTTTCCTGCACCCCTTTCAAAGTATAAGTAGGAATAAAAATACCCTCATTTGAACCTTTTGAGGAAGTATCTGAAATAATTATTTTGTGCTTAGAATGAGTGAAATGCATAGGATAAGTAGGGAAAATGCTAGGAGGAACTCCTTCTCCTTCCTCTCCTTCTGAAGCTTAAAGTAACCTCTGTCTATAAGATAAGATTCACTATGAATTCTTCTTCATAGCAAATTCATGGAGGGGAGAAACAATAAAATGTTGATCCGTTACAAGTGCATATGAGCCTCACGCTACCAAGCTCTCTAGAGGAAATCTGTGATTATGCTGGGCCAGTTTGTTCAGTTTTTATCTCTTTTACATCCACTGGCCTTGTATTAAATTGTCATTGTCCTAAAGCACATGAGAGAGAAATGAATTGCATTTCTCGACATGCTCTGACAGTGAAATATTTAGCCTCTCTGTCTCCAATCATACTCATATGTATGTTTGATAGTGCAGGGATGACACCAGCAGTCTCTGCAGCTTGACATTCCACTTATTACATGTTCTTTTACATTTTGTGCATCTTCTTTCACTTCTATGCTTGACTCAGGTAATCATGCATGCGTACAGTCATATCTGTAGAAGCATGTACAGGTGTCTTTTTACGTTATGCACATATTCACATTTTATTTATGTGGAAATCCTCTGTCTGTTGTAAATTTTGAGTTCGAATGCATATATAGCTGTGCGTGTGTGTGTGTTCCAGGTAAACAGCATATTCCAATGCATTGTGTGCAATGTACGTATATTATGGCGTGTATGCACACAGGCGTGTATACAGTAAATATATGCAGAGCTATCTCAACTTCTCTCTGTGCAGCTGCTTGTTGAAAATTGCTGCTTTTATGTGTTTATTTTTTTCTTATCCATGAGCTGGCCAGATAAAAGAGCATTGTAGATAAAATATTTGCACCTGATTTTATACCAGATTCTCCATGTAATCTAGTATTTCATGTATTCATCCTCACAGTTTTGCTTAGAAAAGATACTGTCTTTTTAAATAAAAATTCCTTTTCCAAGTAATTTACATGGCTAGCATTTATTCGTATCCCTGTAACTTTTGGCTCTCCATCAGAGACCTGTTTTTTCATCTACGTGCATCCTTGGACACGCAGTTGTGTTTACACCTAAAGAATATAATTATTTTTAGAGGGGGGGAAAGCCTCCTACGTATAGTTATTTATATTTATGTAAATCATAATGTCCTCAGACAAATATATAAAATACACTTTCCATTTCAATGGTACTTAGACCTCACTAAAAATCCTTTTTTTTTGTTAGTTTGCTTATCCAGAAGTAAAAATACTATGAAACATTAAAGAAAAATGCTAAACTAGATTACATATTGCTATTTCAGACAGTATTACTTTATTATTTGCAAAGGATTCTGTTTTGCCTTTTCAGTAGCACTTTGGAGAGTAACTTCAGATAGATACGGCAGAACGTTGCCTTTTTGACATATGTCTTGTGAAACAGTTTATGTATTTGCTATGTTACAGAGGCTTTAAATCTCTTGGGCTTGTTTACACAGTGCTTGTAATGTTTTTCGATTAATTTGTATTTCTTTCAAACAGAGAAAGGTTTTTCTCCTTGCTGTTCCTTAACATAGCAGGTTTGCATTAAATGGAATCTTGTCTAATTTCCAATTATCTTCCCTTTTTAGGGAGCATAGCTGTTTAATCTGAGTATCATTTCCTACTTCTTTTAAAATTGAAATAAAATTATTATTTTTTGCTACAGTTTCCCAGACTTGTTAAGAAAAAAAAATCATAACGTGATACCTCAGTGTTAGGGTGATACAGGTACTTTTACGGAACACGAGACAAGCTTACGCTGTTTTTCTTTACTGTCTTTACTGCTGAATTTCTAATTCTGACTGTGAGTCTCCATTCTGACTTTGTATGAATTTTAGATGGATTTTTTTAAAAAAATTGAATCAAAATAATTTAGAAGGCCAAAAAAAAAGAAGAATTAGAAATGTAAATTTCATGTTTTTAATGACTCTAAGAGAATATTATGCATGAAATTGGAGAAGGCTCTCCATATACTGCAGCAAGTTATTATATCAGGGCTGTATTAAATCAGAGCTTCCTTTTTCTCAGTCTAATCAAGCCATTTGTAGTATCCTCATACAGAATTGTGCACTTTATTTATATGAGAACCTACTGAAATGTGATGCGGTTCTTCTGTGCCTATGAGAATAGACTAAATATATCCCTTTATCGTGTATTGAAAATTATATTCCCTTTCCCCGAGTAAAACCTCTTCACAGATTGGTGCTGCTGTCAGTCCTTATGTGGGAGGACAGATTCTGTTAAAGGGTTGTGCTCTGAAACCAAACTTTAAGATCAAGTGGTTTGAGGTTTTCTAGGTTATTACTCTGCAAGTTAGCACGGATGTCTCTTACTCCTCTGTGTCTTTTCATGCTGCTGTAAGTGAAAAAAACCCTGCACATCTCCTTTTCATCATTTTGATTGGACCTACATACCATATGTAATGTGTTTTGGCAGCACTTACCTAGCCAAAGAAAACAAATTAATATTAGCCATGCTGAGGGTTGTCAGAAGTATCACAGATGTGTCGATTTAGCTTTGCTCCATCACACACCCTTTCCTTAAACAACTGGTCAAGCTGTCGCAAAATATAGTGTTGGCTACAGAGAGACTCTAATAGGTGTGATCAGAGATTGATGGCTTTGGCAAGTTAGAATGAGAAGATGTTGTGGAGTTGCACTTGCTTGTTTTGAATGGCTTCAGAAAAGCCCAAACAAGCAAATTTTTTTTTTTTTAAGTAAAAAGAGAATTAAAAAACTATAAACTGTCTTCCCCGCCGAAAGAGAAAAACCCACCAGACCTTATTTTTAAAGTCTGTTTTTAACCTCCTGAGAACCTGCAGATAT
This sequence comes from Anser anser, assembly GCF_964211835.1. Lineage (NCBI taxonomy): Eukaryota > Metazoa > Chordata > Aves > Anseriformes > Anatidae > Anser > Anser anser. The sequence goes on from NC_139722.1 coordinate 101,786,320, forward strand.
AGAGATACTGGTAAGTGTATTGAAAAAGTCTTTCTGAAATGTATTGCTGACTTGTTCCTGAGCATTTCTGAAATTCCCTCAGAAATGGATAGAGGTGCCAGGGCAGGTGGGGAGGTGGCTGGTTTTATTTGGTCCATCCTGATGCATGATCTTGCTCTTTTGCCCTTTCCCCCTATTTCTGAGTTAGTTTCTAGAAATATTTTTGGAAGAAATACTTCATTAATCTCACATCTGAATATCTTTAAGGAAACACTAGATGAGAAGACCTACTTAAGACCACTACTTAACAAAATGGTGAAATCATGCTCTTGTATGTGCTTGTAGTGTAGCCAGCTACTGACAGTTTGTATATTTCTCCATAAATTGAAAGTACAACAGAGAGAAAGGAACGAGCAACTTTTTATGTATTCTTTATTTGCTGTCTTTAATATATTTTTTTTTTCTTTCTTCAAATTGGCTGCGGGATTTGGTTCCTGTCTTTTCGGAGGATGAACGTTGATGTCCTTTTATGTTTCATAGTCAGTATTTTCTTCCTTAAATAAACTGTGATTTGTTCACTTGATAAGTATTAATGCTAAAATAGTTTTCAGAAGAATTAATTTCAAAAGTCGGGGGGAGTTCTTTAGCACAATTATTTTATCCCTTTTCTTTAAAAAAGAAAAGCATCTAGTGAAAATAAAAAATAAAAGCTAAAATCTATGCGCTATCTTTAAAATAAATTGAGTGTGCTTCTGACAGCAAATGAACATGGATGGCTAGCGAAATACCTTCAGAGAATGGCAAAATTCTTACAGCAAAAGGTGGATTTTTTTCACGGTGGTAGTTTGGTGCTCCATGAAGGCAAGATTTCCCCTACTCCGTTATATTCCCTTCCCCAGCAGTGAAAGAATTCCCCGGCGGTGTCCTCGTAGCAGCCGTTCGCGTAGTGGGACAGACGAGATGTTCAGGAGTGGTGCGAAACGAAATGCCGTGTCTTTAGCCAGCTGCTCCCGCGAGCAGGAAGGGGTGAGATTTGAATCCCCGATAACCACACAGGGCTGGTGGGCACCCTGTCGTCCTTCTAGCAGGAGCTGCTTGGGTCTGCTCGGTGCGGGGTGATATTTAAAGAGCCAAGCAGCCGGCGTCGGTGGCTTCCATTAGTATGAATGACACCTGTCCCATCAATCACCAGGCCGGGGTGTCACAGATGGAGAAACAACAATCGGCCGAATTACCCGGCACTGCACACTTGGCTTCATTCGGCTCATTGTTCTCCTACAAATCTCGAGGATGGCTCGCTCTGTGCCTGGAGCCCAGGCACAGGCGGGAGACGGGCTCAGGTGGTGGCACGTGCCTCCCTTCGCCGCTCCAGCAGAGGTGTTCAGCGGGGGGAAGGAGCGCTCCACGCAGGGACCGAGGCTTCAGCTCCTAAGAAGACTAATTAATCAAGAGCGGAAATCGAGCTTTTCTTGCGGCGCTCCAGAACTTTTCATTTAGCTATCTGGAAGCGCCTTGTGCAAATTCAGGTTAGCGTTTAACTCTTCAGACGCTACGTTGCATCCGTTGGTGTGCGACGCACGAAGGGAGACGCTGCGCGTGTTTCCAGTGGGTGTGCAGCGAGCGCGATCTTCCAAGCAACGTCCCTTCGGCAGCAGTACATCTCTTATTACTCCTCAGTAGTTAACACTGAAAAGCCAGTGTCCGAGACGCTGAGTGAAAAGGAGAGTTGCTGAGGGGTTGCTTTGGAAGGGCAGGGGTGTTGTTTTTGTGGTGGGTCTTTTTAGTTGAATTTTAATACCAGACAAAGGTTGGATCATGAGAAATCACAGTTTTCTTCTAGACAAAAACAGCAAAGGCATTTAAATGCCTTCAGACGTTGTAACCAGTTTGCTTTCTTTTTCTCACTGCTTGCAACAGCTTCTGGAAGACAGGAGACTGAAATACACAAAAAAGCATTTAGAAATTATTTCCTTGCTCATAAGCCCTATGTCAAATATGTCACGAATGCATTTGAGTCCTACTGTTTCCGTGCTCTTTTCCAAGTAACACCACGGAAATACCTGAGAAATGTTGAGATGGAAGTGAATGTTCTTCACAAATTTTTCTTTTTTTTTTTTTTCCACCTCCCTTTTGTGTTACGTGCTGTAGAGTGGCTGTATTTTTGTTGTAGGCTAATTCGCTGCTGGTGTTTTTGTTACAGCTAATGTCAAGCAGAAAACCTGTAGCATGCCAGAAACAGGCTGCAATATATTGAGGACACAGCTTATGTTTGATTGTGTGTAAATACAGTTAGTTAGTTGGGTTTATCTGATAGCCTGGCAGAAAGAGAGAGGAGCAGTACAAACTGTTTTCAGTAACTGTGCTGTTCATACACCTGATAAGATTGAGAGTGCTTTCGAACTACTGATATGCTTTGAATAAGAAAAGAATAATCACATCCACTGGCACCAGCTTATCGGGAATGAAGTAAAATGCCAGCACTTTTACATTAGCAAAAGTAAATGTTTTAGACACTTTGGGCCTTTTTTCCATTTAAATTAAATAGCAGGGTGCTTTTGAGTGTGCTGTAATGAATGGAAGGATTTATTACCTTGACAAAATTACAGGTGAATATGTTGAGAGAGGAGTCCTCGGTAACAATAACAGCTCTTTTGATAAGTGGCTGCATCTATTCATGCTTTTGGTACAGAAATTCAGTAATTTTATCCTCCCTTGCTCTATTAAGTGCAGCGGCTAACTTGCAGTGTACAGTTCTTCATAGTGTAATGTACTTGTGCATTTTGTAATGTACTGACAACGCATTTGAAATTCAGCCCATAACATGGCTGTTCATAGAATAATGCTTGATCATTTGCTAGTGTGTCCTCTGTCTTCAGTTGCTGTGTATTTTCATGTTTGAAAAATAATATATCTCGGAGTCTTTGCTGGGAAGGCACGGTATGATTCATCATTAACTTACCCCAGCAGGCATGAAGCACGCTTGCATGCACTATTATCTTCTCGAAGTTTACCAATTTTTTTGTACCTTTTTTCCATTTTTTTCATTCATGTGCCTACAATTAATTTTGGGATATACAGATTTGATGAATGGTAGTGCAAGAGCAGATTTGATTGATTTTGGATTATTATTGATTACTGTCAATGAGATCACTGTGACACTCTGAAATCAATGGTATGTGATTAAACCAAGGCACCACTGTTCTATACATTAGGCAGCAATTGGGAATTTAGGAACTGAATGTTCACAAGCTATAAATTGAGAAAATGTTCAAATTTAAATAGCCCTTTGTTTGGCATTTATTCACCAAAATCTGTTTCTTGGGAAAGTTAGTTTTCCCAAGTGCAGGCTTTCAGTAAAAGAAAGGTCATTGATTTAAGGTTTATTAAATTTTAGCTAAAAACAACTGGCTCCATTTGGGTGTAAAATAATTTAAGTACTTACTGCAGGCAACCTTCATGCTTTAGAGTTGTTGCTCAAAGGTTTCATTCTTCTATGAAGATGTCAACTGTAAATATAAAAATGCATCACTGAAAATGTAATGGTTTAAAGATTCAAACTGAAATAAAAATTCCTGCCTGGGGAAAGCACTATAATCAAAATAAAGTAGTCCTAACTTTTTTTTTTCCCTGTAGAGGCCATCCTAGAAAGCAGCGCTTGAAGGCAGCAGGTAGTGATGTTGGTAGGGAATGCCAATTTGAATTTATTTATTTATTTCCCCCCACAGAGGACGATCACCGGGCTTTGGAATCAACAATACAAGTCTGCCACTAATGCTAGACAATATGCAAGTTGCTGCTGCTTCTGAAACGCAGTATCCTATCATTTAAGTCAGCTTTGTAATCTGGCAGAAAACCCACCTGGCAATATTAAAATCCAGCTTCTGAAGCACTTTTATTTCTGAAAGCTTTTTATGTCTTTCTATATCTTTTTAGCATATATTAAATTTCTTGGGAGCAGTGGCCTAGCTGTACACTTGATGGATGACTGAGGCGGGGCTTTTTTTCCTCAAAATGCTGGAACAGAAAGACTGCAGATGCAGCTGTTTGACAAAATTACTGTGGGTTTCTGTACCATGTTAAGCAAGTTAGTGGAGATTTTCCAAGGTGCGAAGGACAGCCTGCTGCCAAACTTGCACCTGTCTTGAGAAATCTTTTGCCTTTACTAGTAGTGGCCTGATTCAAAACTAAATTGAAAGAATGCCATTCGTTTTATTAGATTTTGGATTGGTCTCTATAATTGATTTTAAAAATGAATGATTTGATAGTATTTTAAAAGAAATCAATGAAGAAATGGAGCCCGTGTTCAAGGATTCACTGTCAGGATGTGACATTTACACCAGAATAGAGTTGTCTAAAGGAGCGTGACCAGGAAATACTAAGATTACCCCATAATATTTTCTGTGTGAGCTTAAAAGCAGTGTTGGCGTTGTGCCAACACGTTTAGTCTAGTGTTGACTCAAGAGGAGGTAGAAAACCTTCTGATGAAGATGGTAAGGCAACATAAGACTGACCCTGCTTTTTTCCTTGGTTTTACATCTGAATTGCAAGTGAGGTTGAAATGCTGAGCGTACGTAAAGATTATTTGATCTTGGTTTGTTTCTGCTGATGAATTTTGGATGAAAAGCTAGGGAATAGAATACATATGTCTGATTGATGCACGTGATCCTGCTATATAGATAGAAACGCCTTGGTGTTCCTATGCAGAATTAAAGTCACAAAGGATGGTCGTGGTCAGTCAGCACGTCTTTCCCCACGAGATGCAAAATAAATTTTAATAGACTGAGAATTGCCTTGACTGGCCTCCACCCAGCATTCTATTTATGAAAAGGTTCATACAGTGTTTGAAGAGATATAGGAACTTGGCTCTTGGACAGAAAGCATTTTTATATTTTCTTGTTTGTAGAAAGGAATAGGCCAAAATGGCCTAACAGGAAAAAGGAGGCATGGAGGATTCAGTCTCCAATTATTCTGATGCTTTTTAATGTTATTCTAGTCATAAAAGAGCATGTTAAAGTAGGTGTGAAATTAGTACGGCCGGCTCTCCATTTTAGAGACTCTTGGGTGCAAAACTTTGTAGGTAACAGTACCTACATCTGAGTGTGTGAGTCCATACAGTTGCACATGATTTTTATCCCTGATGTCAACACACGACTTATTTGGTGAGCACAGCATTACAGTTTCTGTTGTGATTGGGTTTCCTTTTCCTGATTTTGTTATTCTGTCTGGGTTTGAGCACTACCTAATTCGAAGCCCATTCCTTTAATCACAGAGCACCTTTTTGTCTCCCGTAGTAAAGCAATCTTGATGTACTAATGAAGCCAAAGTCATAACGAGGAAGTTCAGACCTCGTGGCCTTTTTTTAATGTTTAAATGTGTAGGTCAGCATAGCGTTCTGATTTTAAAAAACATTAAACAAAAAAACACCCCCTACCAAAAAACTGTTCTCTAAAATAGTAATGTTTGAATTTCACGTGACTATATTAAAGCAAGTTTACTAGAAAATCTACAAAAGCCTGTTTCTGTAGAAGTTCACAAAAGAGCACTTTATCAACGTTCAGCACTTCTGTTAAAGCAAAGCCTATTATGTTCTTAGGCACAAAAGAGAAGGTGAGTTAGTTACACAGCTTGTATTTATAAAGGTTGTACATGACATTTGTCTCCATGAGTTGTTATCTGGAGAAGAATTCCTAGAAAAACGAGGCATGAGGGCTAAACACGACCATGTAGGTGTAAAACCCCGTGTTTAAACAGTTGGAAGCAGTAAAATAAGGAAAATGAGGCATGCATTCCAGTTCTTCCCTTTTAAAGTTTTTGCATAGCAATTGAGGGATTGTTTCCACTTCGGTAGATCAGTTTCTGTTGAAGCTGGTGAGGATTGTCTCAGAGCAGTGCAAACCACAACCCATCAGCAGGCTGCTAGTCAGCGGCAGGTGTGAACAACATAAAACAGGATTAACGCTGAACCAGAGTGTGCACTAAAAACAACCCCTGCCTTGGTTTTACAAGGGCAGTAAGATAGAAGCGCTCTTGTCGTGTTTACTAAACAGTGTTCAGTGGACTATGTAAATGGCTCTGCTCAGCTGCAGAGAAATAAGTGCAAGAATTATTATGTATTTGAGATTTTTAGAGACATTTGTTCATCTTTTAAGAGTAAACCTCTGTTAGGGTTAAACCAGAGGCACAGAGGCAAATGTCAAGGTGTTCAAAGTTGGTGCTTCAGTTTTTGCAGCAGCGGGAAGAGAGGATGGACTGTCAGCATTTAGTGTTTAATAATTTTGGTCGTTGACACAGGGAGTAGGTAAATCATCTAATCTTTTTGAAATTATACCTTTAAGAGTTAGGGTTTAACATCTGTTTATTTCCTCTGTACACAGTTCTTTAAAAAGGCAGCTTTTCCATTCCGTGGAAGTTGCATTTTTGAAAGCTTTTAAAAACGTGTCTTTATTATATCCATTACATTCAGCATCAAATTCTGCCCTCACTTAGGTTCTGTTTTAAAAATTAGGGGCATATGTTTGCAGTGGAAGCAGAATTTACCTCTTGTTATAAGGTTTGTTTATAAGCTACGTATGTTTCTATGTCTTTATCAGTGCTTTGTCTGACTAGAAAAATTTTCACATTTTAGGTAAAGATCTGTTTGAGGAGACATATTTTTTCATAAATACTATATGTAATTTTACTACTCCAAGGTTGGTTGGGTAGCTTTCTCTTTCCTATTTTTCCTGGGCTGGACTTTGAAAATCTTTAGTATCTATGAGGCTGTATTTAGTTTGGAGAAAAAACAAAATCTCATTTTTTCCTGCAGTGGGTTTGTGTTTTCAGAAGTTCTACAACCTCAGACCTAGGAAAATTAATCTGATATTCTGTTTGCAGAATTCTAGAGAAAATTTGATCCTTTTGAAAATCAGCTCCCTGATGGTTTTTATCAAGTCCACCTTAAGTATAATTACGTTGTCTTTTTTTCTGGTGCTCTCATGGGATTGGAATTGACAATTGTTTTCCTCATAGAACAGAATTAATTTTTTCAAGCTTTCAGCCTTCTCACTCCTTGCAAATTGTCATGTTATAGGTATGTGTTTAGGCATACAGGTATTCTCACTGAAATGCCTGTGTGCACATTAGCTGCTTTTGTAGGGTCAAAATCCTGTTTTCGCAGACACCTGTGCAGCTCAACTCCTTTTGCTGTCAAGGTGTTCACATGCATCTCTTTCTGTAGAGGTGCAACTCTGATTTTTGAGGGCATACCTCAGGCTTCACAGGAGGGCTTTGGTTACGTGTGTCCACATGCATGTGTGCACAAGCAATGGCAAGCATTACACGAGCAGGAGGATTGCATTCAAGATTAAAAGTTAAGGAGAAATTAATTTATTTGTTTGGGAGTAAAAGGTAGCATGGAATTTATTTATTTTCTGAAATACCTTGAATACAGTTATTGTTAACGTTGAAACTGTTTATTTACGTGACCAGTTTCATCCATGAGTTTTTTCGTTGATGAAAACAGAATTTATAGTTTTCTGTTGTATTAACATTTTATCAGTAGTGAAACAAGCTTACCCGTATAATATGCTTCTTAAAATCCTAGTTTAGCTCTAGGATTGCTGCTCCGATGGTGTGTGCGTTCTTTTGTGACAAACTGGCAGTGGCTCAGAGTTTTATTTTTAAAGAGGGTGTTCCTGCATGTTCAGAGTTCTGTTTATATATTGTTATTGAGAAAACAGGTTATCTCATAATAATGAAACCATAACTTGTGTGATAGCATTTGCAAACTGGCTGTAAAGTGCCCTGCTTTTACTGGCTCTCTGTGCTGTTGTAAACTGGTTAGTTTACCTTGAAATGCTTTTGTCAAGTTGCTAGTGCATAGTTCACCGTTTCTAGAAGTTGCTGGTACTGAAATCTGTTGCACAATTTTGTTAGATTACATATATAATCCTTTGCATATGTTTATATTTTTTTTCTTTTTTTTTTTTTTTTTCTTTTTGCCTCCCTAAGATATGGTGATAGAAAACCTTGAAGTTGAGGATTTTCAGTCAGGACATGTAGGCATGCATAGTACTTATCTGAAGTCTAGCCAAAGTGCTTAACCTCTTTGGCCTCAAAATCAGTCTGGGCATCCCATGAAAGAAGTCTGTTTCTTGAGATTTTCTGTAATTCCTGGCTTCTGCCAGGTCAGAAATATACAAGAATAAACTTTTTGATAATACCTTTGTCTCCTCCCTCTGCCAGATGAAACTAGATGCTATATTATTATGTTTATTACTGTTAAGAGTCCCTGCTCGGTGTGTTTAAATCTCTGAACAGGTAAGTTCGTGTTTGTTTCAGGCTTTAGTTGCCAGTTTGGACCAGTCCTCGTTTACCCATACAAGTTTATTTACAGTCAGTTCCTTTTTCCAGTTATACCAGTACGCTCAGAGGGAGCAGAATCTAACACGTAGCATGTCTCAATTTATGCATTTTGTCTTACTTTCAGCATTGTCTCATTGCTTATTCTGATTGAAAGAAAAGATATTTTTCTACAGTAGTTGAGTATAATTGCAAATCAGTTCTGTGGGATTTACCCTGTTATTACTAGTATTTCTGTTATGGTAGTATGCATGGCAGGGGCCGTACGTCGTGTGTAAGTATGTAGGTAGTTCCTATTCAAGAACTCTGACTACAAATCTAAGCAATTTGTGAAAGCCCCAGAAAAGGGCACGACATACTTTTTAATATGGGAAATGCAACCATACTGTGCACATGCAGTTGAGTAAAATTTGTGCATTTGTGTATTTTTAATTTACAATAAAAGCATTAACTTCAGCCTAACAATGAAGCATGGATTGTTTTCTTGTAGATCAGCAGAAATCTGCCGTGGGAAGGCATTTGAAGGAGAGGTGGGTGGTTTCTCCTGTGTCAGTTCAGAGAGGGTGTATTTAATGAAAAGGAGGTAGAGTGAAAAGCAGTGTGAAAGGGAGGGAGACAGGCAAGGGAGCAACACAAGCTGCTGTCACTGACATATCGCACGAGAAGTAGGAGAAGAGGTTGGAGAGACAGATTTGGATAGCGTAGGATTGCACAGAGCGTCTGAGCACTTACTTTTCAATATTTTTTTCAAAATGATTTTTTAAAATTGTCCTTGAAACAGCACTTTCAGTTAATACACTGAATCAGTTGCCTGCTGATCTGAAAAGAGTATGAAGTTAATGACTTCTGCTCATTTGAACAGCAGTACGTTTTATGAAAAAGACTAACTTGTGGTACAGTGGTATTGATGCAAGTCAAACCGCCAGGTGTGTCCCCAGATTTTTTTTGTTTCATATGTTTTTGATTAAAAAGCATATTGTATTTTTTTTTCTTCATGTTCTTTTCAGCGTTTTGCCCAGTGGTCTAGAGAGAAAAGCAACATACTAAAATGTTAATTTTTAAAGTAAAACAAAGACTTACTGCTTCAGCTTTTGCTTGCATCTCTTTCCTCAAAGTACCAAATCTTTTGTAATAACCTGTTAGATTTAATGTGCCCTGAAGTGGGAAGCAGAAGAAATTCGGTCAAGTAATGTACTGCCCACATGGAAACTGAGGGTTTTCACTGTATGTATAATTAGCTGTTAAGATTTCATCTAAAAACTGTGACTGTGTACAAAAAGATACGTAGATTTATACAAAACAGACAAAACAAAACCCACCAATCCACCAAAAAAAAACAAAAATACCTGCAAGAGGGCAGAGGTTTTTGGAAATTCAAGCTGACTCAAAACTGTTGTGAAGTCATCAGTTTAAGATCTTTATAAGATTTCAGCCATATTTTGTTTTGTGTGCATCTCTCAGGCTTGCTGGAGAATGACTCTCTTGTAAGGGAGGAGAGGAAGTGCTTCACACACCTTCTCAGTAAATTGCATTTTGGTTTAGAAAGCAAATATGCATCCGTTCACTTATTTAACCTATTCATATAGTAGGTATGTAAATTTTTTTCCCCTCTGCATCCTGCTTTCTGCTACGCTGATGATAATGTACCTGGAAGGAAAAGGCAGTCCAAGCCGAGGCAGCCAGCGTCAGACAGGGCGGTCTGCCATCTGTCCCACCTGCTGCATTCATGTGTCCATCTGGTTACTGCAATAGCTCATTGCAGGCTTCGACAGAAGAACATTCAGGCTGAAAAGGAGGCAGTGTGAATTATTTAGGTAGCTCGTGTAAATAAAGAGGGGGAGAGGAGCGAAGGAAGGGGGGGTTGTGAGAGGGAGAAAGCGCTCTTACTCCTAGATGCTTTGGAATGCGTTAATGCATGAGAGCATTTGATTTGCATATAGATTTAGATGTATAGATCATTGTGAAGATTACAAGCCAATGAGTTTTATCTAGATTTAGATAGCTCTCAGCCTGGTTTGCACATAAAATATAGCCAGTTTCAAGAGGAGAATCTTTGGGGACTTTAAACCTAAGTGAAACTGATGAAATGTAATGCTTTTAGGTATTAATTTAGTAGAAATAAAATATTTCCTTTAAGGGCTTTCTGTGCCCTTTGTTAACCAAGAATTTATAACTACTTTACATAGTCGGTGCTTTATATATACCGTGTGGTTTTGATTTGGTTATAGTTAGTTACATTTTTAGTCATCTGTACTTTATTCTAAGAGGAAAACTAGTTGACAAATGTTGTTCCTTTTCCCTTTTCTCTTACGTTTACCAGGTGAAGATTAAATCCAGCCAACAAACAATTTTCCAGCTGTCAGTGTATACATTGTTTTCCAGACAAAAATACTTATGCTTTTGTGTTTATATAAATGTGCATAGAACATTTACATCTCTTTAGAGATTTTTAAATGGGGGTGAGCAGGCAGAATTTCATATTGGTACAGTGGCCTTGAAAAACAAATAGATTTGTTCAGCAGTTTTTTGATTTTTCAAAATGACCACCAGAAAATTTAGACAATGGTAGATTATTTATTGCTAAAATTGAATTATTTTTAGAAAAGGTAAACATCTATTAGAGCTAGATATTAGAGTAGGAAATTAATCTGAATCATTCTAGTCTGAGCTTTTTAATAGTGGTGGTATTATGTCAGATTATTTCTTAATGTAGGAAATATTGGCATAGTGCACTGCTGTGTTTAAAAAAAAAAAAAAAGGTCAGATTCATACCTGGATATGTTTCTGATGTGAAATTTTTCTTACTTTCCAATTTTCAAGTATCTTATTTTCCTGGGCTGAAGAATAAAAACAGGATCATCTTAAGAGGAATCCTTGAAATTGTGGGAGGGTTTTGTGTCATTGTTTTGCCTGGGTTTAGATCTGCAGAAGAAAGGGATGCAGCATCATGAAATCCTAACAGCCTGGCTACTTCTCTAAGATTTGCATGAAATTCAGCTGCAGCCTTCAAAGGGATTTGAGTGGATTGGATTCTATAAGGTTAGTCCATGTCAAACCTATTAAGTTCAATTCACATGCAAAACCCTTTTTACGTTTTTTTTAAGCCAATAAGGCTGTAGCTACTATTAAGGCAACATGGTGTACTTTCAGTAGAACGTCCATGGGTAATGGATCACCCTACTGGCACGTGTAACTAAGTGATAATCCACTTTGTCATCTTTCAAATTAAAAGGTTCTGTATCCTGCATCTTCCTCAGATTGGAGAGGTTTTATTTGCAAAAGTGAGTTCCTAGAGACTATTTTAAAGTATCTGAATCAGTGTCAGTATGCATCTTCCATCTAAAATGTGATCCTCAGAATCAAAGTTAACTGAAGATTAAGTTTTGCAAATAACTTAAACTCTTATGTTCTTAGCTTTCTGGTACTTTGAGTTTCTTGTTATCCATTTAGATTGAGTCCACTATTAAATGTTTTTAGGTGTACTGTATATGTTCCCTGGTGAACCAGGAAATGTAGGGGGGGGAAAAAGGAATGGAAATATTTTATGATGTATACAGGGATTAGTGGCTCCTTCAGAACTGCAAGGACGTGACTTTCAAAAGAAGAGTTTAAGTTTTAACTGAAAGGCCAGTAGAAGGAATTCCATGCATCTCAAACATTAAGGCCATAGCATCTGCGTTCCGTGTACAAAGTTTTTCAAGTCCATCAACAGACTGTGAAAGGTGTACCAATTGAAGGCCATTTAGATATTGCCAGAATAAATGCATTTCAGCAGGAATTTGGGTTAAATAAAGGAGTGTGGGGACCCAGTGTTTGCAGAGGTTACTTCTCATCATGGAGCTTTCTACCCTGCGTGAGCTCTGCAAGATTTGCCATTCATTTTGTGAATGGCTATGTATTGTTACAAAATGCTGGCCAGGTCCTCTAACCAGGTTAGCTGAATCTTTAAAGCAATTGAATGTTTACTGCGTGGAATCAAATTCATCCACTTTCCCAGTGGGTGCACTGGCACCTGGGTCTTCAGTACCTAGCAGGATGCTGGATTCAAAGTGGTATTCTGGTGTCACTTAAACTCACTGGACTTTGCTCAGCTTTAACGATGTAAGAGGAAAAACTAGTATCTTCTCTTTGTAGTTCTTAAGTGTTTGAACTTTACACTTCTATGCTCAAGAAAAGCACTGCTTTTAATTATATGTAGATCAAAAAGTTGGTCTATATGTGATAGATGAGAATAGAGTATCTTCCATTGACTTACCCTTCTAGCTGCTCCATGTCTTTTAAATAAATATATTAATTAGAACAGGATTTTTTTTAACATTTCAAGGAAAAAAGAAAATATTCTATGACAGACACTTTGCATTTGGACTGCCCTTTTTTCTAGTGATAGCTGAAGAATCTGCTCCTTAAATGAAACACCGACTCTTGGGATCTGATCCTGCAAAACCTGCGTGCACAAGTCACTTGATACGGATAGTAGATTCCCTAGCAAAATACTTACAGGGAAGGCATCAGTAGATAATATACCTTTTCCAACTCATTCGCATCTTGCGTAAGAAATACTATTTTTTTCCCAATAGATAAAAGTATAAGATTGAGTTGTTATATTTTTATTTATTTTTATGTTCATCACCCATTTAAAGATGCGAAGTTGCCCTGACCTACAGTCAGAATAACTTACTGGAGATTATTCTTCTCTGTGTTTCATGATCTCAGAGTCATTTTTTTTTTGTTTTGCAAAGTACTTAGGAATGTTTTTCGCAGGTAAAAGACGCCTGTAGGGTATGAAATTTTGTGGTTGTACATAAATTGTTCATCTAAAAATTCTTCACTGATAACACTCAAGCCATTCAGGGTTAGGCAGAGCTTGTAGCTTTTACCAGTAGTGTCTTGTAGTATTAATATGACTATTTACAGCTTTATTAATTATATGGCCTAATTAGCAAATACTAGCATTTATGTTGCTATGTAAAGTTTCATAAAGCATGCTGTTTTCCTACTTGTAGGTAAGGGAATTGTTTTGTTATAAATTATATCACGTGCTAGAGGGAGGTCAAGTTAGTATTTTGCCGGGGGAGGTAAAGGAGATTAAAAGACTGCCTGGATGTGTGAATTCTCTTTTCTTTGGCACCCACAGCTTTGCTGCTGTGAATATTATAAATATCTCATAGGAGAGTATAGTCATGCTGCAAGACTTATGTATCTGTGTTTTTTGTTGGGGTGGCTCTTCTGGTAAAAGGGTGATTTGTTTTTTTTTTTAAAGCATGTGAATAAATATCTGCATGTGAATAAATGTCTGTATTGATACAGGAGCAAGGAAAAAGGAAATTCTTCTATTAACTCCAGGTAAAGAGTAAGAAAGTTGGCGAACATTTTTTGGCTCTAGCAACTTTAGGGTCTAGTAACATAACCAGAGCTAGTCCTTCTTGCTTGTGTTTATTCTTGTTGTTGGCAGTCCCCGAATGGAACGGAGAATGCAGGGAGCAGGGCAGAAGGAGAGAGGTTAAATGGCACGGAGGTTAAATTGCTTCAGCGACAGATTCTCTCCAGAAAGGCAGTGAGTTGCTTTAAGGATTAGTTTGGGAAAACTTGAACTGAAGCCACCTCTCTGCTGTCCATGTATAACATCTCTAATGTTGCCAGTCTCTTGTTTTTCATAAAAACAAAAACTTACTTTCCACAGTGAGTGGAGAGTGCTGGGGAATTAAAAAAAAAAAAAAAAGGGGGGGGGGGGACGACACAGGACTACAAAAAGAACCCCACTTGGGTTTGATCAGCTGCAAAAATGGTTGGAATTTTGTTATTTATTATGAGATTCTTAAAACAATAGAGCCTATTATTTTTAAAAAAAATGTTTGGCAATTATATTATGACTGTTGCAAAACAGAAATATTGCAGAAATTACTATCAGTGATCTAAGGGGCAGTGTAGTTCCTTGGTTAAAGTCAGTGCCACCTCCTAAATGAAAAGGCTCTGTTCCTGATAGGAGTGTGTTACTGCAGCACTGTAGTTCTTCCAGTGAGAATCTTGCATGCCATCAGCTAGTCTTAAACATTTTCTTTTGAAAAACCTCACCATATGAGCTGGGAGTCCAGGAGGATGTGTGCGGTCCCTCTTCAGAAAAAATGCGCTCAATCTGTTTCAGACGAGTTCCCCGAAAGATGGGTTAAATCAACTGATTGAGCTGATTTTCTCTCTTGAGGTGATATTTTATTTATATGATAAAATGCTTGGAAAGTGATTAATTTGTCAGGGGAACATCTTGTTACTGTAAATTTGCCGAATGTGTAATAAAATTGCCATAACACAGATGGGAAAATGAAGATCTTTTAAAATTAAATAACTGAGCAGTCTGCCTACATCTTCAGCACTTAAAATTAACTTAGTTAAATTTCTTTGTCATTTTTACCCCTGGAAGAATGCAAGCTGGCAAAGATTTGCGGCGAATGTGTGGTGTTGGGTATGTGTGTGTGGTGGGTGGAGGGGACAGGAATGGGCTGTGTATTTCTTTCCCTTTTCTTCTGCATCAGAAGGGACTGATACATTTATTCAGTTTTTGCCAGGGCTTCTTTTCTGTATGAACTTTTAGAAATTAAAACATTACAGCTTGAAATCTCCCTCCTAGTAATGGAGAAATTAAGAATAAGAGACGTGTGGGAAAGTACCTCAGAACAATGATGTGCACCTGAAGTAGCGCTTCTGTCCAAGCTTGTTACAGGATAGCTCTCAAATCTAGGTAGTGTAATGTGCTTCTTAGTCTTTATAGCAACATCTTGTTGTGTGGAATATACCTTAGACTATGCAAGGGTATACTTGAAAAGTCTGAGGAAGGAATACCTTACCTAACTCTGAGGTGCAGCATGTAACAAGTGCGAATAGCATTAGTGAAGGAACAGTGCTTTTTATTCATCTCATTTTCCTACTGCCTGTCTGTCTGTCCACTGGAATGAGACACTTATCATGCCTCTGTGTTTTTTCCCTTTCAACTTAAGGAATTATGAAAGGAAAATTGTTTTTTTTTTTTTGTGTGTCCCTTTATGACAGGTAGACTGGAGATTGTGGTCATTTGGATTAAAAACACATCTATCACCACAACCTGACAGGTTGTTATTATGTCTTCTTTGAATATATAAATTTCATCCCTACATGCTGTAAGTCTAAGAACGCCAACTTTTTATATAAATAATTATCCTAGTAGTGATGTACTGCATACTGTTGCCATATTTTTCCACTTCTCCAGCATTCTTGGCCTTATCACCCACAACATCAATCTTAGGCTCTCGTATTTAATAAAACCTGTAGGATAACAGTGCTGGTATAACGTACAGCCGGCCAATCGCACACCATCATTTGCCTGTCTTTTTTTGTTGTGCTGTGGCAGGCGTTTCAGCTGGTGTTCCATTTTAGATCCGAGTCTTTGGTTCGGCCATCCAGGGGAGATGAGCGTGGCCTCCTGTGCTGATCTCCACAAACACCCTTGGTTTATTAAGCTTCCCTTTATGGGTTAAAGTTTTGAGTGTACTGGTGGTATCTTGATTGCTCATAACTTACCTTTTAGAGCTCAAGGCTATTAATTCTGTGAAGACATGGTAATACAAGATGGCTGCTGTCAGACCCGCTCACCTGCACAGAACCAGCAAAGGAGGGAAGCAGCTTTGGTATATGTTCAGGCAGGTGTTTAGGGAAGTGCAGGTGGTTGTTTATTCCAGAGCTTAGTCCTATCATGACACAAAATATAAAGCCCAACATGGTAAAATTATTGTTTAATGCACTCGTATTAACTGAGCGGGGCTGATACTCAATTTGCTGGGCAGCCTGAACTTGCACTGAAATGAGCGAGGCCCAAGGCTTCTCAGGATCAAACATGTGCGTTAGTTTAGTGGTGGAGTGCAGTGCTTTCTTCAGGCCAGTCTTTCTTGCATTGCTTACCCAAACACGGTAGGCTTAAGCAGAAGTTTTAGATTACAAAGAATACATGTTTAATCCAGAGTTTACACTGTTGAAATAATGAAAGCTAATTTGTTGGAGAAAAAAAAAAAGAAGCATTGTCTAATATGAAGTAATTAATGCTGGCCTGTTCAAGTAAAGCTTTTCTTGGACAAATCTCTTGGTGAATTCTTACCCAAGAGATGACCACAGGTTCAGCATGTACTAATTGCAGGTTATTGATATGATTGCTTTACAATTGCAAGTAGCAACACAGTTGTTCTTAATGCAGTAATTAGGCTGGTACACCTTTGTTACTTTAGATGATTTTTCCTGACCATGCTGAATTTTCTCCTTTTTTTTCCTGCAACTCCCACCAAAACAGAAGGAGAAAGATATAAGAGTAGAAACTATATCAGGACTCGTGAAAAGCTCATCCTGAAAACTTGCTGGAGTCATGCAAACATTTTGAAAGCGAAAGCCGTTACTGCTAGTTCCTTCTTGACCTTTGCTGCTTGTATCCAGAGGCAAATCTCTGACATGTAAACCCAGTGGCATAGATGGGTTTGAATTACACATAGTAATATGTGAAGAACACGGAAGTGTGAAAAGCCAAAGGTTTATTTATTTATTTGTAAAAATCTGTAATCACACATTACAGTCCAATATAGACTAGAAGGGACTTTAAGCTGCATAGATTTTTCTTCTACAAAGTCTCTGATTTATCTCTGCATACGATGGCTGGTCAACAGTAGCATACCCAAGTATTTGTTTTACCTATTTTTGATGTCCAGTGCCTCCAGAATCAAGATAGATCAACAAAGAAACAGTTGAAAGAAAGAGATTCATTTTTATTGAAGTTTTCATTGGCAGATGTTAAGGGACATAGAAAATAGCGTAGAGACAGAAATGTGCATTAACAGGTAGGGCTCATATCACACAAATGCTTTAACATAAAAGGGATATAGGCTGCTATGCCCTCTGAGCCCTTCGATGTCAGTATGGTTTTTCTTGGGTGGAGGAGGTTATGGTATACCACCTGCATCTCTTGTATCAGAGTTATCAGGACCTTAGACCCTCTGAATTCATGGTCTGGGCTGGGGAATAACACCATTAGCTAGTATAAATTTTCAGAGCTTCAGAGTCACCAGCTTTATTCCCCTGTACCCGAGCTTTTGACCCCACAGTGAATGGCAGATGTGCTGTACTTGGAACAAATTTGATTTTGTTTGTTACCTACTTTTCCCATTAAAATAACAAACCCAACACCATTTATAAAATTACCCAGATGACTTAAGCAATTTGTGAATCAAACAGTAATGCTGCAGGAGGAGATTGCTCAGAATTCATGGTCAGCTTTGTAACTGACATCTCTGTTCATGGATGTTTGACAGCAGTTACAAATTTATAATCCTTTCTTTTGCCAAGACATTTTTTGCATGTTACTCCATCTAATGTGATAGTACTTCTTTTTGCACATTGTGGAATATTCTTATTCTATCAAAATATTTTTGTTCCTTTTTTTGTCTGCCTCTTCTATTTCAAATCCTTAAAAATAATAAAAAAGCGTACAAACCTTGGGCTATTTACAGCTACACACTGCTCACACATTACTCTGTGCTGGCTAAAGATGTTCTTGCCATAGGCTTTATTTTTGGGAAGACTACACACAAATCAGGGTTACTTTAACAGAAAAATAAACATTTTAATGTAGGTGTAAGAAGACATTTAGTTTAGGCATATTGAGCCTTAAAGTAAGTTTCCCTTATCTACTTAAAAATTTAACAAAGGTCTCATTTCCGGAAGTTCAAGACAAATTCCTTTATTAGAAGTAAAAGTTCAGACTTCCAAGGTGTGTTTCCATCAAAGCCATGGGGCGGCAAAATAAAATGGAGCAATAATACAAAATGGATTGGATTGGGATTCCCCAGAAGCTTTATTCTGTTCCATGCCACGTTGTTGGCCTGCGGAGCAGCACTCAGCTGCTCTTTCCTTTTCTGTATCTCATTTTATCCCTGTGTAAGAGGGAGATAATGGTACACTGGAGTCCCTGGAAATGCAGTTTAAGGTCTGTGTTAAAATCAAAAAAGCTGGGTATCAATATCAAGTGCTAGCACAATATTAATAGTAGCAGTATTTGTCTAGTCCCCTTTTTTTCTTTTTATGGTGTTTTCGAAAGGACCTGTTCAGAGCACTCAGCATTAACCAAGAAGTAAGCTGGGTCACCGCTAGTGCCAGCAGACCCCCATGTGCCTTTGCCACGGCAAGGGCCTGCTTCTCTACTCTCTTCCCAAGCAAGGTCCTACAAAACCTTTGGGGGATCTTTGTTGTCATAACACAGCTACGAGTAAAGTAATGCTGTGGCCCTTGGTGAAATATTGGCTTTCCTGAGATTGTTTTAAAGCGCTTTGAATTTTTCTCCCTAACTTTGTGGTGTCTTATGGACATTTGCATCTCGTAATTTGAAGTATTTTCACCCTGCAGAATCTAAACATTTCACTCCTAGTTTCCTTAGCAAAAATACAGTTTCAAGCTTTCGATATGAGACCGTGACAAAGTGATTTTATACCCAGTACTGAAAGTGACTAAACTTGACAACAATTGTATTTTATGACAACCTGTGCTTTCATGTCCACAGCCTACTTTCCTGTCATCAGCTGTGTTTTTTTCCCTTTTTCTCCACTTCTTCTTGTCTCCCATCCCCCCGTGACTTTTCTCAAACAGGAGCAATTCTGTATCTCTGCACAGACTGGAAACAAATCCTTTTACCAGGAGTGCATTTTAATGGACAGCATGCTTCACTTAAGTCACCAGAACCTTAACTGTATAATATTCAATTTTTTTTACCAACCCAGAACCAAAGCTTTTTATTGAAAGCGATGTCCGTAAGAGTAGTGGAAGAATTAGTATTACGGAACTAAACCAGATTAGGAGGGAATGTGAATTAGATTTGGTAACAGATGGTGCTGTGGAAATTAAAGGTGCTTTGCGAATGGAAGCGACAGCAGCTTGCCTCTTTTCCTCTCCTGTCTCTCTCTTTCATGCGCTTGATAGACGGGTATAAATCACAACAATCCTGTCTTGACAGCCAATTTCGAGAATTTGATCTGGTTAAAGACATGGCTTTCCTGCTCCACTCACTGAAACAGGCTGCTATTTTATTTTTATACAGCACCTTGTCATATTTAGGAAAGTGGAATCACCTGCCTCCCTTTAATGAAATTTTCTTTAATTACAGTTTTAGCTCTTTAGTGTTAATTACTTTTCCATTCAGCCTGAGTTCTCAGCCTGTCTCATAGGAACGTATTCCCCCCCCACCTCCCTACACTATTCACGCATATGCTTTCATTTTTCTAAAGATGCTTTTCGTTGTTGGAAGTTGTTGTCAGATCCATTATAATTAGATCCTAATTATCAAAATCATCATTATTGTGTAGGAAGAGGGAGCATTGTAAACAACTCTTAAAGTTATAGGATCTTGTCTGACAGAGGAGAAACCTTTCAGGATATACGTGAGTAATAAACAAGCAAACCAAAAAGCTTCTAAACGCTCTGTCGGGGAGCTGCAGAGATCTGGAGAGCGCGTGCTCTCCTCGGGAGGAAGATCCACCTCGGTTCTCTCGCCACACCTGGTCCTCCAGGCTCTGATCTTTTCTGGAAAGCGTGGGTTTAGGATAAAATTGCCCTGCTTCAGTTTGCTTACGCAAATATCTAGCTTTGTACCTCTCTTTCAGATGTCCACACGTAAAAATCACTTTACTGGTGTGAGTCAGGCCCAGGTTCTAGTTGCCTTAATACAATTACTTTTTTGTGTTCAAGGCAGCAAGTATGAGGGAAGAGACCGCTGTGATGCATGGTGATGGGGAGATTCTCCTGCTGTACGCTAAATTTTCAGAGTGAAAGAGAGAAATAATAGACTGTATTAAAAAAATAAAAAATCTCTCAAAGCAAGAGAAGATCCTTAGAGCTGGCAACTAACAGTTGGTAGAAATAAAGCTTCCTACTGGCAGTCAAATCAAATGTAGTAACAACTCAACGACTCCCTGCTGCTAGCTGACAGCATGGTGTAACACACTGGGACAAACATTCACTTAAACACTGATTGCAGGAAAACGTCATTTTCCACCTCACCAAGTAGCTTTTTGGTCGCCTGCGTGTGAGGGATTTGAGGCTGGTGGCGTGTGGCTGGGCCGCAGAGGGGCCGGGGGTGGAGAAGGATCGCGGGCTTCCGAACTTTTAGTCCTCAGGCTTCTAAGGCTCCTTGATACTATTTCTGGTATGTTCTTGCTAATCTCTTCTCCAATTTAACAGAGCTTGGCTAGCAAATCGTAATTCTTCTGTTACAAATCCATGGAAGATCACTGAGGGAACTGGTAGGGAGACAGGTGCGTGGTGTGCACACCTACGCGCTGTCTTTCAGAGATGGAAGGAAATTGCTGATAGAAATTGTGAAAAATCTAATGATACAAACTTTGACTCTCTTGAGACTGAAGGCAGTTTTGTCGTCTTTTTTCCTTTTGGGAAGTGATGAATGACAGCTATGTGTCTCTGATCTGTAGTACTGGCTTTCTGACTGGTCCAAGTAACCGCTTTTGATGTTGTAATCATTTCAAAATAATCCCTCTTTAGAAAGCCTGTTATGTTCTTGAATAAATCTTTGCTTTTTTTTGTAGTTTCTTATTTTTCTCCCTTGAAGTAGCTGAATGTAGCATTTGATTTTTCTTTTGCTACTTCAGCTGACTTCTCTTAATAAAAAACGAATCCCCACAATTAATAATCAGATGACTCCGTGACACTTCTCCATGTCCTCTGGGGGCTGGAGACATCAGGTGGACTCCACCTGATACCACGGGAGTGTATCCTCAATAAAATGATGCTCCATCACTGAAAAACACCTGGCTTCTTAACCAGAGTTTTTGCTCTCTTCCAAGATGTGATGTGAATTAAAAGTGTTAGTCTGTAGTTTGAAAATAAAGAGTAATATAATCTTACTCTTCCTGATCAATATACTAATTTTCGTATGATGAGGCTTGGCTGTCATTCTCATAGTCACATCACAGCCTTTCTGTTAAAACTGGGCATGCTAGTGGAGTTTGTACAGCTCTCCGGACTCTGAAGAGCTGACTCGTAGCAACAAAAATATGGAGCATTAGGCTAGAAGCCAGTAAACAAAAGAAGGTAAGTCTGAAATCGTGTATTCTAATGATACAGTTGTAACTGCGGACAACAGCCCTGTTCAAACTGTAAAAAAAAAAAAAAAAATTAGAAACAGGAGAAAAGAGAAACCTAAAATCAAGTAGGAATATGAAGTATTTACTGAGGTTTAAGTTGTATATATAGAGCCATAATATATATACAAAATACCGCAATCATAATAATGATATATGTTTATATATATATATACATGCACAATATACAAGATCATACATTCCTTTTACATAGAACTTTCAGGCATTCCAGAATGATTTTCATTTAAAGTGCTGTCTACTTGTGTGGCCTTCTATTGAATATTTGCATTTTTTTCAAGTTTTTTTGTGTGTATGTGTTTGAAAACTGATTCATCAAAGCATATAAAGAAACTATGTCTACTTTGAAACATGATATCTGTAGAATTAGGTAGGTCTTCAGGTCTTTTCTTCAGGAAACTTCCTGCAATGGTGGTCTGTTAGTAGTAGTGCGTAATACAGCTAATAGGATATTTGTTGCTTACACGTGCAAACGTCAAAGTCAAATTTGTGAATTTCACATCAGCTCTGTGTTTTGCTTTTTAGTTGTAGTTTTTGTTGCTGTTGTTGTTTAGAAGTGCTGCGGTGCCGTATATTGGATGCACTGGACAAGTTTATTACTGAGGGCTTGCACCACACCGTGTCTGGTGTTTTGGCTCAAAGGTGAAGGTCGTTCCTTAATAATTCCTCCCTGTTTACTTTTTGTTCCCCCCAAAAGTACCTGATGAAAAGAACAATCTGTCCGTAGTATGAAGAGATTTAAATTCTCTTGGCTATAAGTGCTTCAGCTTTTAAATTGAGAAGAGTTATGTTCCGGTCTGTCAAGCCATAGGATCTGTGTACTGCAGAGCTTGTGCATGTCCAAGGATACATTTAATTAAACCAGCATTAGTGCATCTATACAGACTTATTAAAACACTTAGTTTGTCTCAATAATATTGATTAAATAGCAGTAGTTTGTTTAATCTAAGTGTATTTTTGCTATTACTACATTACTTCCAAGTAATCAGGGTAATAGTCATCATCAGTGAAATATCACGTTAGTTATGAAGTAATGCCATAAGAATTGATTTAGACTTGGCAGGGAGGGAAGGCTTTCTGTCATGGAGTGCCAAGGTCTGATTTGGATTATTAGAATGAGAGTTTTAAACATAATTTCTGTTCATATAAACAGTATGTGTTTTATAGGCTTATAGGTTATTCCATACTCTGAGTATCCAGTATATCAAGGAACACCTCAGACAGTTAATTATGCAAAACATCATGTAAGTAATTACGCAGTATTATTATGCATTTAACAGTTTTATTGATTTGCCAGTTGCTCACTTACAGTATTTAGAGCTATAAACAAGAGATGCTCACCCTCAGTTGAAATAGGTCCAAGGAAATGAGCTAAAGATAAATGACACTAGTATGCATTGTTGCATCAGATGTAATCCTTAAATGTAGAAGCTGTCAACAGTGATAATTTGCAACACATTGGGGTATCTCAGGATCATTTCCTTCTTGTTAACAAAGTTTATCAACCAGGAAGCAGAGGGAATCAACTTGAAATAGAAAGGGAAGGAATAATGAATATTTATACAGGGTGGAGGAATGTTTTAAAATATTTCCTCCTCATTTCAGAGGGTCTGCAGGTGTTGAAAGTCAGTCACTTGAAAATCTTGATTTTTGAAAAATGGCATAGGAAACAAACTAAGTGCAGCCTCTCGGATTAGGTACAAATGTGAGGACTCGGATAATGGCTTGATTTGTTACACTATAAATGAACGTGCAGCAGTGTAGCCTTCCGCTGCCTTGTGTGTAGGAAGTGCTTTAGCAGAGCTTAGTGGGTTGCCTGCAGACCAATATAACTGTTGGGGAAGCCGGATCCTCTGTCACCAGTCATCAGCTAACTCAGGCCACTGCTGGTAGCAACATGATGGCTTCAAGCATTGCTTCTTCTGTTCCGGCTGCTAGTGGCTATGACAGCTGCTCTGGAAAAAGTCATAGGCTTGCTTTGCTTTCCCTTGCCAACGTGAAGTGGTAGAGGTTTCAAGAAAACATGAGCAAAAGAAGAAATTACAGAAAATAATGAAAGGTTCAACATTAAAAAAATAAATATATAGAAAACTACAGTTGTTCTGTTTTGCACAGAATGCTACATGGTTATACATATGTGTTTATTAACAAAGACCTAATACGTAATGACAGTTTTGTTTGTGCATGCACAGAACAAGATTAGCAGTATTTTGCAATTAATGATCTCATCCACTAGGTTAACCAAGCAGACCTTGCAATATTTCTTATTAAAAGAAGAAATCCTTTCTTTTCCTTCCCCCAACTAAGCCAGTGCACCTTAATGCAATGATGATATGTTAGACCCAGCAGTTGTCAAAGCATCGTATTACTGTGATGCCATAATGACACCCTGTCTCTGTAAAGTAGTCATGTTTTCTCAAATCACACGTTGCACCGTTGATTTCTGACATGACACTTCATTCAGTCACTTTCCTTTTCTTCTGCATCTCCATTCTCTGACAATAGCAGCTGGTGCCCATTTTCCTACTAAGTGATTCACATTTTGCCACTTTACTAGAGTGCAATTAGCTGAAGCAGAAAAAAATGCTCAATGTAAAGCAGCTCAGCTGAGATTGTTACTCAGCTCTTCAACAGGACATGGTGAAAGTCTTGAGGTGTCGTGGGCATCAGTGCAAGAAACGATGCTTTCGTTTCTTTCCACGCTAATATCCTTTCTTCTTACATTCAGAGACACAGGTATGGGGAATCACTGGAACATGTCTCACTGCTCTCTGTTGATTTTTGGTGCAGACCTGTGAAATGATACGAAAATAAACGCTGCATTTGAGAGGAAATGTAGTCTTCATGGTCAAAGCAAAGAGCTGGGTTCCATTCCCGATTCTGCTGTAGGCTTCCCATGTAATCTAGCCCAAGACTTTCTTTTATGCATTGGTTCTCATAGTTAAAGGATGAGGATAACAAGTTAAGATGTTTTTGGTCTACACGCATGTGAGTTAGGAATGTGTTGGAGGAAAATCAGATGGATGGCACTGTTAATGTACAAAGTAGCTATGTGTGCATAATAACACCTGCCTTGCTGATGCTCCCACCTAGAAGCTGTCACTAAAAACGTCAACTGATAACAACCTATTCTGGCACTTATGGAAATAGAGCAATTCTCTTTTCAGGAAAAGAATTGAAAACTTTGTGTGCAGGTAAAAGGGGGCTTTTGTGTTGGTCTGTAATAAAGGTGTTCACTCTAATTATTCTGACTAATTACTACTCTCACTGAAGCCACCAGCGCAGCTCTGAAATAGCGAATGATGCTGTAAGCAGAGCTTTTCATCGTTGAAAAGCAAACATGAAATGTGCTCACAGATTATGAAGTATTGGCTTGTTTTTTTGACCTCCTTTAGGTATTAATAACAAGGGAGGTGAGAGAAAAATAATTTTCTGAACCAATTGTATGCATGAATTGAATGTAAAAACCTTCTCACGGCTTGAATAGGAAGGCTTTCTTTTTTAAGGCCATATGCTGTAATCAGATGTGGTTAATTTTTGCACTCTATTTGTATATTGATACTGATTTAGCCAGTGTCAGCGCTGTCAATATCATTAGCAGTGTGGCAGGTAGATGGAAATACAAATGTGATTGCATTAATAAATTCTTAATATATTCAACCTTTCATAAGCACATAGCATACAATTTATTCCGTATTGTTTAAGACCATTTTAAAGCCGGAGTTGTATTTTGAAGCGCTCTGTCGTTGTACCTTTCTGCCAACAGTGACTGGTTTGGGGTCATAGTCGTAAGAAGTTGTGAGGCAAATTTACTACAGATATGAAGGGTTGTGCTATATATTACCTATTACTAGCAACTTGCAGCACCCTGTGTAGTTTCTTCTGTGTTTGGGCATGGAAATGCTTCTAGAGCCAGTTAGCTACTTTCCCTGTAGTTACTGAAAGGAAAGGTTACCCGAGAGCTCCAAGTTGTTAGCAAATTTACCGGAGAGTAACCCACCACAAATGGTGGTGCCTTTTATTTGACTTAAAATATAGTAAAGAAAAAAAAAACAACCCCACCAAGGCTTTAAAATAAATACTGTACGTTTTTATATGACACATGTTATTTCTATTCATAAACCTTAACTAAATTTAGATTTTTATTAATCCAATGTGACCTAAAAATTTTGCATTAACAGCACAATGTGGAATTGGGCTTATTCTCTTTGAATGCAGATAAAGCCATCATTTTGAAAATAGCTCTTTCTGACAAAAAGGTGTTCTTTTGAAATAAAGTCTTATTCACTACATTCCTCTTAGAGTTAATGTGAATTTTAGTGCCTCTAATTTTAGATTGAAGTGAGGTCTAGAATAAAACCCACCGGCTGACAATTGAATTTATAGATAGTTGTGAATATTTCAGGCTTGAATAATAGAGCTGTAGAATTTCAGACACAGAGAGGAAGAGAGAATTAAGCTCCAAATGTAGTTTTAGACTATAATGCAATGGTGTCTAGGAATTCTTCAGTGGAACGAGCTAAGTAGTAATTAGTAGGGAACTGAGGGAGGGATTTTACAGAGATCTAGCTTAGGCATTATTCCAAATGTTCAGCATGATAATTTGCTGGTGGTCCCACCTGCCATCCGTGTAAGATGGCTCTTGAATTCCTTCCTTCAGATGCAGTACAGCGGCAAAGGAACGGTAGCGGTAGGTGCCTGGTGCCCACCCACAGCTTGTACACAGCCCTCATCCCGGTTCCCCTTCTTTGCCGGGGGGAGGAGGGGGGGGTTGAAAAGTTTCTGTTCTCAGAACCAGGGGCCGTTGTTTTCTTTTTTCCATGGAATGGTTAATGTTTTAACTGAATTTGTGCTTTGCCAGTATGTACCAATCCGGTTTGTGCTGTTTAAGCTGTGGCCAAAAGCAGCTGTATTTCGGTTAGCACTAGAAACTGCAGCTTCGGAAGCATCAGCAAACTGGCTTCAGCCAAAGCAATGCTGCTGATCGGATTTTCATGCGTGCAAAACTGCAATTGTGTTTTGGTTCTGACCGCTTGGAGTGGGAGATAGACGCTATAGCACTGGCTAAAACAACATGCATTTCGACAACTAATTAATTGTAAATGATTTTTCTGAGAAGGGAAGGGTGACATTAGAGCTCATTATTGCACGAGTGAGAAAAAAGTCAGCAGTGGGAGGTTTAGAGAGACAAGAATGTGCCATCAAGCTGGGTACGATAGATGATAGGTAATAGACACCTATTGCTTTACTTTGAGACTTAATCTGTGGAGTCTAAAAAGAATGGAGACAAAAAGAAGACCAGGTATCTGTTTATTCAATAAAAGGATCTCAGTGTTAGTGTGTAGAAAAATAATATAAAAAATAAGTAGGTGGAATGTGAAAGTTGATTGATACTTTTAATCATGGCTGTATAAAATTCAGTGTCAAAAAAAGAGGAGAGAGACAGTGCGACACCATGTTTTAGTACCCTAATAACTTCTAACTCTAGTCTAAGATCATAATGTATGTGAGAGCGGTCCAGTAATTATAAGGTAATAAGTGGAGTGGTGGTGTAAGTGCTCTAAATTAAAAGGAATTCGCAGAGCTGCTGTAAGTCAGTGCCGACCCGCTTTCTTTCAAATGTTGACTTGAGAAAAGTGCTTAGTCCAGAGTGCAAGTAGAGAGACAAGAGAGAGCTATCTATTAATTACAGCACTCATTAACAGTGACGGCTACAAGGCAGCAGATGCAGAAGAAAAGGCACATGCTACTGCAGGCTGGCAAGGGGATTTCCCCCCCTCCAGTTCTTGAGGAAAGGACAACACAAGCAGGTGGTCCAGTGTAATAAGATATTTTCACAGCTTTAACCTTCCCATTTCCTTGGTTTATTTGCTGACACCAGATAGCATGCTCCTTCCACCTTCTCAAATAAGTACTGATTTTAAGTTTGGAGGGTAGGATTTCTGTACACCAATCTGGCCGTTTCCCAAAGTTACACGTAATTATTTTCAACAGTATTTGACAGTAAAATTTGCAACAATTGGAAGACCCTAATTAGACCAAGGGGCACTGATTTTAGGGTAAATCTTATCCTAAGCAGATACTTGAAATGAAAGGTCAGGCTTTGATCTTGGTTGCTCTCATTGGAAAAGAAGCCAACTCTCTGTACTTACGACTGTTTTCCATTGGTGAATTTGGTTCCAGAGCTTGAAGTAGAAATTTTTAGATTAATAGATAGATACTTTTATATAAGTGTGTGTGTGTGTATATATATTATTTAACATGTTAAAAGGTGAATAAGTGACAAGATCTTAAAACTGACTTGAGAAAGTTACTTTAAGTCAGATTGTCTTGACTCATGTTCTTGCTTTGAAAACATTCATCTATAGCTCCAGGTGGTGGCCTTATGGAGTTGCATTTCTTCCGAAAATATCTCTAGAGAGATGCTCATAACTGTCATTTATACTTTGCCAGTTTCAGAGGGTACTGTCAGGAAAATGCTAGGTAGGCCATTTGGAACTGTGGTCTCATAATCACAGCAGTAGAAAATGAAGATAGCATTGTATTCAGAGCTTTCTGATTACTATTTTTGTTCTTTATTTGTACTAAAATGTATTTATAAGTAATATTGAACTTGGGGACAGAATAGAAAAAAGGAAGACTTTTTCCCTCCTCTGGAAAGTACTAGATCAAATGTTTTATTATTTTGTTTCAGATACTTAATTCTGAAAAGGTGAGAACTGAGAAGTAAGACAGAATCTCACCTTCTGAAAGACAAAAGTTATATCTAAAAGTCCTTCCAATACTTTTTTTTAAATCCAAGAATGGAACATGTGAAATGTCAGATCCTATAGAGCTGCAGATATATGGGATACTGGCATAGTTATTACTGGTTAGTCTGAGGATAATGGCTAGAAAGTAATTGCAGCCAGAGCTGATGAATCATTTCACTTAGATTTTGTGAAAATGGAGTCCAGCCTTAATTATTTGTTAGAGTCCCCAGCTGATATGCTGCTCGGTTACTAAATAGCTATGTATATAATAAAGCAATATTAATAAAGACCAAAAAAGCTTGTGGAAGACTTGCTCTTCAATATCAGTTGAATAGATGATGGATACGTGTTTTATTGAAGTGTGTTGACAAATATTAAATACAGCCAAGAACATTTATGTGATCAAACTTGGAAATACTTGTTCCTGATAATGATAGAATTTGGGGGGGGGGGGGGTGAAGGCACTAATGGAAAAAGGAAGAAATGTAATAGTCTGATAATCTAATAGTATATTTGAAGTTTGTGACTCATGGATGACAAGTTCAGAATTTAGATCTGATTTGAAGTTGACACATAGACTAGAGGGCAGGTGGAGGGGACAACAGGCGGATTTGGTCTCTCTAAAGTTTTTGTTTACTGCCTGTCTGGAGCTTTGACAAAGCTCTGTCATGCCCTTATGCTGATTACCTTCATGTAGAACAAGAGGTATTGACTAATGAATGAATGATGTGCAGTCCCTAACCCTTCCAGAGCAGCCGGAACGAGCACTGTCTTTAATACACAGATTCTTCTTTCTCTCTCTCTCCACTACAGGCTTCTCTGCAGAATGTCAAGCAAAGATCGACACATTGATTCTAACTGTTCGTCGTACATCAAGACGGAGCCGTCGAGTCCTGCCTCTCTGACGGACAGCATCAACCACCACAGCCCCGGTGGCTCCTCAGACGCCAGCGGGAGCTACAGTTCCACCATGAATGGACATCAGAACGGGCTAGACTCACCTCCCCTCTACCCTTCGGCCACAGGGCTTGGGGGCAACGGGCCAGTCAGGAAACGGTATGATGACTGCTCCAGTACCATTGCTGAAGATTCACAGACCAAGTGTGAATATATGCTGAACTCGATGCCCAAAAGACTGTGTTTGGTGTGTGGTGACATTGCATCAGGGTACCACTATGGAGTGGCTTCCTGTGAGGCCTGCAAGGCTTTCTTCAAGAGGACAATTCAAGGTTGGTAATTCCTTAAACTTCTTTTCTTTCTTTTGTTCAAAGTGAAATAGTACAGTCCTTGACTAAATGCTGTTAAAACTTCAAATTGTACCTTTTCATTCTTCATAGTATTTGGTTGTACAGATGCTACTCATGAAAAAGCCACTTTAGGGTTCAGTGTGAGTTCTGTCTGTTACATTTATTTTGATTATCATAGAATGATTTGGGTTGGAAAGAACCTTAAAGAGTAGCTAATTCCAACACCCCTGCCTTGGGCAGGGACACCTCCCCATAGACCAGGCAGCCCAAAGCCCCATCCAACCTGGCCTTGAACAGTTCCAGGGATGGGGCATCCACAGCTTCTCTGTACAACACGTTCCAGTGCCTCAGCACCCTCTGAGTAGAGAATTTATTCCTTATATCTGCCAGTTCCCTCAGGACCCACAGATTCATCCCATCATGTCCATGAACTTGTGCACCTTCAAGTGCCTTAGATGGTCTCAAACCTAATCCTCTCCTACAGTGGGTGGTTCTTGATTCTCCTAGTCCCTGCCTTTGCCTTCTGCGGTTTGGACTATGCAGTTAGAGCTCTTGCCGGCAAAGACTGAGGCGAAAAGAATTGAGTCCCTCAGCCTTCTCCATATCCCGGGTAACCAGGTCTCATGTTTCCCTCTGGAGAGGGCCTGCAGTTTCCCTAGTCTTCCTTTTATCACTGACGTGCTTCTAGAAGTATTTCTTGTTGCCCTTGATGTCCCTGGCCAAATTTAATTCTGAAAGGGCGTTAGCTTTCCTAACCTGATCCCAGGTTGCTCAGACAATTTCTCTGTATTCCTCCCAGGCTACCTGTCCTTTCTTCCACACTTTAGGCTTCCTTTTTGTGTTTGAGTTTGCACAGGAGCAACTTGTTCAACCATGCAAACCTCTTGGCATTTTTGTCTGACTTCCTCTTTGTTGGGATGCATCACTCCGCAGCTCGGAGGAGGTGATCCTTGAATATTAACCATCTCTCTTGGGCCCCTCTTCCACTTAGGGGTTTGTCCGTTGGTACTCTACCAAGGAGATCCTTGAAGAAGCCAAAGTCTGCTCTCAAGTCCAGGGTAGTGAACTTACTGAGAACCCTCCATGCTGTCCTCAAGATCCTAAACTTCACCATTTCATGGTCACTGCAGCTAAGGCTGCCCTTGAGCTTCATATTCCCCACTAGCCCCTCCTTGTTGGTGAGAACGAGGTCTAGCATAGCACCTCTCCTCCTTGGCTTCTCTGTCACTTGAAGAAGGAAGTTGTCATCAGTGCACTCCTGGAACCTCCTGGGTTGTCTGTACCCTACTGCTTTGTCCCTCTACAGATATTGGGGTGGTTGAAGGCCCCCATGAGGGCCAAGGCTTGTGAATGTGAGGCTGGTTATATCTGTCTATAGAGGATCTCATCCGCTCGTTCTTTCTGGTCAGGTGGCCTGTAACAGACTCCAACTATATTGTCCCTTGTCCCTGCCCTCCCTTTAGTTCTGACCCATAAGCTCTCTGTCAGCTCCTCATCCATCCCTAGGCAGGGCTTCATGCACACTGACATAGAGGGCAACACCCCCTGCCTGTCCTTCCTGAACAGCCTGTATCCTTCCATTCCAACACTCCAGTCATGGGAGCCATCCCACCACATCTCTGTAATGCCAATAAGGTCACAACCTTGCAGGTATGCATATGTCTCTTAACTCCTCTTGTTTATTCCCCATGCTTCGTACATTTGCGTAGAGGCATTTAAAGTTGGACCCCTGATGAAGCTGCCTTACTGGCTGGAGTGGCTGGAATTCCTTTGTGCTGATCTTCAGGTGCTCTCCGGCTGACTTGTGACCTTTTTCCAGGCTCTGGGCATCTATCGCTGACACTGGCATCAAACTGGGAGGAGTGGGGTGAATTGAGATTCTCTTCCCCCAGCAACTTTAAAGTCCTCTCGAACAGCTTGGCAAGCCTGTGACCAGAGATGCTCTTTCCCTTCTCTGGCAGGTTTCTCAAAGGAGTCATGGTCTGTCAAAAATAGAAGAACAGTGGAGCCAGTCAGTGCACGTTGTTCTTTTTTCTGTATGAGTTCCTCGTGGATTCTCATAAATGCTGCCAAAAAAGTGATTATTTTTGAAGGTTTTCATGGATACCTCTTGAGCACACCTTGTGGCGCATACAGATGGTGCTTAGGTTTTGTTCCTAGCTAAATCACAACCATACTTAAATTGTTACAAAAAACAGTTTGTTTATGTCAAAGCACTAGTAAATTTCAAAAAGGGTACAAAATGTACTGCTGTAGTGTTTTCTGCATTTCAGTGTACTGGTGAGTGTCCTTTCAGACATAAAATATACTGTGGCCTTAAGAGGTTCACCAAATGCCTCTAAGATCACATTTTAAGAAGGGTAAGTTGGCAGCTTTTGGTCTCTGTCCAGTACTTTATATTACTAATCTGTTCTTGATACCTGTTACAAATATGCCACATATTTTGGCATAAATTAGTATGAATGGGATAAACGGTCATGCAAATTGTTCTAGCTACAGAACCAATGGAGACAAAATAACCTTCTACTTTCATTTAGGTATCATCCTTTCAAGTAAAATTGAAGGTGCTTTATTTAAAGAACATGAGGCCAAGCTTGGCCTGTACAGGAATATAGTGTCACATTAAATTAAATTCAAACTTCAGAGACTAAAATTAGGTTGCTAAGTCCAAATTTAAGCTCCTCAATAAAACCTGCTTGATTTTCATAGGTGTTGAGCACCTGGAATTCTCAGGAAAGGCAAGGCAGTGTGGCAGTATGCTTTTCTTATTAAAAATGAGTTGTACTAAGGAGAGTAAAGTTATTTTCAGTTCGTAACTTCACGTAGCCCCAAATTTGAAACACTCGGTCAAAGTTTTTTAAATATAGTACTTCTGTATTTCATATAAAATTAATAAAGAAAATTAATGTTTTTTCTTAAATTTAGCCATTGCTAAGAGTTGTTTTAATTTGTCAGTAAAAATATTCATTTATTCCCCATAATTAATTGTTGTAAACATAGAAAATCTACTACTAGGGGATTTGGGCCTTCTACCACCATAAAATACCCATTTCATGATGACTGTGTAGCCACTAAAAAGAAACATTGGAATTCAGTGCTTATAATGGGGCTGACTGTTACAGAGTTTGCAATCAGTAAATAAACATAACTTCAGAGATTCCTAGTGGTGTAGGTTCATAAGTAAAATGAATGCATGTGCAGAAACGATATGTTCATTTCAAGTATGTTTTTGAAAAAGTTAAAAAAAAAAAAATAGTAGTAGCTGATTTCACTTGACCTTCAAGAACATTTTCAGGAAAACTCCAAAAATGTTTCCAGTGAAACAACTTATATTTCTGTCTGCTAAACTTCAAGTGGCAACTTCAACTGGAAACTTTGATTTTATAAATGGTATTTAATTGCTGTGTAATAGCTATCCTACAGAACTGAATTAATGCACGATTATTTTAGTCATATTTTGAGCATGAAAAAATGCAAGAAAACCTTTAAATGAATGAAGTATTGACTTCTGGCAGTAACAGATAGCTTGCAATTGTACACCACACCACAGACAGCAAGCTTCTGGGCATGGAAGCACAAGACAGAGACGTCATTCTCCAGATTAGCAACCTGGACTTGGCCACACAGCTCAAGTTAGAACTGGCAGCTGCGCAAAAAGTCTCAGTAGGGCTGGAGCACTAGCTGCATCAGCAGGTGACGGTGCTGTAAAGACCAAAAAAAAAAAAATAATGCAATGAGGCAAACACAGGCATTGAATGGAAAAGCAATAATGAAGAAACTAAGAATAGGAAGAATGTTACCATCGTAATGTCATGGTAGCTTCTCCAGTAATGGTGCTGACTCAGCTGTCACACAGGTTTGAGAGTTTTCAGATACCATCCGAAATAACGGAAGCTGCTTGCTTTGGTGAATCCTACTTGCGATGGTGAACCGTCGTTTGTGGTAGGTGACAAGAAGTATATAAGAAAAAGCTACTCCTTATGTTTTGAATATTCAACTTTTTGAGCTTGCATGAAGAAGAATTCCCCTGAGCCTTGTTTGCTGTAAACGACAGAATTTAGTCTCAGTGTTCCTGTTCCTAGAGGTCAGTCTCCCCTGCTTTCTCCCTTCCTGGTTCATCTCACGTTCTTGTTCTGCTTGTATTTAAAATAGGTTGATAACTGAATAAGTGCAAATAAGAAAACAGGATAAAAAAAAAAAAACAAATTTATAAATACGGAAGAGTAGAGCAGAGTAAAGAGAATCAAATGTTGTAACTATTCTTATGCAAGAATAGCTTATCTTAGCTAAAAGAGTTGCTTATTTGAAATCCTAACGCCTTACTTGCGATGGGTAATTTATTATCGATTCAGTGAAAGAGAATGTATTTGTTTTACCAAACCTTTTTTGCTTTAGCACAGACTTGTAGAACTGAAGTGCAACTTCTGCTGAGGTCATCGACAAAACTGCCCTGGCTTCTGGGAGAGCAAGGCTGTGCTGACAAAGTTAGACTGTGAAGCAAATCTTGTGTTCACGTCAGGCCTGGAGTCCTTTCCACTAAGTCAATGGGATTCTTTCCATTCTTTCCATTTCAAAGAAGCCTTTTCAGATCTCAGTAGGTGCAAGCCGCAGG
Source organism: Anser anser (assembly GCF_964211835.1). Classification (NCBI taxonomy): domain Eukaryota; kingdom Metazoa; phylum Chordata; class Aves; order Anseriformes; family Anatidae; genus Anser; species Anser anser. The sequence goes on from NC_139722.1 coordinate 101,820,419, forward strand.
CAGCTGTTCAGAGCGCCAGCACGGTGTCTGTGCACCACCGACATCTTACATAAGACAGAAGTGAAGTAGTTGAAGTAGTACATTGTGGGATACCTAGTAGCCCCTTATAAGAGGTGCTTTTCACTCTCATGTGGACTATACACCTATTTTTAAGGGGTAATGAAGATTATAAGCCCCTTTCAGGTGATAGCAATCTAGTCTAAAAATGTCCATTCCTGGCTGGCACTTTTCTCCTCTTCTCCTTTATGTCTCTTGCAATCCCTGGTAATTTTTTTCAAAGTAAAAGGAAAAGTAAATGAGTCCTCTCTTGAATTACAACAGAGAGAAGTTTTTTCTATTCTGAATGCGTTTTTTTAACATAGCACACAAATATTGAAATTTGGTGCTGTGGTAAAGAATGCATGGGTTATGATAAAAATTGATAACAAAACAATAAAAACAAGAAATGACTTGGTTTAAAACAACAAACAAACAAAAAATCCCAAACCAGCTGAGTATACAAAGTCATTGTCATCCTAGGTCATAGCAGAATCTAATGATTCTTTGCCCCCTCTTGTGACATATGGGACTGAGAGAACTGGATGTCCTCTGCTCAGCCTCATACTCAGCTGCAGCTCTGTTTGCTTCTGGGATAATTTACATGATGGCTGATTGCAAATGTCTCTCAGAAACATACACAGCCAAATCTCCCCAAAAGTGGCTTAGCATCAGGGACAGTAGAAAATAGCAAGAACTAAAAATAGTTACAGGGCCATTGATTTTTAGGGTCTCTCCACAGTTTTTGCTGTGTACTGTATTATCTTGAAAACTCCAAGCTTTCATTTAAAAGAAAAAAAAAAAAAGAGAAGAGGATTTTCAGTTGTCAGCTGGCTGCAGACTTGTGTTCAACACAGAGGTCTTGCACTTACTATATATTTTGAAGTGAATATTTAGTGTAAATACATTTCTCATCATTTTTATTTGCTCAGTTATCATAAAGGCTAGTAAGTACATATTTTGCATTAATAATATGTAATTACTCAGTGCTTTACTTAAATGTTCCTGTAAGTGGACTGAAAGGGTACTTTTGCCTTCAGTAGAAGGATGATGGGAGTTAATTTAAAAATAGTTTGCTATTTTGTTTTATTTTAGCCTTTTTCTCTCTAAAATAATAGCCTCCATCGAGACAGCTTTCTTCCAACTCTTCAGGATTATTGTCTTTGGACCCTTTAGTATTATTGTCTTCAAACTAGCATGAAAAGGCAGTGTGAAAAGCCCTAGGTATTGATATATTGCCTTCTTGGTAAGAAGGTGATGTTGCAAAAGTGTCACAGCTTTTTTTTTTTTTTTTTTCCCTTGGACAGTGTTTGAATTTACTCCACAAAAGCTAAAATATTTCACAGTTTATAGTCCTTGTATTTCCAGGGCTTTGGTTCTTTTGTTTATTTTTCAGAGAAAACTGGATGAACATTATTGAGACAGCAGTCTTCCATTTATATACAGTGGGTAAAGCACAGGCGGTAAGAAGCCCTACTGCAGTCGTACCCTCAGTCTTATTTTAGAGCTTTATCCCTGAGAGTCATTGCCTGTTGGTATCTCCTAACACAAACAAGACATGTTCTATCCTGGAAATTACTTGTCTTTTGGTTACCTCACCATTATGTGAACTAGATCAAGTCTGCCATTTCATTTTATGCTGATTACCTGAAAGTCTTCAGCCCTACAGTTCTGCAGTAAGGTAGTTCCTGTGGTCTTCAGAGCCTACCCATGCTAGGAGCTAGATAAAGCTGTTCCTGTCCAGGAGTGCTTTGGTCACCTTTTTGATTTTCAGAGTTGCTTTTGATCTCTTTAGTGTTCAAGTTTTTCAACCCTCTTTACAATGTTTACCTGTGTTTCTGTAAATCTACAAACACTTTACAGTAAATACGCTAGGTTTTTTTTTTTAATCAGGAAGTTTTAATCAGGGAAGTTAGACCTAGCTATGTAAATTCAGATAAACTGACATTTAAAATGAGCAACATAAAGTTTAATTCAAAGTTGCACATGACCAAAGTGGCTTCCGAAGGTTAATTTACATCTCTCAAAGCTGACTCCTGTAATAATTCTGCACATCATTTTTGTGGAGGAAATGAAAGCAAATTAAGCAAGACTTTATGGCTTTTCAGCATCTTTACTGGTAGCTAAGGTTAGTTTTTATAGAAAGGTAGGGTGGAGGCTTGCATCTGAGTGCAATAGTCTGTGGACCTTGGCTCTGGTGCAAAGATGGCAGCCCTCCAGTGAACCTAACACTAAATGTCACCTGAATCCATCATTACCTGATTAAATCATTTGCCTTCCTTATATAAGTAAAAGTCTGCATCAGCATTTCTTTCAAAGAATATTTTAAGCAAGCAGTGATAGATCTTCCCTTTCCCTCTGATTTCTCTGTGCCTATGGACCAACCAAACTAGCGAGCGAGTACTTCAAACACATCTTTTCATCCTATCATAATGTCACTGTGTAACTATGGCAGCCAAACAAGATGAGACAATAAAATATAAACACACCGAAACTTGAGAACCAAAGAGACAGAAGCATACAGATGGCTCTCTCCTTTTTACTGTCTCTGCTTTCCTTACAGCCTGGTACATTATATGCTGTATTTAGATTATTAGGGCATAACAGCGAGGATCCTGATCTGTGCATGGCTATTTCAAATACATCAGAAATCCTCAGAGAGATTGTGGTTTATGAATAACAATAATGGGTATGATGCTATGTATCATTGCCATGAATCTCTGTTATAAACAAACTTCTGAAAGATCCAGCCCAAACTATGAGGCTCTGTCTAGGTTGAAACTAAACACATGTGAGGTCTCAGCTAGCAAGCAATTTACTTTAGTACTACTATAACTTTTTAAGTGACTTTTTTTTTCCAAACTGCTGCGAAAGTGCTTTTTAAAAACTTTAGAGACTGAGATGTTCTCTTTTTTCATAGGCAAAAAATGGCAGTTTTCCATGTTGCCTTGGAAAGTTATATAGAATTGGCCTAGGTATAATATCAGCAGGGACAAAATGCAGGTTGTTTGGTCTTTCTCAGTTGGACAACTCTTCAGTGACTCCCAGGTGGCAGGGAATCGGTTTTGGAGAAAGGCAGGTTGGGTGGGCAGGTCTTCAAGCTGTGGATTCCTTCTTAAGAGGACCTAAATGACTCCTGTTGAAAATAGTGGTTGATTCCAGTGGGGATCAAAGGTACTTGGAGCTTTACAGGTGGCATTCAGTACCCACCACTATCGGTTGTATAGTGAAAATTATGGTGTTTTTATGATGTTGGAAACCCATCTATCTAAAATAAGCATCTGATGCAAAATTATCACATAGTCAGACCAACTGGCATCACCTTTACACTGCTGTTTTAAATCTCTGTTTATGTTGTTTTCTAGGAATAAAAGAAAAAGCAATAAAAATACATTTTAGAAATTCTAAGTAGATTATAATTCAGTAACATAGTACAGTGGCTTGTTTTAAACAACTCAGCGTAGTGCTTTAATCTGAAATGTAGTACTTCTAAGCTGGCTGTATCCTTCTGTCAAATACCATCTTGTACTTTAGAGCTATTTAAAAAGTGGCTGCTTCTCCTATTATACCAGAAAAGGCAACACAAGCATCAGAGACATAAGCATAATTCGTCATATATGACCCTATCATCTCTTTTTTTTTTGAGTTTTTGAATGGAAAGACATTCAGGACTCAATTTTTTAAACGTTCTGGAACTGCATGTGCAATATTGTTCCTGAAGTCATCTGGCTGAAAAATTGTGAATACAGTCAACTTCAGGGTTAATCAGCTCCAGATGACATGTAGCAGAATTCATAGGTCTATAATTCATAGAGCTGTCTACAGTATCGGGTGAATCCATTTAAGGATTTGTCAGATAAAACTGGATTTGGTTAGGTTCAAATTCAACCTCATTCCAGCCTGATCCCGTTTCTGAGACCTTAACAATATGAAAACTGTTACTTGTGAAGATACTTATTTATGCTTATATTCAGTTGAGTTTTGATGGCAAAATAGGGACCACAATGTAGAAGAACTAAAATTTTGACCTGAGAGAAAATATTTTTACTTTCCTAAGTTCAGCTTTGCTGTGACCTATAAATATCAAATATATAAGTCCACCTGTTTTTTTTTCCCTCTGTTCTTAGTTCCAAAGTTAGGCTATTTCTCTTCAGTTCTGTCAGCACCTGCTCTTCCTCGGTTTCTCTAGACGTGTTCTTTTTCTGTTCTGCTTGGATTACTTATCCTGGCATCACCTAGCACAGTGTTGCTCACTCTGTGTTGGCTTGGATTCTCGTGACTCTCTAAGACTTCTCTTTTATTAATTCCCTGAAGGAGTACTGCCATAATCATGGCTTACCTGTCATTTTCCAGAGTTTGCACATATACCAGTTCACAAAAAGTATGTTCCTTTGATTCTGTGATACAGGAAAAGAGAGCATGATGGTGGTATTCAGACTCAGAGTTTGCGGGGTAAATGGGACACTACTGAATATAAATAAATAAATACTGAAATACCATTCCATGAGCAGATTATAGTATAGAAATTATTGCATTGAAGGAATAATTAATTGCCCCCCCTCCCCCCCTTTTTTCCATTTGGACCTGCATTCCCACACAATAAACATTTCAGTACTGATGTTGTCACCCTTCCTTCTGCTGTTGTGAGGTCTCATGGGTACTCCTTCTGAACACATTTTCACCCTTCATCTCAGACTTCCTCATCTCTTTCACTTCTCCATAGATTTCCTGGGTGTATTCCAGTAGCTCATAGCAATCAGGTTGCATCTTTGGTGTTATAATGTCAAATGTCACAGTGTGAAAAGGCAAATAAAGCTTCTACTAAGATTTGCTGTCTGCAGCTTCTATTCTTGTCAATATTTCTGGAAGAGGGACCCTTGTTTCAGCGTGTCCCACAGATGGCAGCCAGTATCTACAGCCAGCTCCTCACTTCAGGTATCTGTAAGTCTCTACAGTTGTAACTGTTGATGACAAGAGCTTCGTCTGAGGTGAGATGCTAAGGCGTGAGGCACTGTGTTCTCAGTGGCCCCCCTTTTCGTCATGGTTCAACTCCTGTTACTGTGAGGGTCCAAAACTACTGACCCACGTCACTGTCACTTCTGTGCAAGCAGTGGCCAAAATGGTCCAGAGAACCTCGCCTAAGTCCAGTCAGTTGCCTGGCTTGTAAAGCCATCAAGTATGTCCCTATATCATTAAAGTTTTATTATGACCCTACATCTCATTCGGGTAACTTCGGAACCTCATCTGTGAGATGAAAAAGATGGTATGTTGGCCCACTTGTTCTTGAACTGCATGTAAAGATCTTACAGTTTGAAGCATCTGAAAGCAGAGAACAGGTTATGCAGTGAAAGTTTTAGCAGTTCACTTACTGTCTTAAGATCAAATGGCATTATTTTTAGTGAGCCGGTTCCATTTGATAGGCCCGAAGTGTTAGAAATATTTTCACATCGTGTGGCCGAGATAATAACATTTAATAAATTAGGAGAATAAAACAAATGTTTTAAAATAAATATTCCTCAGGGCATAACGAGAGAAAAGGGTCTCAGGCATAAATCCCATTGTATTATTATAGCACAGTGCAATGTGTTTGGGGAGTGAAGATTTGACATATATTTTTATTTTCAAACGTCATACTAATTTACATTACTCAGCCCTTTAACTGCCAAACTGTAGAAGTCCATTACGCTACTGAAAGGAATATACAAATTATCCTCTGGCACTTCAGGCAGGAGTTTTACATATCCACTGTTATTCTATCAGCCAGCAAGCTGCAAGATTCTATTAAGGAGTAAGTGAGAAAATTATATTGCCTGCAAACTAATTGTACAGAAGACTCTGAAATAAGTAATCAGCGCCCAGTCCTTTCTGAAAACCAGCCAGGAGATATTATAAATTGCTCTATCGCTCTTGTCAGCCCAGTTTAAAGACTCACAGCTGCCATGTTGATCCTGTTCATCATATAATATGGCTACCTCTCCAGCTGTTGACAGGACTGGGCAAACTCAAGTTATATTCTTGCTAGCTGCTCAGTTTCAGCCTCTAGCACCATGCAAAAACAAGTAAATGGCAGAACTTATTTCTCAATCTTTCTCATTGAAATACAGTGCAGTTCTGAGAGTATTATCTGTGGATAATGTAGCTGTGAGATAGTACAGATTGCTAAACACATAAATAATTTGTTTATTTTTGATGTATTGAAGTAAAATGTGAGAGCTCTGAAGACTTGCAACACAGTAAATTTATTTTAAATCAAAATTAATTAATACCTAGAACATTAAGTAGAACATATTTCTAGTATCATATATACTCATGTACATATGAGTTACATTTATTTTTTTTTTAAGGAAAGCTTACTGACCAAAAGTAGGGGGAAGTCTATCCATGCAAATATTTGATAAAATATTGCATTCATATCTGAAGCGGTGACAAACTTTTAGTTTCCTTGAACTGTTATTGCACTCTAGCCATATTTTAAAATACTGAGACGCTTCAGGAGAACCAAGCGTGTCCACTGATAAGATGTGGATCTTTGTTGAAGCAATATCCAGTTACTGTAATTCCACTGTGTTCACTGGAGGAGCTCTTTCCAACTTCTTCCAAGTTTTTTTCCAAAATGCTGTTTTCTAGCATCAAAAATTAGGACCTAGCTTCTGCTGTATAATATAATTCATTAACGTAAAGCAGTTGATAAGAAAAGATTTGATGTCTAAGCCACATTTCTGGAATCAAAGTGATGAGAATAGTAGCTCATTTTAAAGTTCCTTAGGTGACAGGCCTTTGGAGAAAATCCATTATGTTGTCTGCCCGTAATGTGCACCACGCTGTAGACCATTGCCATTGTTCACAGGGTTTTGAGCAAAGCTGATATTTCAGGATATGGATTGGAAGAGTTTACTTAGGGAAATAAGCAACCCTGCTTTCATTTTTTTTGGTTTTCAATACTGCTTTTTGGTGTCAGAATCTGTATCTTTGTCATCTGTGCCTTTGCACAAAGGCTCTGTCTATGGTGCGAGTGCTCTGCTTGCTTCAGTACAGAGTTTTGCTACTTGACGTGCTGTGTCATAATCTTAATCTTAGTTTTGATCAAGATAATTTTTGACCTTGTGCAAAGATCGTCTTTGATCTAGTGCAAAACACTTCAGATTTCCTGTTTCTTTTTTTTTTTTTTTTCTTTAATTGGGGGTGGTAGTACGTACGTTACTACAACATGATGAAGTTAATTAGTTAAAGTCTGTGATAGTCTTTGAAGACTATAAGTAAGGCGGAAGACTGAAGACTTACTAAGTAAGGCAGAACCACCCTGCATAGTGGTTCCGCCTTACTGAAAATACCTCACTAGTGTGTGGGAAGATAATATTTTTTTTAAGCTTGCCCTTAACATCCTTTCCTGCACATCTTTCTAGAAGTAGTATGTCCTAACTTTGCTAATGCATTTCACGAGGAAGGTCTGCAGGAAAATCCAGCCAAATTTCCTGCCCAGCATATCCTTAGTTTCTTAAAGGACTTCATTCTCAGAAGCAAGGAAGGACAAGAAGGCTAAACTGAAGTTTAAGTTTTGTCAGCGAGAGCTCTTTGTATTTAGCCATGCCAAGACCCATTTTATTTGCCAGCATTGTTACTTCAATCGTGTAGCAGAGTTCAGGAGGAATAAAACCTGCAAAAGACTGAAACAATTGTGCAAAGTACGTTGGTTTTATTAGCAGAACTTACACTGTACTGTGCAGACCTCCTTTATCATAAATACTTAACCCATTTTCAATAGATGTAAGTGGTTTAAGTATTACTTCCTGTTGAATTAGCAGTTGCTGAGCATTTGAGTCTTTGTGCAATCCTGCAATCCACTAATGTGATATTTAATGAGGAGACATCAGTCTGGAGAAAGGTAGTCAATATAAATCAGTGTTTACAAAGTGTGATTAACTCTGAAATATTTCATCAATGCTGTGGTCCCAGGCAGGCTCTATGCTAATTATTAGAACCTGCGCATGTTTCAGGGGACTTTGACGGACCCCGAGTGCAGCAAACATGGAGCAGCAAAATTGCAATTATGCTCGGACTGTCTCTGATGACAATTTATGCATTTGGTGTGATGACCTCCTGCTTCCCAAGAGGGCAATAAACAGAATGCATTTTCATTAAGATACTAATGCACTTAATCACAGGGGGAAAGGGTTAGAAAGTAAAGAAATACCTTTAAAGCAAGATGTGACAGGCTGATGGGGAAGATACTTTATTTGAAAGTCAGTTTCCTGATAAAACTTCTGACTGCTGCAAAGTCTGTCATACTGAATGTTGTCATGGGCAATAGAATGCATGGCCAGGCAGATGAATAAGCTGAGCTAAGCTTTCTAGCTTTCTATGACAAGTGCAGTGGTACCGGGACAAAAGAGAATGAACGTTCTCTCATCTGGACTTGGATTCCCAAAGATGTGTGTTGAAAAAACATGAAGAGAATGACTCATACATGTTTTTTGCATTAATTTTCAGGCTTTTCTTCTATTTTTGAGAATGAATATGTTTGAAACAGTAATAAAAAATTGAAACAGTGCTTTGCCACAGAGGGCTCACGTTTAAGGATCTGGCTTGTTCTAGGCCTTAAGGAGAGCTGGAAGAGACAGAGGCAAACATCTCCCCCAGTTTTTGTTGTTCTTACAACTTCCGAAGGACGATTCTGTTTTTGATGCCTGTCTGTACAAGAACTCTGTATGAAGAGCAGAGAAGGGGAGATGCCCTGGCAAAGAGGTCTGACCTAGCAGTTGTAGGATGTGCTAAGTGCAGTGATATCAGTGCAGCTGAGCACTGTCTGATGCACTGTGCCTGCTCTTCTGAAGGGAGAGGTTCTGAAGAACCTCTTCCAGCTGTTTGTGCAATAAAGCACAACAGTCACTTTCTCATATTCTGTCCAAAAAAAGACTAATGAAATTGGTGAACAACAGGAAACAGAGCCCAGCTTAGGAGCCCAGGTGTGTGTGCAGCTTTGTACATCCTACCAGCAGGAATAACCAATGCAAAGGATTTTGCTCGATACCATGTGTTCATGTATGGACCCAGATGCAGACTCTCATTAATTATGGTGATATTTTTGTTTGTTTGGTTGTTTTTTTACATAGAGTTGTCTAAATAAAAAAAAAAATATCAAAAATCTTGTCATTTAATTTGGCTTTTTATTTTTACTTCAAAGGTGCTTCCTTTTTAGAGATTTGTTCGTTCTTCATATATTTCAAAATTACGCACAACAGCAATTGCACGAGTACTTGTATATCCGCTTTATTGGTGTTTTAGTGATTCTGAATACCTCTTTTTTCCTGTGCTTTCTATTACAGGTAACATAGAATACAGCTGCCCAGCAACAAATGAATGTGAAATCACAAAGCGCAGACGCAAGTCCTGCCAAGCCTGCCGCTTCATGAAGTGTCTAAAAGTTGGCATGCTGAAAGAAGGTAAGACTGATCAAGTCAATACGTATCTCTGCAAATGCATGCAACAATTGTAGGGCAATCAGGAAAGAAGAGAGATAGGTGAGTGTTCTGATCGGTTATTGTAAAGGCAATTTTCATGTATACTTGCTATTCTTGACAGACCTAAATGTCGGCTAAGGAATCAAGGTGTATCTATGTGTAGTGCATCTTCTCTGGAACGTTTTGTCTTAGTTGGAGTACAGCAAAAATGTGCCCCCGCATTCACTCTCTTTCAGTAGATGACTAATAGAATAATCATCAGAAAATATCTTCTCATTTTCCTTCACACTTTTACATCGTGAATTTTCAAAGATTTCTTTCCTCTATTCCTTTTGTACTGTTAGTCTCTCCAAGTTCTATCAGAACTGCACATTGTGCCCTCTTTTTCCTGTTTTTGCTCATTCTGCATGCCATTAGGACAAGCGAAAGGGTCACTTCTCAATTAAACATAAATCTTGAGTATGACTATTGAAGTTGCTGTAACTACGCAAGTATTGGCATACAGAAGGGGAGAATCCACCCCTCTTATCTGTAAGCACGCAAGAACCTCTGCCTCTCACTGTAAGTATATGTTGGGTGTTTTGATTCATCAGTTACAATTTGAAGTTACTGAATAACAGATAAACATAAGAAAATGTTTCCAAGAAACAGTGCTTTCTCACCTGGAACGTGATTCATCTGCCTTAGAAAAAGACATAATTCTTTGATTCTTGGTTGCCTAACATGCACTTCTATTGCTGTTAAAGTATGTGCAAAAATACACTTTTATGTGCATGTATTGCAAACGTTATTATTGTAGTGCACTGTTACCACCAAGAAAGAATAACAGAATATGCCATGGACTTCTGAGCAAGATAACCTTTTAAAATGAAATCAATGTAATGCTTTCTAAATATTGTCTCCAATACTGGAGAGTACTTTCTGTTAAGCAACCACTTTAAAATAGTCCCATACAATTTTGTTTTGTTGGTACTTAAAAAGTCAGCTTTAATAAACGGCTAATTTTTGCAAATTGCTTGATGGTAATTTAAAACAGATTTAGGTATACAGCTATCAGGGTAAAATCCAAGAACAACATAGACCAGTGGAGAGATGATGGGCAAATTAGACCTATCGTGGACCTACACACATATTCTTACTGGATTATACTTACTAAGAATAAACCTTGTTCTGTACAACTGCTTTGGCAGACGCTATGATCCTGTGAGCCAAATCCTGCTGTCCTTAGTCTTACTTGAGCAAAACTCCTGTCAGATTCAGTGGGGATTTTGACTCAGTAAGAATGGCAGGATTTGACCCTCTCTTCCAGTGGTAGTGGGCAGGTTCCTTAATTGCCAAAAATCCTCATGTCATTGACCACTCGAAGCAGTTCTTTAAAGCCATAATGCTTAGATAAACTGTAGAATGAAAGGAATGTCTGAGCATGGCACCTTTGAAAGGGACTGTGCTTCTTAACATGTTTTTTGATAAGTTAAGTATCCCATATTGATAGTAAGCTATCATACAGATATGTTGAACAATCTGGAGATGGAACAGTGCTACCAACAGTCCATTCGGGTGAATTGGTTTAGGCTAGTTTTAAATTTTGGAGACAGAGTTGCATGTCCCTTAACACATGTATTTGCAAATCTAGTTTGCGTGCAGCTTCTGGGACTGCGTGAGGAAATTAAGTGGCTCTTCTACAAATGAGCAATTATCTCAGTTATCAAAGTTGTGCACAGAATTACTACATTTCTGCACATAATTTTGGTAACTGAGGTAATTTAGACGATTCAGATTCATATGAATCAGATTTTTTGCACGAATGATCATTGTCTGTGGATGCAAATCAATCTCACAGTAGTTTCCTTTGTCAGAATTACATAAATTTTGTACCCTAACAGTACATGCCTTTCTTTGAAAGTTCTGCAATGACAAAATAATTCCTTTGTTAGCCCACCTCCTTAGCAGATTGTAGTTCTTCCGCTCTTACTGTGTGAGTCTTTCTGTCAAAACACACTGCAGTTTCTACTTATTTTTAATCACTGAGTCTGTTTATTTAGAAGAGAGCTAGCTTATCATTCTTTCATGTAATGCTTACTCTACAACCTAACAGGACAACTTGAAAGAGCCTGTAAGGGGGATTTGTTTTCCAGTCCATTTTAGTGGCCACTTTTACTTCTGAAACAATGCTGATTCATACTACAATTTATAGCTGTGTTTGTAATAGAAGTTTTTTCATTTGCTTTACTCAGAAGGTATTTTTGGAGACAGTTGTTTGTTATTGTTGTTGTTTAATATATGGAAATGTCTGGAGATGAGTTTTGGCTTTGACTTTGACAGCATCCTTTATGCACAGAATGTAAAGAAAGATAATGTACTTCTTTCTTTCCATGTGTAAAGTGGTGTAAATTTATTGATTAGCATGGACTTCCAGTAGGCATTATCTCACGTCAAAGCATCTTAAATGTTTCTTTATGTATAGACAAGGGTTTCAGTCCCATGCAGCATGTCAGAGATCATGCGGCAGTAAATCTATTCAAATGTAAACCTGTTCAATTCAATTACCAGTTTATAATAAAATTTGCTGCTACAGCCTCCACGTTTGTCACAGCAGTCTCTACATGCTGATGGCACAGCATGCCTGAAAATTGACAGCCTAAATCTATTTAAAAAAAAATTTAGTTGCAGACCTGAAATAAAATCGAGTTTAAGCAGCTTTGAGAGGAACATCATATTCCTTACAAGAACTTCTGCACATCTGCCAATGTGTGTCTTCTCCAGAAATATTATCCTGTTGGTGGGGAGTTTTGTTCTAGAAATTTTCCTTAACAAACAGCTTTTAATATAGTCATAAGTGAAACAATTAGCAGACATTGTGCCTCCCTCCCTTCATGTTTGGAAAGACTTCGTTACATTGCCATTTTGTGAATTGTTATATGAAATTCATTTCAGTACCTGGAAAAAGATCCTGAGTTTTTTATTTTAACTTTCAGGGTAAGGTCTGAAGACTGACTGGTCTAAAGACTAGACATAACAAATTTACCCATAGTTGCTTTATCTTATGGCACTTGCATGTTAGATCATTTACTGGTGGAAGATATTAGCACTTTTCATCCAGCATCCAGTCTTTCTGTGAGAGACCTAGCATTACAATTTTGAGGCCATGTCTTGAGGGTCACACGTTGGGAGGGAACTGGATTTTTCTTCATGTGTGATACAGGGTGCAGGGTGGAGCAGGGAATTTCTGCTCGTATTGTCAAGGGTGTTGATGGGTCGTAGCCAATAACACCCAGATAGAGGTTCTTAATTGTTGAGTCTTCTAAATCATTAAGAACATAAATAAGTCTTAACAATTAAGGCCAGAAGCTAGAGAAGGAGGGGTAAAGCAATGTAATAACCGGGGTGGCATTGAAGTGGTGGTTCCTGTCTGCATCTCCTGTGGAGTGGTACAAGAACATCTCTACAGGCTGATTCAGAGGAACACTTCATTTTGTTATAGCCCACGGGCTGTTACTTGAAAACGTAAGTCTAAGTAGATGGAGGTTTTTGAGTATGTGTTATGCTTCATACTGAAGCATTCAGTAGATGATAATGAGCTTTTAAGCATGACAAATATAAGTGTGTCATGGTTTCATTTACATTCCTAGGTAATGGTTATTAATAGCACAGTGGAGTACACTTAACTAAGATATTTTACACTTTTCTATTTTTAATTTTATTTCAGTATTATGAAAAATCAGATTTTCAAGGATCACAATTGGTGCTTCTGAAATAATTGTTTCTTTGACTGCTTATGTTTTGTTGGATTGTCTCAGATTCACAAGAGCAGATGAAACAACATAAAGATTCTTGTGTAGTCGAGGGAAGAACACTTGAAATGTATCCCTAGTGGATTCTCTAAATAATATAATAATTGCTAAAAGGTGTAAACCCCACAATTTACCCCCCACCCTTTTTTTTTTTTTTTTTTTAAATGAGTGCTTTAAAACATTCTCTAGTTTTCATTTCTGTTGTTTTATAATCAGTCTTTTAAGTTTGGCCTTTCAAACACTTCAGAAGCCAGTGATTACTTTGGTTCAGGTGGTAAAATTAAATCTAAGTTCATGTGCAGGATTTTGTGTTCTAGCAATTTTGACTTTTTATACAGCTAGTTGGATTCAGAAATGGGGGTTGTGATTTTGTTTTCCTTTCTATGACACAAAATTGGATGTAAAACTGTGCAAGTTCATGTGGGAAATCATGGGTAGATGTCAGACTTTTTTTTTTTCTTTTTTGCCTAGTTGCTAATAGGTCTGGTTGAATTCTACTTTCAGTCACACACTAGTTCTTTATGCCTTTTAATATGGAACCAGCTTACTGGCAAGTGTCTATGATGGAAGACGCTATTCCAAATTTATCACAGAAGTTAGAATAACAATCCATACAAAATAATTCCACTGGAGTAATTGTTTCAAAATAAAACTACTTTTTGTTTCAGATACAGTGTTCGTACAACTATATTCTCAAGAGGTTATTCTGTATGTTTCAGTTTTCTCCATGAAGGCAAAGCTACAGCCTCAGTTTTTTCTGTCCCTATACCGTAGCAAGGTTCAGAATTACAGTTAAGAGGGGAACCTATTGAGTAGCACTAGCAGTTTGCCCTTACTAGGCAGTGCTAGTTTATACTTCTTAGAGGATTGTTGACAGCAAAAAAACTACTATCTCTCTGATACCTGGATGTTTTCAGAATTTTTTAGGATTTTTTTTGCAGTGGTTGATCTGCATTGCTTGTTACTGCAGAAAGTTGGGATCGTAAGAGGCTGATACATAAGGAAACAAATTTAATTTTATTTGAAAAATATATCAAACCATCGTGAAATGGAAGAAAATTTGGTTTTCTTCATGTAAGTACATTTCTATTTTCCTTAAGAATAGATGGCCTTTAGAAATTGCCATCAGCACCCAGTTAGAATAAACAGGGTGACAGAATTCAAGCTTAATTAGCCCAGGCATTAAAAACAGGAGGCCACATCCTCACCTAGTATAAATGGAAACTGGTGGAGCTACATTAGATGGCTGCTCATTTGGCAGGTTTAGCAATCTATGTTGTGGGGAAATTGGCAATATACCTTTTCCTTTTGATGCATCTTTGCTGTTGGTAGTACGTTAGCAGTCAGGCAGCCTCCAAAAATGAATAGAAAATCTCTAAGCTTGTCATCTGGCAATGGTGACTTCATGTAGCCCTTCCCAAAAGAATCCTCTTTCCATCATTGTAGTACGGTTTGCATATTGTGCTCACATTCCTCAATGAGTAGCCTTCGATGTTTCTCATACAGTAGTTTGCTTGAGTTTTTTTGAAAGGTTTTATACAGTCTCTCAAAGTACACTTCAGCATCCCTTGGGTAGTGTTAAGGCAATAGTCAGAATCTGCCTTTTCTGTAAAGAAAGTCTGTGTTTTAAGTTACCACTTCAGCATTGACCTGAAATAAAAGCAGTTACTGAAAGTTTTTAAAATGCTAGAGTCTTTTAGATGGACACAGTAATGTAATGAACCAGAATAATATTATATATTAGTTAAACTTTTTTTTAGTATATGTTAACTTTTGCAGCTAGTAAAATTGGGGTGCTCTGTAAAGTATTTTTGCTTTGAACTTTAAGAGGTCTCATTAATTCAAGTACAAGAACATGTTTTTAGAGAGGCGTATGCATTTTCAAGCGTAAATTATTATTATGAAAAGATTACTGTATGAATGTCTTTTGCTTGTGTTAGGCAGCAGATCAGATTAAATTATCATATTGATCTTTTCTGGTTTTGACAGTCTATGAAAATGGATCTGATACAGCAGGGAGAATAGACAGTTTGAGTTTACCCTTATGTGAAGAGATGCATGATATGCAGAGGAACAGATTAATGGATTCTCTCTGAAAATAATAAATAAAACTAAGCAATCCTCTTTATAACTAGAAATGTGTTATGACCTATGTTTTGAGGCTAGCAAAAAAGCCTGCTTAATAGGATTCCTGCTAACAACGTCTCCTTTGAAAAGACCTGTACATAAGACATTGCCAAGGTAAATTTCTCTCAAAGTCTAATACCATTAGTCTGCGAGGAAGAAAGCAAAAATTATTGTGGAGGAAGTTTAAGTTTCTGCTGCCTTCAGAAATTAGAACAAAAGGAAAGAGAAAGCGTTAATGGTATTCAGAGAAAATATTTCTGTACAGGATGACAGTTAATAGAACTGCATTGACCTCAGTGATATTTCTTATGCTCTCTATTGTAATATTACACTTAAGGAGCTCCTTCATTAATGCAGGATATTAAACAAAGCTTCCGTGTTATCACATCAAGAGATAACACAGTGTGCCTTCTGTTGAAGTCTCTTTTCAGTATCAAGCCTTTTCTGTGTTTCAGTGTGCTATGAGGGAGTTTGGTTTCTACTACAGGTATTTTTGGAAGTGTCTGTTACTCTTCTTTTACTTCTTTGCCCCCTTTCTTTTGCTCCTTCTTCCCCTTTCCATTCACCAGTCCCGCTCTTTTTCCTCCTTCCCCACTTTTCCCCTTTTTTCACTCCCTCTTTTCTTTGCCTCTTCCCCCTTTCTTTCCTTTTCTTGCTTTCATGCAACCTGTGCTTGGTTTAATATATACTAGGACCTGTTAAATCTCCTTGGAAACAATAGAAACTAATCTCTAAGTGTTGTTGGTGTTCATAAGTAGGCCTCTTTCCCCCTAACCAAAATGTGGCCTGATAGCCCAGTTCAGACATTAGAACTGACAGCCCAATTTGTCTGCCCTAAAACATGGCTCATGACTAGCCACTCTCTGTAACTGATGAGGACGGACAAACGATTCAACTGCAGGTTAGTGTTTATCGTGAGCTCAAGCAACTAGCATTGCTATTCATCCATGAAGAAATTACTCAAGGCAAAGCAAATATTGGAGGTGGGGATGTTCTTTCTGGGGGTAGAAATCACGCCAAAGTACCTACAGGTAGCAGCAGCTGTCAGCCCCCTGAGAACTTCTCACAGCGCTTGTGTTGCAGTGTTGTGCCAGTCTGCCTTGTGGTCTGACTCCGAGCATTTTTGGTCCCACTGATTTCTCCAAAATGAAACAGAGGAGTCCCAGCAGTTCACTGGACACAGGCTTTACAGCCAAATTTCTCTCTTACTGGGTACAATTTTGTTTTACAGTTGTCCCTTTGTACAAATACTCCATTTCCATAAAAGAGGCAATATAAGTGAATATATAGAAAGCAGTAGGGTTTACGTGTCTGTGTCTGAGAACTGTCTACATTCCTTGGCATTCCGTAGATGTGTGAAGGTAGGTACATTTTTGAGGCTAGCTTCTGTGGGTCTGAGGTCAGAGTTGTTGCTGGCCCAGCTATCTGCAGCTTGCGTGGGGTGAGATGTTAGGCTTGATTCTGCTCCCACAGCCATCACTGGTGAGAGTCCTAGTGACTGTAGTTGTTTGCGTCAGGTACGTGTTGGCCAAGAAGGCATTTGGCCTATGGTTATGGTACTGTTTTGTTATTAAAGGTAGCGAGTGTAAAAGTTTTAGAATGGGATTGAAGTCTGTGGTGTTTTTGTTAGTGCACATATCATACCTGTTACTTCTTCAGAGTTAGAAGGAGGAGGTTCTGTAGATTCAGAAGTCTACTTAGATTGGAATAGCATTAAAAGTAATAATTTTAGGGTGAAAAAATATAATCAGTGCAATCAGAGGTTGTTAACTGAACGTCCTCATTTATCATATGTCTTTGGAACCTAAAATAAGGAAGCTGTATTTTTCTAATTTCCTAGAAATTATTCAATTTTTTTAAAAAAGATGTGAACATTTGCTTATGCACTGAAAGTACAGTGACAGCAATATAAGTGATAAGGGAAAGTAGAGACAAGTCTGAAGGATGTAGGACTGTGCATGATACAGCATCTTTTCCCGTGAGCTCCCAGACAAATAGCTGCCTTTCATTCTTGGTCTCCACCACCCATAAACACATACATCAATATGGCACTGCCATTTATTGCACAGTGCTTCAATTCTTCTATATGGGTCCTGTTCTATATTAAATAGGGCTCATTTTGTAAAGTGTGTCATTAATGTTATTTGTATTCTTCACTCTTCTCTTTTTTCTTTTGCCCTGCAGATTCTTGCACATCCCCTCTTTGAGGGGAATAGATTTAGCATCCCATGTAGAAGGTACATTTAGCAGCAATGCAAATGCATATCTCTGAAATGCCGCTTTGGAGCCAACCTCTTTTTTTTTTTTATTTTTGTTTACACGCACATCTCCCCAGTAAGACTTCTCGCTGTGTAAAATCTTAGTAGAAACTTCAGGATGTATGGTGGGATTATTGGGGGTGAAGTGCTGAAATGATGTAGGTGCTGCTAAGTGGAACCCATGTGGCAGGTGTACAGGCAGACTTTTGCTGCTTGGGATGGATTGGCATCAAAAAGGTTGGAGGTTCAGGAACTCTCTTGGCCTCTTCACTCAGCCAAAGCAATGAATGAGTTGAAGAACCGCTAAAATCACCATCTGCAATTGTTACCTCTGACCTCACATGGTGCTATCCCTTGAATATTTCACACTTCTAAATCTCTGCTGTCCTACAAAAAATGTTCCAATCAACTTGGTTTATTGGGATGTTAATGTAATTAAGCCACAATTTTCTATATGGTCAATCATTGTCCTTTTTTAAGCCAGAGTTGTTTTCAGCAGTGGGGGGGTCTTTGTCACTTCAACTCACTAAGTCACAATTTGAGGCAGGAATATTATTTCATTTACAGTCTGTAATATGGCTTTTGTGCTTGAAAGTCAGCAGTCTGAAATCTGAAATAAATGTCATCTTCAGCAGTGAATTGTCATTATGTCAAATTTTGCCATGCTTACTAGTTACTCTAGTAATAGATCTCATCTAACCAGCCTTTTTTCTTTTTTATTTTTTTGTTTGGGTATTTCACAGAAAAGTGAAACTATGTGAGGACTGTTTCACTCACATAATAGTGACTTAATATAGGTATTAATCTTTAATAAATGAAAAACGTAGCTTTATCTTAACCTGCAATTGTCCTTTATTAGATTAATGATTCTAGAGAAAGTCAAACACAAGCTATGTTAAATATATTCACTTACTGAATAATATCAGTATTTTCCTGTTTGCTCTTTATTGTTCCAGCAAAGTTAATACGTTCACCTGTTTTTCCAAGCAACTGGTTTTAGTTCTCAGGATCATCAGATACAAGCTGAGATGCCAATTTGATACACAATTGTAGCGCAGCAGTTTCAAACCCAAAAATTTGAACAGCTTGCTTCTATAGGATCCTATTGCAGTCCATGTTAAAACACTTAATTTTTAAAACAGTTAATTTAGAAAAATCAGAATACTTTCCAAAAGGAAGTCCATGATACAGTTCTATAATCAGCTTAGCCTCCTGTCTGTGCCCTCCGAGGCAGAATTGTTGGTTTGCTAGAAATGTTTTGCAGCAAAATCACTTGACTAGCAAGAAAAAATGTTGTCTTTGAGCATGCTGTACACATGCAGATTCTGGAAATCAGCAAATAATATAAGACTTATCAGCTGAACTTTCCTCTGTCTTTCTTTTTTCTAGCCAAGAGGTAGGTAGTTCACACAGCAGTGCTGTTCTTGGCATCTCCAGTCAGCCCTATCAAAATTATTTATCACATCATCTTTGCCCTTTGTCTTTTTCTGATATTCCTTTTCAGTACAGTGGATGACTGAAAGAAGGCTTTCCAGATGGGCCGTGCCTTTCTTCCTGGTCTGAATCAATCAACAGATCTGTCTTAGATCATTTGTTAAATAGTTGTGCAGCCACAGGGTGTTTTTAGTGACAGCCTCCTAGCTTGGGTTTACAATGGTGTCTAAAATCTCTGTTTCCTGATTTCTACCTCATTTTCATATTTTCTGTGATTCAACAATAGCTTAAGAAACTGGCAGTTTACATTTCATTGTGTGACCAATCCCAAGGGTTATCCACTGAAAAGTGAGAAGAGGAAGGTACTTGTAGTCACCAGAACTACTGTAATTCTGGATATACTATGTGGAATCAGTTAAGGTAAGATGATTAAGGGGGTGACACAAGTACACTTTGGATCCAGAATGAGGTACTTGCCCATGGATTATTAAATGTTAGGAGAGGTGTTGGTCTGAGTAGATTTTGGGGTTCACAAGTCATTTGCTGGTTTCCCTCTCAAACTTTTAATGAAAACACTTAAGCTTCCAATTTTAAGACAAATGAGCTTGTTAAATACTGAAATAGGAGAATGAATGTTTACCTTAAAAAGTAGAAAACTATTTTAAAGTACCAGTTTAAATGCATTTCTTTAGGGAATTCTTGCTCAAAGATGTAACAAAAAAAAATCTGAGATCATATATGTACTCCCTAATTTATACCTCAGGTTCTCAAGCCGAGAATGGAACCTGTATGTGTGATGAATTTATGATGAAGGACTGAATAGGCTCCTTCTTTTCAACAGCTCTCAAGAGCATCACCCCAAAATACAAATCTTTGGCTGGCTTTCAGACAAAAAAAAGAAGGTGGAACACCTTTGAGCCTGGTGTGTACAGGTGTACTCTTTGCCAGCGCTTTCTGTCTGACAGAGCATGCTACATGCCCCATTGCTTGGTGATGTGCAAGGTGCAAAGGAATCCAGTAATCAGAGAACAAATCCACAGACTAGCTAAGATGACTTGAGATTCCTCTCTTCTCTTTTTATCTTCTCTCATTTTCATGATTTTCTATTCTTTTTCTTCTTCATACCACAATTGTATCAGAAGAATGCTGATGAGAAAGCAGTTGCTGCAAGCACATATCCTCTAGGCAATCTTTTTCTGGCCAGGTGGGAGAGAGAATCATTAATTTCTTGAGGTTCTTGTTCCCGACCTGCACTGTTTTGTGAGTACTAGCCAGGCTGAATGACTGTATTTCCTCCTGGGCATCCTGGTATTGCTGAAGATATCCACGCTGGCAAGATACTTCAGCTCATCTCTAATTAAAATACTTGTTATGAAGTATTCTTAAACACGGCTGCTTAATGAAGTTAGAAAAAGCATTTGGATGCGGAGTGTGAAGGTTTCAAATGCTGGAGTTTCTCTCTAGGGAGATTTGTGCAATCAGAAGGCATTCTGAATGCTAGCAATCCATCCCATTTTGTTCCCATTTGTTTTCTCTAATTTCCTGCCTTTTTAATGCTGGTTAGCTGAAATAAGTCCTCTTATTTCACCTCCTCTCCACAGTTCCCTCCCCCTTGATGGACTGGCCCATGACACGTGCCTGTAAAGTGGCTTCTTGGGAATTTGCAAGTCTTTGAATGTGTTATCTGATTAAAGGGATGTATGTGTCTTTAATTCTCATCTGCAGTTCCACCTTTGACCCCATCTGTTAAAGTGGAAAGGAGTTGAGAGTCAGCAAAGTCCCAGATTCAACCCAGATAACCTGCAGCGTGCATATTTGAATGCTTTAACTCTTTGGTTGCCCCAGAAAACGACAGACTCTGTTAAGTAACAGGTTTGACTGGAAAATGTGGCAGAACAGTATATCAGGCAGGTGAAGTGTTTTATTATGCTCAAGGTAGGATAATTTAATCCTTTCTTACCTTTATATTAGAGGAATAAATTTGCTTCTGCCTGTTTGTGTGATATGAACAGGTATAATGTTTTGTTAGTATGTGTGGTTTTGATACATATTTTTAAGAATTCAGTCTCTTGCTTACAGAACAGGAGTGAAAGTTCAAATCCCCACATCTATTACACATACTTCCCTTTTGAATAGGAAGATGAATTACATGATTGGGAATAAAGTTGCAGTTTAGGATGGGATTTTTAGACATTCCAAAATATCAGAGCAGAACTCCTTCCATTTAAAAAGTAAATTTAAAATGTAGATGACACAAGTATCATTTTAATGATATTTTGCTAATACTGTGTGTTTACTGCAGGACAATGCAGTTGTGACATTTTCTGTGTTTGCAGACGCTCAACATAAGTGACTAGAATACTCCAGTGCATTTGGACCTGTAGATGTTTTCATCTTTCCTCTGGTCATTTTCTGCCCTAGCTTTCAAAGACTCTTACAACACTGAGGATTTTCATTATCCCACATCTATCTCTCTTCTCTGAAAGCTAGAGCCAAATTCTTCCCCCACTTACATCTGTTCAACTCTGGTGGTTTCACTTATGCTGCGTGGCAGTAACAATGCAGAATTTGTCCTAATCTGCCCTTTCTTTTTTCAGTGGAGAATATGCACATGCAAAGCGAGCGTAAACACAGTAAGTTGAACTGCAAATAGGAAAACATATATATACACATACATAGTGTGTGTGTGTATACACAGAGAAAAATATATAGCACACAGATAGGTTTGATAGTATATCTACTGTACATAATATTGTAAATGGTATCTTGCTGTGCTGGAATCTAGGCAATATGAGTTCAGTACTAAAGTGTTCAGGTTGCACCTGAGCTAGCTGGAGCCTGCCAGCCTCGGCAAGCCCACTGAGAGCATCTGTCTCGCCACCACCTTGCTCATGCTGTGTCCTCTGCAGGCTCTCCGATTCTTCCGACTATGAGCATAAATCATCCACCTGTCAGGAGCTCTAGCTGCCTGGATTATGCAATGCCTGCCTTCATTTGGAGATGGTGTGAGCAGAAGATTGCGGCAAATGGTTTGCATTCATTTTAATGCCGTTCCAGCATCTCTTCAGCTTTAATGAGGGTTCAGGGTGATGACGACTCCCTGAGACAATGAAAGTCCTAGAGACCCAGGCTTGCTTTGTATGTTTGTGTGGCCTAGTTTAGATTTTTTTTTCCTTTTTTTCCTCTGTTCTTTTTTTTTTTTTCCCAAGGAAATGAATGGGTTGAAAATTGAGGCAGAGAACCGGTAGTGCACAAAGCCAGCTGTCCACAGCTCTGTTTTTTGGCCTTGTAATACTTCCCTCCAGCTGAGCAATGAAGAATTTAAAAACCAGTCATGTTTAATGTTGATTGTCCATTTGTGCTGTCTAAAGCTGCATAATAATTAGTTGCCTTCAAGTAAATGTTTAAAAATCTTACCTTTGTTGTTTATTTAAATACAGGTATATTAGATTATGTTATCAAGTGTGGAATACCATGTTGTATAACCTAGATTTAAAATACAGCTCCTCTGTATAAAATGTCTTACTAACAACAAAAAAATTGACTCACAGTAAAATTTTCTTGTTTAAGCTTGTTAGACCTGAGTTAGTCAAGTTCCTTACTCACACATAATTTTAATCACGATTTATAGGTAGAATAAATATGGCTATTATATTTGTTCATATGTGTAAATGGAAAGAAAAAATGGAGGTTATAAGACAAAAGCAGTCCAGGTCCTCTCAAAGGCAAACATTGAAGGTGCTGAAGGTAAGTCACACTTGCACACCTGTAGTATGTCTGCCCTTAACCTTGAACAAACCCCATCAGATTCTTGCAGGTACAGCCCTCCTGTTGCCTTCATGACCATCAACCTCATATTCTTACTTGCCTGAAAAACATTAGGTAATACTAATAGTAAACATACAGTGTTCAGTTTGAATAGTAGTTAGCAGGGGAAATCCATATCTCTGGTATCTGAACAGTACAGGTTCACTGTGTTTTACAGATTTTTAGGAAACTTGTTTACTGACTTTGAAAAATATTAAGCTTGTACAACGTGTTTGTTCTGTAGCAAATGCTTCATGAACTTATCAACAATTTATTTTTCAGGGAATAGTTATTTTAAGTTTTAGAGCTTTACCGTGATGTAGGCAGTATCCCCTTTTTATAATAGTCAACCTAAGATGAAGTGAACAAGAGTTGCTTAATAAAATGGCATGGTGTTAATGGGACTGCCAGAAGTGGAACTTCTCCAAGGTTCATGTGTCATTCAGCCCCAGACTTCAAAGTCCAGCCGTTGCCACCCCTTTCTCACCCAATGAGAGAGAGAGAGAAAGCTTTATTGTGTGTTGGTTTTGATTTTTATATTTCTCTTTATAGCACTTAAACATGGATTCCTCATGTTACTTATAAAAAAAAATCTAAAAGGTGAAGTCAAATTAAGGTCAGCTTTTGTCAGCAGGAAAAATAAAGTTTTAATGCACCTGTATATTTCCTGTACGTATTAATTGAAGGAGCTTGCACAAATGCAAAGAAATCTATTTTACCGAAGTACTTTACGTCTTCCTTTTGATGTGTTCGTCGCCATTACCTTCTTACACTGAGGATACCTAGTTCTGGAAGTCTTATGTAGCAAAATAGACCGAGTCTCAGAGAAAACTCAGTGAAAATTTCCAAAGCTGACACTGGTGGCAGCTGAAGGTGGAATATATAGCGCTACAGTCTGCATACCAGTCACGAATCATAACAATACTTGAGAGCTCTGCACACATGTATGTTCTGCCCCCATGTTCTGAAAGCCAGAGAATTTCATGCAACCTGGTCAGACTTAACTAGGACCACACAGAGCAAGGGAGATTTTTTAATAGGCTGTTTGGAAAAGAGTGAAGACCCTAATGAATGAAGTGTGTAGACTTTGAGATCTTTACTGTGAGCCTTATTTGCTTCTGGTAACAAGCTAACCTCCCATGCCATTCCCTCCCCCCTCCAGTCTTAATTTAATGGAAAAGCAGCAGTGCTGCAGTTTTATGCAAAGCCTCCAGTGAACTCAAAAAAGATTATTATTTCTCACTTTGTCTTTACAGATAACTTTAAAATTTTATGCATCAGAACCCAGGATTATGTGAAGACACAAATGCAACACAACACCGACAAAAGCAGATGAAAAATCTCACTCTTTTAGTTATGAAGAAATTAGATTTATCATCAGAAAAGCATTCTCTTTTCATTTTCTGAAAGGTGCTTTTTGACAGACCCTTTGCAGTGGACGTCATGCTCACAAAACGTGCTGTCACAGGGCTATTTGAATATGGTGACAGGCTCATTATCATGTTGAAGACAACTGACAACACTGCAGACTAGAAATGGACAGGCTTGCCAATCAGCTGTTGAAAGGATTGCAGTTGAAATAGGGTTTTTTTTTGTTCGGAGAACAGTAGTACAAATTGACTACATTAATTCTTTTTATTATAGTTGCATACACTGTAGTTAAGGGTCCGTCACTGTTGCCATTATAAATCCCTGTTTTCAAGGGTTTATTAGGAGACCATAAAAAATGGTTCCTGTTGAAATTTTGCATTAAATGTATATATATTACCCTAAAAGAACAAAATTTCTGTGGTAGCTGTGTGGAGGAGGGAGGGCAAAGAAGAGGGATTGACTGATTTTTAGCTGAAAATTGCATAAAGCTGAATGCATTATTATTTTTATAGCACCTTAGATGACCAAGAGTTTTATAGACAGGTTTATGCCTCAGGAGTTTACAATTTCAGGATGCAGTACTGCCAACACTCATTATGGGGTGGGATCTTCCTCATAGTTTCATTGGAATTAGTAAAGCACCAAATACTATCTGCAGTAGTTTTTGCATACTCGGGATGAGTAGTCCAACAATCTTGAACCCTTTTTTTATTTTCTTGGAAAATAAAAATGGCTAGGATTTTTTAGTTGTTTTGTTTTAATATTAATCTGGAATGATAAATGATAACCTGAGATTAAATTCATCAGCAGCAGGGAATTTTGCATATATGTCAATAATCTCGCAGGAAATGATGCTAGATTCTACCAAGATACTTCAGTTACGCAAACTGGGGAGGTCAGTGGAATTATCTGCTTTAATCCAAAGTGGTATTCCTGGGAAATCCTGTTCATCTTCCAACCAAGGAACTTCGAGGCACGCAGGCGTTGGGGTTTGTGCCTTTTAGGATTTCTGTACCAACTATAATGTCATATGTCTGTGCATGCGCAGAAATTTCTTTGTTTCGACAGATCTGAACAGCTTACTAGTTATCTTCTGCTTAACTCTACTTAAGGTTTAGAATCAGAGTCTCTTGGGAGCTCAGTCCTTCTCAGAGCACGCCCTTCACACCTCAACAGATGGACAATAAAACAGAGTCCACAGTTGATTTCTTCTGTAACGTGCTCGTGATCCCAGTGCGCGCCCGCCTTAAGGCAGGCCACCAGGCTGTAGGAATGGAGAGAGATGGCTGCTGCATCCAGGATGGTTCCTCTGTTTTGTCCAATGGCCTATACATAGCAGTTAGAGCTTTTTCCTGGGAGCTGGGATACCTTTTCATTCCTTCTGACAGAGGAGGGTGTTACGTCTGTGTAAGTGCTGTAAACCTCAAGGAACTGATATTGTTAGATTTTACAAGAGAAGCGATCCCAGGTTGGTGAAGAAAAGGCATAGTGACCTACCCCCTGCAGGAATGAGGCTAGATATCCTAAATGGAGCAGGGCATTTACAGAAGGTCTGGAGGGACAGTTCCACGTGAATTGACCACGTAATCTAGATCTTGGTGGCAGCAAGGTGTGTACATTGGCTAGTTTATATTCTGCCCTGAGACGCCTAACTTCTCCCATGCTTTCTGCAGGGAGCCTGGATCTCAGCTCAGGTCCTGGCTCCCTTCTGTGGGCCAAGTGGACAAAGCTAGGCGTTGCAGTACATAGGAGGAGTCACCGTCCCTGGGGGTGTTTAAGGAAGGGTTGGACATGGTTTAGTGGGTGATGCTGGTGGTAGGGGGATGGTTGGACCAGATGATCTTGGAGGTCTTTTCCAACCTTAATGATTCTAGGATTCCATTCTGTGAATCTATGATTTGTTTGTTAAGTATCAAGTGAGATATTGAAATAGAGAAAGACCACAGTTTCACCCATCAGGTTTAAACACATTTATCACACAGTCTGAATCTTTCTATATTCAGTTGGTGTGGGGCTGATTTGGAAAGAAGACACAGCTTTGATAGTGTATTTTTTTGAGAGCTTTGCATTGAAAAATAAATTTACTCGTAGTTTTGTGGCGTCAAGCATTTGCAGGCTTAATTGGTGCTCATTTGATTACTTGATTTCAAAGCACAATCAATTACCTTAATGCATATCACTGTTCTCACAACTACGGTGATTGCAAAATTGTGAATGTAAAAATGGAAGTCACTTCTGAAAATTAAGTCTGCAGTCATATTTGCAATGTCAGAACTGTGACTCTCATGAATTACACCACTACATAGCAGAGGACTGTACTGTCATATTTCCAGAGCTATTATATCAGTTCAGTTGTATTCATTCTTAAAATCTTTAAAATGTTTACTTCTTCTCTGATGAAGTCAGTCATCTGTTTCCAGGAGGAAATCTACTGAAGACACAGCAACTAATACAGGTTGTTGAACCTAAAAAGTATTGTTCAGTTGCAAATTATTAAGAAATTATATTCTTATATATTCATATATTATTGTCTTTATTATATTATTGTCTTTTTTTTTTTTTCATGAAATCATGGATCCATTGAAGTCAATGACAAAGCTACAGTTGATCCTGGGGCAACCAGGTTTTCATGGAGGGAATAATTCTAGTGGTTAAATCAGAGGATTGGAATCAAGACCAATTTCTATTCCAGAACAAGTCATTTCTACTTTGTGTGCCTCCAGCAAAAATATAATAGCTAAAATAATATGGAGCTATCTCACCAGCATCTTGTGGGGCTTGTTGAATTAATATTTATGGAACACTTCAAGATTCTTTGATAGAAAGTGCATATATAGCTGCATACTATTGCAATAAAATCCTGAAAAGCAAATCAATCTGGAGTTAGTCTTATCTCATCCTGTTATACATAACTACTGGAGCTGCTTATCATGGTAAAAACCAACCAAACAAAAACACTCACCCCTATAAACAGATAAGTATTAAAAAATCCCACAATTATTTGAAAACTCTGGAATTCTGGGCTTAATATTTGAACTGAATTTTGGGTTTTCTGGTGATAGGTCCTGTTTTTAATACTTTTCAACCTAGATTCATAGTTGAAACCAAGCATAACATAGTAACTTTATGTGGCTCAGGGAGTAAATTAATATTTGCTTCTTGTGTTGTAAATAGCTTTACAGAACATGCATCCTACCCTTAGCCAATAGCCAAACAAATAGCATTGTCTTTGAGTCATTGGCTCCTGTGATTCCATGTATGAACAAGCATTATTGATTCATTGATGCAGGGGATTTTTCTTTGCTCAGTATTTTTATATTTGCTTTTGAAAAGAAAACAAATATTCTTACCTTTAAAGATACATTGATTTGAAATAAGCTGCACATGAGGGTGGACTAATTACCTAATTTTTCCTCTCATCAATCAAATTCTCATTACCTTAACTATCCCTGTGAAAAGGTAGCAGAAGTTGTGAAGAGCAGGCTTAAAGAGAGCATTGTAAACAGTGCTGCACAGCAAAAAAACAAAAGCAACAACCCCAAAACATCTGTGTACTGAAGAGACATGGGATGAATAAAGGTATTCTTATAGTCAAAGCAACTTGTCAAGCGTGTAACTTAATTTTGCCTATCACCAAGTGCAACAAGAAAATTCTAAAATCTAGGCTATGAAGCCTGGAGGTTATCAGTGTTTTAGCAAGGCAGTGCAGGCATGGTATAAGCTTTTTCCCCAGGACTGACCTAGTAAATTGTGCAAGCACCAGGAGAAATTTTGCCACCTGTCCCTTATAATCAAGGCCTGTCCCTGACTTAGTCTCATTTCAGTGATATAATTAAATGACACCATTTTTCCATTTAAGTTGCATGAACATGCTGCCAGAATCCTATAGTCGTGTCCAGGTACCCAGGAATGTGACTTAATTTGTTCCTTCTATGGCCAAAAAAATAATCGTTTGAACATGGTCCCTTGCCCTAATAGCTAACCCAGCATGGTGTATTAGAATACTATCGTTGCAGCATTCATTGCAAAAATCAATAATCCACTAGATGGAGCAGAGTAGAAGTGTAAAAACTGAGTTAAGTCTGGGATTTTAAGAAGCAGAATCGAATATCAAAGTGGCAGGGCTTGGGTAAAACAGCAGAAAAACGCAATGGTAATATTTTTGCAGTGCGTAGTTTTAGAAAATCTTTACAGAAAAGCTTTACAAACATTCATGAATTAACTTTGCAGTCCTCCTCCTTTGGTGTTCACTGTTTTTCTGTAAGTGATAAAGTGAGGATTCATCTCTGCTGTAGAAAAGATGATGATGTTGACAAGGAAATTTTGGGGAATAGAGCACTGCTTTGTTTTTTTTTTTTTTTTTTTGGGTGGAACAGAGAACTGCTTTCTGTGATTTTTTTTTATTTTATTTTATATTTTTTCTCCCCCAAAACAAAGGCAACGTTTCTCTGGAGAAACAAATGGAAATAACAAGAAAGTTATAGAAAGAAATAATAAGATTTGGAATCAGGTAAAAGAAAGAAGGGAAAAGAAGTTCTTTAAACATTTGGAAATTCATGTTGTTTGTTTTGAATCTTTTGAACTATTAAAAAAAACAAAACTTGAAAATCTGTCAAATATTGGAAAATAGTATGATGAGAGTTTCTGATTATGCTGATCACTTCCAGTCTGCTTATCAATTTGAGTCTTGTTACAAAAGGCAAAAATATTTCTAGAGACAGTGAAAATTCAGCTTTGCATATAGACAGTGTCACAGAAAACGTGTCATTCCCCCCCCCCCCCGCCTTTTTTTTTTTTCCTGTTCTGGTTTGGTTTTGGTGAGCGATGTTAGAAGTGGATAGCAGTGGCTCATTTGTGTTTTAGTTTCTACAACATTCTGAAGTCATGATCCCTACAGAGAACAAAGTGTTAGACTTAAAGTAACTTGCTATATTTTTTAATTAGTATCTATCCATCTATAGCAGAGTCATATTGCAAATTGGACTGAATTGAAAGAGATGCAAACTCCAGTTTTAGACTTTGCTGGGTCTTTGGATGTTTAGAAGGAAGAGGGAGAAGAAGTGAAGTGAAAAGGAAGATGAGTCTAATTAATAGGATTGTCAGTAACTATATCCACAAGGATAATGTCTTGCAAGTTGTGCAGTATATGGAAAAGTCCAAGCACTGCATGGGTATTTGCATATAATAATGGTTTTCCTTCAGATCAGTTGCGAGTCCTTTAAGTTTTAAGTTGTTTGAAATGGGTTTTGCCAGTAGCAAACATATATGTACAATGGTTATTTTCAAGAAATTGTTGCTAATTATTGTGTGAGTAAATTGAACTGTTAGGAACATGGAGATTTTGGGTACAACACAAATCACAACCATTTTCATATCAGTAATCCTTACATTAATGTCCACTTAAGGGATGTGCAGGTAATGTGATGTTGATGGCAATCGTATCAGCAAGTAGATTGATGAAAACGGCACAAAAGGGTCTAGCAGCACAATTCAGCCAGTTGCTAAAAAGAGCTCTGCCAGTGTACATTAAGCACGACCTAAAGCCTGCCTATTCTGCCCTAGGTCTCCTCTGAAAAGGGTGGCCAATTATGCTATGTGAAGTTTGATGGAAACGTGTGAGAAAGATTGCTCTTACTGCTTAGTGCTGGAGGTATATATGATATTTTGCAAGCATAAGGAAAAATATGGTCAGTATTTCAGGGAAACAGCTATCAAATTTGGTTTGCTGACATCTGTAAATGTGTTTCTTTGTTGTCTGGGCAAAGCTTTGAACCCAGGTCTCCAGAGATGAAAGCCTCAGGCATTAACCAATTGCAGTATCTCACCCTCAGCTTTGTATTTAATAAAATGCTTTAGATAGATGCAGGTGAACTTTATTTGTTTAATATTGATTGCTTCGCCTTCTTTGAACAAAGAATTGTAAGAACTTTGATAAATTAATTTAAAAGTTGTCCAGTTCCATAGTACCTTGTGCATATTTCTGTGTCTGAAGCTCCTCATCAAATTACCACAGAAGGGCTTCCTGCAGAATACATGGAGATGAAATTTTTTTCTTTTCTTTTTTTTTTTAAATGTAGAACTTACTGCAATTATAAGCTTCCCATCCTCAGCTCTCGAATCCATCCCCCCTACCCCTAACAACAAACAAACATTTCGTATACCATGGCAGTACAATCTCAATCTTGTTTTCTTTTTCTGGAAAGAACTCTTACATGAAATTCTGATTTTGATGACGTATTCCTGTTATTTCCTGTCCTGAACTACTGCACAGCATCGTTGTGAGCTGTCTGCTGCATTTCTCCCCATAGGTATTCCCTTTCTTCAAGATGTGATGGATATGTGAAATACTTTGGAATTTGCTGTTGCCACAGAAGTAGCAGGTGTTACCATTTGTAATTATACACTTACTTTGGGAAAGGAATAGCCTGAACTTCTTGCATTACAGAATGTCTTCTTTTCTCTGTCCTCTTCTCCCTCTGCCTTTCTTCTTACAGCACAAGTATTAGTTCTGTTCATTGAAAGATTTTTTTATTTTAATTTTTGGCGTGTGTTCACACACACGTTTAGTTGAAATCAGTACAATATGCATAGAATGAATATCCATTTTCTCTGAAATGTCAATTTTATTCCAAATGGCCGATAAACATCACATTTTCTTAGAACTGCAAAGCTGTTCTGCTTCGGTTTGTTTGAACTGGGTCATCATCATGAGACCGTGGGTTATGGTCCAGAAAGGTATTTGTGTAAATACAGTCTTAAATCAGTGCTTCCCTCTTTCTTGCTCCCTGTGTTGACCAGACCCCCAGAACCTACACGGGGCATACTGGGACAGAATCTCCCCGTCAGTCAGAAGCTGTGCAGGAGAGTTGTGCCAGTGCTTTTACAAACGAGTGTCATTTTGGTGCAGGATGTCACATAGTCTATAAGTACCCTATTCAGGTAGCATTTCCCCTTATTCTTTATGTCACAAAAATTAATATGCAAGCCTCTTTTCTTTACAGTACTCCTCTGTCCCTTCTGTCATTTCCGAGGAATGCCTGTGCTAGTGCACTATTTATTCAGGACCTGTGAAAGCCCATGGAGTGGTCTCAACGCTGCGGGAATACAGAAGGTGCCTGTGCTCAGCACGTCTGAAGGGAAAACATTTTAATGTCAGTTTTATCCCTTATCTTCTCTGTTCAGCGCTTATGGTGCACAGAGAGGGCCAAGATCCATGAGCAGAAAGTTCTGTTAAGGTGTCACCAGCGCTCCGTTGAAGCTTTTTTCAGAAGGTCATTAGCTGTAGCAGGATTGCGCCCCAAACAAACCATTGGGTTTGTGAAGGGAGTTGAGTGGAAAGGGTAGGAAGTCCTCTCATCCCTCTTTTCTTTCTCAGTGTTTGGCAGGGAGGAAAAGACTCTGTCTGTATTGAGGGAGGAGTACAGAAATGCGAGAATTCTTTGTCTGAAGAACAACAGGGCAATAACCAGTTAGTCACTTTTATGTTATTAGTTGGAAGTGTTTATTGCTGAACCGGGGAGTTTCACCATTGTCTGCTGTGTGATAAAGGAGGTTGCAGATGGCTTTGTCACACCCAGGCCTGGGAAAGAGCAAATGAATTTCAGTAAAATTAATTTGTGTCTTGTCCTCAGTTTGCAGAACAAAGTTGCGAATTTAGTAATAACTGATGATATAAGGCGGGCCCAGCTCTTTGCAAATGTCCACATTTGCTATAGTATGTAAAGGAAGACATGGAAGCTTGAGCCTATAAATTCTGTGCTACTGGGGAATATGTTTTCATCTAGCAGCAGGGGATACACTGGAGTACAGAAGAGGCTCAGTCTGGTGCCCTTTGTTGGCTAGTGCTTGCAAAATAACTTCTGCTGGAGCTAGCTAGATACAAAATCAAAGGTGCTTATTCTTATTTCTGCACAGAGGATCAGGTATGAACAAAGCAGTGACAGCAAAAAATATATGTGCTATATGTTGAAGCAATTCTGATTCATAGGAATGTATAGGGATATATCTGTAGAGATACGTGCTGTCAGTGTGTTCAGGATGCATCCCCACAATTAAATAGAGACATATTTCCTAAACATTTCTATTTCTCTGAGGAAAGGTTTGCTTTTTAAGTAGTTAAAAAGTTTGCTTTTTAAGTAGTTAAAAAAAGTTTGCTTTTTAAATAGTTAAAATGTTGTGGAAAAACAAGAAAAAAAGAAAGAATAAATAGGAGCAATATTAAAAAGAGGAAAATAAAAAACTTGGAAGGATGTTGAGACTGAACTTCTGATGGTATTGTCCTAACAAATTGGAAACCACCTACTTTGGAAAGATCTGCCAAAATGCACCATCACACGTTGAATTCTGTAATACTTTTTTTTGTTGTTGTTGGGGGGGGGGGCGAGGGTACGACATGCATTTTATTAGCTCTGCAATACTCAAAAGTCCTTCTCATGATTTTCTTAGACAAGGGAAGTTAGTTTTAACTTGCAAAACTATTAGACCCCATCTTAAACAGAAACTGACTTGTTCTCAAAGGGACAATCTGTGGTAAAAGAGAAATCTTCAAAAGAAGTATTTTCAAGTAAATATTTATTTGGACATTAATACTACAAACAATGAAAGAGGAATTAAAAATCAAATACATTTGGCAAATAAACTACCTTCCGTTATTTTCTTATGCAACATAGTCAAAGGGCCTGTGTTTAGAAAACTTTTGCAAAAATAAGTCTTCACGAGTGTTTCTTAAGATGTTAATTTTTTCAGAGGCGTGATTACCTCATCTATTCCATTGTCAACATATACTGACAAGCAAAACTCTAAGGCTCGATCTCAAGGATGTTTAATTTTCGTTCCATGTTATAGGCTAACTCAATTTTACTATACTCCACATACTATATGATGGGTTAAATAGCAAAGGAGCAGTAGTAGGTCATCTTTTTTTTTATTATTATTATTTTAGTACCCTGACTTGGCCATCAAATGTTAATGGCTGTTGTCTCTTTAACAACAATAACTGTATGCGTGAATTATTTTGTGGTACAATATGTACATTAATTTTTGCATCATGTTTTAACAGTGTGAATGTTAGTATTAAAATCACAGTAGTAAATTGTCAATGCCATTAACCAGCAGTATTGATTTACTGTGCAGATTTAGTTATAAATTAGGCCTGGTCCATAATCCATCGAATACTTGCTAAAATCTCTTTGAGACTTCTGTGGCTGGACCTGTCAAATAAGACAGAAATTTTCTCACATTTTTTCTTTTGATTAATTTTAACTGCTATCCAGTTTTGTTCAAATATGAGTGATAGCATTTTCACAGAGATTTGTGATATTTTGGTTGTTTCTTTTTTTAGTTAGCTTAATATCAAAGAGCATAGATTACCTCATGAACATGAGAAGTAGAAAAGAAATAGATGTGTCTTTATTCATTTCTCAGCTAGAAGGAACAAACTAAGCTAGCCGCATGCTTGACAAAATAAGCGATGATTGCGATGTTTCAGTGAGAATAAGAAATGCTTGTTATGCAATTCATGACAGACATAGCATTATTTGCCTTTAAAATATATAACAAGCAAACCCTTGTTTTCTAATTCGACATTATTTCCTTAAATTCAATTTCCTGCTTTCACTCACCCACGTCCCTTTTGATGTTAAGACTTCACCTTGCCCAGTAGAACTTAAGGAACTGCTTTATCCTCTCCTGAAATGTTTCTGCAAGGGTGTACAAAGTAGTAATTACGCCACTGCGTATGGCAGGAACTCCTTTACTTGGCTGTATTTTGTGGGGACCCAAATGGTTTGTCCAAGAAATGCATGTATAGGCTGTTGCTAAAAACAATTTCACTCCAAGACCATTGCACTTTTTACAGTCTAATTTTGGCCATATATGAGGGTTACTTAAATACAGAGATAACATTAATCTTTCAGTAGTAGCAAGTGCTGGCTGTGGTTAAGACCAGGAGCTTAGCGTTCCTGTAATCAAAATGTTGTTGCTGGACATGGGTAATACAGTATGTGATCATCTCCGAACATTAAATCTAACCTGGATTGGGTTCAGCCCTGCTATGTGATCCCATGTTGCCTCACATGACACTGTTCTACCCCTTTGGTCCTTGAAGATACGGGGCAGCAATTAGCAAGTACCTCATTCAATTGGCAGGAGTTCATATAATACCAGCCAGTACGCTCATGATGCTTGCGTAAATAAGTGTTTCTATTTCTATAGACAGTAGGCATTTGGATTTTTTTTTTATTATTATTTTAACAATATAACTGCCTGGCTTAGTGTTACAAATCATGAAACATTTTGTTTATGCATTACAAATAGTGATATCTATTTATAAATCAAAGGCGCTGTGTTCTCACTCTATTCCTGGGAGGCCCTTGGTTGTATTAGTGCTACCCACTCACGTGCTTCCATTTCGTTGCCCGGGCAGCTAAATAGAAATATATGACTCTTAGCTGGCCTCATTAATGAGACAATAGATACAGGTTGGGTGCGAAATCTGAAGGAGTCACAGAGCAAAACATAATAGGCAGTGAGGAAAAAAAAAAAAAAAGACATTTTAAATTATTAAAAAATGTTATTCATGGGAAGCAACACAGAGTTTTATTTAGGGAGGCGGAATGAAAACCCTGAGGTGGCAGAGGATTCCTAAGGGGTGGAGAACAGTTTATCTCTATCCCACATAGTCAGGTGGGGACCATTTATTCTCATCTTGGAGAAACAGGAAATATTTTAAAGTTAATAATGTTTCTGCCACCTTTCTCTCCCCTCCTATCACGCTTGCAGTCAAAGGTGAGAGCCTATCCTACATCCCCTGTGACTAGTGTAGACTCCACGTCAGAAGCAGAGAGACGAGGGAAGGAGGAGGAGTGCAATGAGATCAGTTCTGTGGTTTGCGACAGCCTATAAAACTAGAAGAGCCTCTACGAAAACAGGAGTTAGAGAGAACTCATAAAATGCCAGTAATCTCCAAACATGGGCCAGTTGGCAGTCCCACGCTGTGGTTGTTCAGCTCTGCAACACGCTATCTTGCTGCAAACTAGCGAATGCTTTCTAATACAGTAGTATATGAGAACAGCAGAGGAACATTTTTTTTAAAAAACTGTTTCTTTCAAGCTTTTTGGCTGTATTTATCTCCATGCCCCAGTGAGATCCGTGAGAGATCTGTGACTGATCCGCAGAGTCCATGCCCCAGTGATTTTGCAGTTTGAAAGAAACTGGAGATCCTACTGCAAAGAAAATGCAGGAGTAGCTGGTAGTGATGACTTTTTTTGCTGTGGTTCCGCTGCTCTGATAACTTGGGAAGCATCTCAGCTGTTTACCTTGTTTGATGCAATATATTAATGCAAAACTTTAAGTAGTTGCCCTAATGCAACATGTTAACCCTAATGCTAAACTGGAAGTAGTTCCCCTAGATAGTTAAGAGCCAGAAGAGTGGTGCACTGGGCAGAAACACTGCTTGCATTTTGTTGCATTATGGCTTTACTTTTGAGCCTGCTGTTTTCTAGCTTTTTTGTGCCTATTGCATCCCCACCGGCACACTGTAGTGAACATTTCTTTACCAAGAGCATGTGCTACTGCCTAGCACAGCTCTAGGCGTACGCTATTGCAGACACCTCCGATGCACTTCTGACATACTGGACCTGATGACCCTGGGGCCTTGCAGTGCTCTGTGTAGGGTGAAGTGCCATTCTGCTGGCTATGTAAACTATATACATGATTACCCCCCCTTTGCCCCCCCTCGACATGTCAGACGGCTGCAGAGACCCTGCCTTTAATAGGCAAGGTTAGGAGGATAGCGTGTGGCACATGGGCCGAGTCTTCCTTTTTATAAATCGGTAACAATAGGGTGTTGACAGGCCTTGAAGCCTAGACAGGCTAGGAGGGTCATCACGATAAGGAGGGATTAGTGTATATAATTTGCCAAATATGGGCCCAGCCACTAGCTGTGTTTTTCTGCACATGGTAGATTATCTACAGTAGCTTCATGGAATGCACCTTAGCTGCTGGCTATATTTATTAGCAAATTTACCATCGCTTCCAGTTTAAGAACTGTATGCTAACCGGGGAACATAGCATACGTGATGAAAGAAGTTTTGTAGAACATTTTCACTGAAGAATAAAAATTGAATGTGCTGTATATGTCTTAAACATAAATACTTTTCAGTGTACCGTATCCGTTTTTCCCCTAAGATTTTCACTTGAGAGATTTTGTATGCATCTTCATTCTTTGTAAATAAAGCCGTTTCTAACTTAATTCCCTGGAGGGTATAGTTATCCAGCCCAAAGATCAATGGTCAACAGAAAATATAAAGAGCCCCTAGATCAGATCTTTGACTGCTTTGTGGCAGATAGCTAAACTGCCCACCTTAAAACGTTAAGAGAACGATAAATGCTGTAAATTCTTGGCTGCAGTGAAGGACTTGTTAACCCCAAAGTTACTGGGAAGAGGTATGGTCAAAATCTAACAACCTTGCTGAGTTGTGAACTGTATTTTTTTCTTTATAAGAAAAACAGGAACACAGGGATTTACTCAGTTCTTGCAGTATTCTCTAAATCAGATTTTCACTGGCGTACAAGAAGGCCATGTTGGTTTGAAATTTGGGGCAGAGTTCATACTTTTGATCTTTGGAGGGATACTGTGCCAATTTATGGCAATTTGCACAAATATTTGAAAAATAATGCAGTTACTTTTTTTTGTTTACTACAAGGGTTTTGTTTAGTAGTGTGACAGTTTCTTTAAAGAAAGATGCTGCCATCCCTTTATGCTTCTTTCCTCAGTACCTTGATAAGCTCAAACATTAAACAAAAGACCCAATATGAATAAAATTTTGCAAGTCATTTGAGGATGCAGCAAAAGACATAATTGACTTTTTAGTCCATTTTTAGAACAAACTCTCTCAAGGCCTTTTCTTCCTCACAGGAACACTTCCCACTGCACTGGAACTGACAAGACTGTATGCATTACTTTATTTTGATACTGACATTTAAACAATAAAATAAAGCCATTTAAAACAAATAGTGGTGCTTTAAGTGTCTGAGCTGTCAAGATATCAAATTATATAACTTGGAAAAATCAGAATTCATTGTTAATGGTATGCACTTAACACAAAGGGTCGCTGGAGTACTAACCAGATATATATTCAGCTACCATGTTGGAGCTAACAGGCTATATTCCTTTAGATAGAATTGACTATATTCACTTAAATGGACTTGACTCCAGTACAATCACTGTATTCAAATGTCAAAAAAAAGAGAAAGAGGATGTCACGTAGGGTCACAAATTATGTTGGATTTTGA
Source organism: Anser anser (assembly GCF_964211835.1). Classification (NCBI taxonomy): domain Eukaryota; kingdom Metazoa; phylum Chordata; class Aves; order Anseriformes; family Anatidae; genus Anser; species Anser anser. The sequence continues at coordinate 101,857,994 of NC_139722.1, forward strand.
CAGATTGTAGCCTTGCTTTACAAGAGCAGTAACATCTCATTTGTCACCGTTTGATCTGTAAGTGCGGGAATGAGAGCGGAAGGCCCTCCATCTCCACCGCAATTTAATCGCTCTGAGGCCGACAGTGGCAGCTAAAGCCACCTGCCCATGCACTGTACTGCTGATCTGTTTTAATTTAATCGTCCGTCAGCTGGGATGAAAGCATAAATCGTCTCCCTTTGATCTGCAAACGGTGTGGTTTTTTTGTAAAGCATGGTGCAGAATCAGGGAGACAGTTTTCACATTTAGTGCAACATAGACAACATGGGCTTGGAAAGCTTGTAAGTGATATTTCACTGTAGTAGAAATGCAAGAAGTTGCTCTTTTTGTAATTTAATATGAAATAGTGTAAGTTAAAAAAAAACAACACCTGTCCATAAGGGAGGTTATTGATTCATAATGCATTAATTATTCAAGTTCGAAAAGCCAACCTTTACCCTTAAGGAACTTAAATGTCTTTAAAAGTCCGAAGAACCTTAAATCACATTGTTTACAAAGGGGGAATAAGAAAAGTTATTTAGCAGTAACACTGCATAATTCTGTGAATTGCTAGTAGTGTATTGGGCATATCATTTGGTTATGTAGTTAAATCTGAATGAAAAAGGATCTTATAAATAATTTAAAAAAAATAATGTTTTAAAATTCTCCCTTTTCCAGTGAAAAATGTTGCACTTTCCTGGTGTTATTGGAAGTTTTGTTTAAGTCCAAAAAGTGAATATTATTTGGACGTCAGATATGGTTGGTAAGCCAAACCCTATTTTCAGTTGTACTAGTGGAAAAGGACTTTCCATCCACGGAAAGGACCAGGATGAATTCAGTTGACAGTAAAATGGTAAAATTTGGACAAAATCTTTCCCATTTTTATATTTCCATTCAGAGTATCTAGTGAGTAAAACATTCCTGATGTCTTTATTACACTTCTTCCTCTCAAGCCCTTTTCACAACCCTTTGTATCTTCCTTTTCCAGGCTTGCACTTTCTTAGCTTTTGCAATTGGCCTCTCTCATAAGGTATGCCATACAGCTGAAGTAATTTTAATATTGTTCATTTTTGATGAGAACCAGCTCCTTCAGCTCCTTGTCAATCCAAGCTGTGATTTCCAGTGTTTCAGTCTTTATATCCTCTGAAGAAACAGCAGAGTGGAAGGTTCACCCCTCAGCTGTGAGAATTACAACTGTCCCCATAAACCTTTAAATGCATCGTCTTCCCTCCTTTTCTTGTGACAACCTCACATTCCAGACAAACAATATGAAAATCGAAATCTCACAAACTCTCCCAAAAGTTCATACAAACCTGAAGAGTTACGTATGTTCTCTGTATTGTCATTTTTTCTTATTGGAGATATGAAGTGCCTCGTGAGCTCTTGGAATATCTTTCCATTAGTCCTGAGCCTAGACTGTGACTTCCCTATCAGAAGAGGGCTTTTCGTGGTCAGATGTCAGCACTAGGAAGTTCTCTTCCTTGTAACAAACATGGTGTGTTTTCTTGACTTCTTAGCCAGAGCTCCTAAGAATACTCCCTTTTTGAGTAACTAAATATCTTTTATTTTCCAAACAATCCTGCAGTGTTTTATTTGTGAAGGTTTTCCATCTCCATTATTTGTAGCAGGATTTTGTTATTTGGCGAAGGATTCTGTCTTGGGGCTAAGAAGTGTTTGTGCTTTGTCTTGTAAAATTCCATTCAGCCCATGCTGGAATACAAATAGTGAAAAATTGCCTTTGTCCTTCTTGTGCTTTCATTCCTCATGAAAATTTTGTCAGCTTGACAATACAATAAATAGTTATGGAGTTGCTGTGGCCCTGGAGTGGGGAGGGAAAGAGAACCGGGCTGCTCTCTTCCAACACAGGTTCAGCTTCCAGACCAGCTTACACTGCTTTGGGAGCACTTGTTTGGTCAAAAGCTCACAAAGATTTTCTTGGGGAAGGAAGAGAGGGAGCAGGTAAAATCTTACCTCACGAATTGACCTCTGGAACTGGCCCAGTGATCTCTGAGCATGAGCTCACACAGCGTGGGGACGAGAAAAGACAAATGCGCCAGGCTGTTCCTGGCCCTACTGATCCCTGTCTCTATTCCAAGTTTTCTGCTACAGTCTAAGGTGGGAGGAGATCCTCTGGTAGCAACCAGAGGTGCTTTCTGAAATTTAAGCATTAAAAGGTTGCTAATAAAGCATGTGAAAGAAAGACTTCTGCACTCCCAAGTACTTCAAATTTTCTTGTCTCTTTTAGGTTCAAAAGTGCATCTGGAATATTGAGTCTGTACAAGCTAGTAATAGTATACAGAAAAAGGATGTTAATTGACAAAGCTGAGCAGTGTTGTTTACTTTTTTTTTTTGTATAAAGTTGCATGCACAAACAGCTTTTGCCTACCCTAACTCAAGATAAATACCCTATGGTATAGCCCTTAAATCCATGAAAACTGGTCATCATTTTGGAGGCTCCTCCATCACATTGTACAGAGGACTTGAGGACAGGGAAAGGAGAAATTAAGGTTGGATGAACTGTCATGAGTTCTGATGTTTTCTTATGTGTGACTTCTTGCCTTTGTAATCTAAACCTGGGGATGGTTATGCAATTTTTGTAACTGTAAGGTTTTCTAGATACAGCAGTAATGAAGGTGCATGCCCCCTACATAGTGTAAATGATGGCTACTATGACAGTGACAGTTATCTTTAATCATGTGTAGGTATTGATAGTGCAAATGGCAATAAAAGTCATATAGTCCTAGGAATGTTTATTTAAATGTATTCAGATAAAAGCAGTCTGAACTAGCAAAAGATGAAAAACTAATTTTCATACCAAATTTTTATCTGAAATAAAATTATTTTGCAAGTTTGACCAACTTGTTTTCCCCAAACATAAACAGAATTTGGTGAGAATCTTTTATCAAAGTGATGTGCAATGTGCAGAAATGGGGCAGTGCTCCACTGTATGTATAATGGAGCTGAGAAATTAGCTCTTCATTTCTGAGTACTTCTGCTACTTCTGTCACAGAGCTACTGGTTATGGGATGAACCTGTTAGTACCGAACCATAGCATCCTGAAAGATATTTTCAACAAGTCTGACTTTGTAAATACCAACTTCATGAAGGGTGATGTCAGTGTCGTATTGTAGCTGCTTCATACATCCAGTCCATCTCCTGTTAATATTTGGAGATTTTTTTTATAAGATTTTTTATTGGAATTTTTACACTGCAGTCAGATAAGTATAAATATAAACTACTCCATGCTGCTATCAATACAGTCCTCTCTTAAAACTCCAGCACATGCAACAAACGCAGATAACGCCCTCCTGATAATGTCCTTGTATCTGCTTAGGCTAAGTAGTATAATGAAAGTGAAGGCAAAGACACAGATAGTATACAACGTATGATACGTCTATGCAACGTACAGTAAGCGTGAGTAGGGAGAAAACCATTCAGAAGCATTGCTAGTTATTTATAGGCTCTCACCAGCCCATTAATTTGCATTGTATTTGTGATGTTTGCATTGTTTTTTGCCAGAGTGTGTTCCTGCGTTCATTCATACTCTCCATTCTGTGTCAGTGGCACTTCCAATAGCAGTCAGTGCAGATTTTCCCTGTTGCAAAGAGCAGAAGCAACAGGAGAAGGCCATGGCCATGTTATCCTGATGGTAGTATGGTGGCAATATATAGATGATAATTAGCACTTCTATCTTTATTTTTCATTATGTCTTTTGGTGCTTTGTTTACAGATTGAGGTGCATGCCTTATGCCCCTTTATATAGTCTTCTTCATATAGTCTTCTTCACACAGGTCAAATCATCTGCTCTCTTCTCATGGCACACTTAAAGCTACAGCTTTTGATCTTTTAGGACTGTGTTACATAGCATTAGGAAACCTGTTTTGTCCCATGGTATGAGTTGGCAAAACAAGGTTTTTATTTCTCTGGTTGTTTACCGTTACAGAGGACAGGGTTTAATAACTCAATTATTTCAGTCCTATTTGCAGAAGGTTAGTGGTTTCATGGCTGGAAAATTACAGAAACCCTCAGCTTTGCTAATACTTCTCTTTATGGTTTGTAAAGTGGTCACATACATTTGCACATCTGTCACAGAATATTGGGGATTACATGTTCAGGAAGTCACCATGATCTAGATGGCAGTATTAAATATTTACCATAACTATATAGACCATGGCAGCCAGAAAATTATTATGGGTAAAAATAATTTTTCAGCCTATCTGTTCTGAAGACAAAAAAAATAAAGCAAGATATTATTTAAATTGATAAAAGATGCAGATACAGTTTCACTGGATTTCTGGATTCATATTAAAAGAATAACTATTTCATCGTCATAATTAAAGAATTGTCAAAGATTTATCCATGTCTTCTACTGAAAATACCTATCAGATCTGATTAGGAAAAGTAGCATTTGTAGTACTGCTCACTAGGTAAAAAAAACGTTTCTGCGAAGCCCACTTTGCCAGATGATGACTGTTTCACTAGTCTTTAGGAAACTGTTACCCCAAGATTTCAAGAAACTGGTCTCTGGTAGGGAAAATCAATAAGAACTCATTTTTTAGAAGGCAGGTCTCCACAATGGCAAATAGTACATCAGGGGAAAGCTGTTAGAAAACTACTAATTTTACTAATTAATTTCCATGTGGATAATGGATATACACTAAGGAATGAAATAGATCAAGATCTCAGTAGGACGGGCAAAAATTAGGTAAAGCCTAATGCTAATATCCTATGTTCTTTTTTATAACATCCGATAAAAAAACATAGCCTAGAAATATATTTTTGTAGTGACATTTTAAAAATTAGTAACCTGGGATTTCCCTTATTTGATCAAATTGAAAATTCATCATACTGATACGTTGTTTCCATCAGAGACCTAATAACTGATTCTTTCAAGATAACCACGCAAGTAATTAACGTGGTTATGCAGATAATATTTGGAGAGTGGATGAGTATTTTTTCCAAGTGTTCTGTAATTCTCTGTTGATAAGACGAAGTCCGCAGTTTTACCTATCTAGTCTAAATTCCTGTCCTTTCTTGTGCAAGTGCTCTAAATCTGCCAGGCTACTTGACTGCAGGATTTGGCCCAAAATGTATTGAGGTCAGGTAGTAGCTTGGAAAAAAGCTGCAAGTGCTGTTTCCATATCCTTGAGTATGTGTCTGGAAGTCTTTTATGTGTCCTTTTATTTTGTTTCTTTTTTCTTCTTCTCCTGAGATTCTTCTGTAAACACTCATTTAATTTTTTATTTTAGAACTGAAATAGTAAATATAGAGGCTCAAGATGTAGAAAGTATGTGTTTCTGTCTGTGAGTTTGTGTTTTTCTTTCAGTATTTTTTAATCTGTATTAGTGAAATCATTTAGTTTTAGTAAGTTCAGTGCAGTTACTCTCTGGTTCATATATTAATGAGGAATTTCTTTTTTTGATTTTTTTTTTCCTTCAAGAGTCCCAAGTAGATACATAGATAGATTCTGGAATTTATCTAAAAAACTGTGTTACTCCTATCTGTAATAGGGAAGCAGATTCAGAAGCTCTGCTTCTTGGAATAGTTTATTCAGCATATACTTACTTGACACTGTTTTCATTAATGAAAATACTAATTAACTATCAGTTTAAACCAGGCCTTTAGTGACCTGCTCAAGCTAGGTACATGCATGTGTTCACCATACACTCAGTGTCTCGCTCACTTGCTTTTTGTTGCTTACTAGGTACATTAAAATTCACATTTAAATTTCAAATGAGCTAAATAAACCATTTCTTTCAGATAAATGGCTGATTTTGTTCCTCTCATGTTATATTAATATTAATATTATGGAGTCTTCTGTACCCTTGCTTTACCTCCTGACTATCTGATAATTGGGTTGGCACAGTATACCTGGGGTCATCGTGTTTAGCTTATCTGCACAAGAGGAAGAGTGGCAAATAATAAGGGAAAGCAGCAATAAAATAGTGAAAAAAATTGAAAGAAAGATTTAATCTTTGGCCAATTTGAAACATATCCCAGCGAATCCATGGAGAAAAAGATAAAGTGTGACTATGAGTAAGTTAACTAAACACATTACAGTGTGTGAGAGCAAATGGAGTTAGTCCATTGTACATGTTTAATTTCCTATTAGTCTCTGGCGTTTACTACTACGGTCTGAGTTGGGGCATCTGTAAATTCAGTTAAATACAGTGCATTGTCTAAACATATCACAGCTCCAATCAGTCACCCTGGCTGCTGATAAGAAGCCTCTTGTATTATTGAATCTACAATAGGGAGGCTCTGCAGGCACAAAGATAACAGCTAGGTATTTCACTTTAAGTATGAGAAAAAACAGCGACTCGCCTTTGCTGCTACAGCTGTGACATTTATTACTACTCCCTGATTTGTTTTATACTAGTGATGTGAATTTGGTTTCAGGTGCTTTATATCTCTTCCTATTCCTAACTTAAGACCTCTATCTGGAAACAGTAAGGAAAAACAAATAAGCTAAAATCAACTTTCATGTTATTACATAGATAGCAGTAACTTTAGCACTTTCTGCTGTTCCACTTTGTGTTGTACTGATTTCATCTCCAAAGGATGAAACAGAGGCTTTTGTTTATTCCTTCACCATTTTGTTTCTTTGGACTTAAAGGAATTTCACTGATGTCTCCTCAGAGAGGCAGCCACTCTGGAGGAAGTTTGAATCCGGCCATAACTGTTTGGGGGGTAGGATTTTCCAGTGTCCTCGGAGATAAATGCGGCATTTTCGTAGAGCCGTTGAGTTAGAGAGAAAATAACATGCAAGTTCTATCAGCAGCTTCAAAGCAGATTGAAGTACTGCAGATGCATGGCCAGAATATGCTGCATGCAGGACACAGAACATAAATATGGGATTGGTGGAGACCATAATTCAGGGGCTTTTGTTTTTCAGTTTAACGATGTGTCTTATAATTTTGGCAAACTTTAGGTGTTTGGGATAAAACTTCCTCTGCTTAAATACACTTCATAAGCTTATTTTTTTGTTTCTTTTTCAAAGTTTCACCTATTGTCTAGAATAAAAGGCTTGGTAAACATGCATTTTGTCCATGTTTAACAAATAATTAAGACTTTTTTTTATAAAACCTCACTCTTCATGTGTGAAGAGCTGGAATGATGGAGGGATTGGTGATTTTCAAAGCATGTGCTTCTTGCCTTCCCCAGAGAAGTTGATTCTGTTGATTCTGGCCAACTGTGTTGGCCAATTTAACTTGATTTGTAATGAAAATATAGTGTTCAGTGAGTAAGAACTCATATACCTTATTTCCCACAACAAATATATATATTAATAGTGATAGTATATCTCTATGTATATCTGTAAGGATATGAATTACCATAGATCATTGACAGCATCTATATATAATATGTTATATAACATATTTTTATATATAGCATATTAACATTATTTATTTATTATATATGTAATAATTAATTAATAATATTAATTTATTATTATTTATTTACCTATAAGCCATATTATATTTAAAATTCAGCAGTTCTGATCCTGAAATGCAGTGGCAGATGGTTTCCCATCCTGTCTCCAAGAAATATAACTGTTTTAAAATACAGTTAATATATTTGATATTTTTAATTCACTAGTGATTTTATGTTTTATCTCTGGATTGATAGATTACTGAGAGGACTTAATTCATTGTTCAGTAAATTTGTGACAGAAAGTTTGTAGCTTCTAAAAAATTAATTGTTTATTTCTTAAGGCTTCTTCTGTTGTACACATAGAATCACAGAACCACATGCTGAGTTACAGCTGTATTTCTTCACGTAGCTGGCATGAGCCCTTAGTTAAAGTTATATTTCTGCTGTTATGTGAGTGGCAACTACGTGAAGTTTGGTTTGCTGCTTGATGGTACATAAATAAAATTCCTAAAACAAATATCCCAAAGATCAAAAAAAAAACCTCCGAATCTCTCAGCAAGATCCATAGTAAACTGAAAACCAAAACAAAAGAAGTGCTATGATTCACTTCTGTCTTTTGCACCCAGGCATTGCCACACGTTCCGTAGGTGCAGGCTCTGAAGTTAGTTAACACTCTCTACAGCTGTGTGAAAAACAGGCCTGAGTATGCATTTGGTATCTTGTCTTTTTGACTGCTAGTAGCAGAGTTCCTGGTAAGAGATGCGTCATGGCTATCTATCCAACAGGGATTCAGCAAAAAATCAGCTAATTTGAGGTTATTTTTAGCTTTCTCCATAAGCATATATATATATATATTTATTCAGCAAAAGCAATTAAAAGGCATTGGTCTGTATGACTGAAGAATGACAACTGATGGGCTTCTGAAGGAGTGCCACGTAGTCATCCACTGGTGGTCACAAAACATATTGTGGAGGAGAGAAGGGATACGAAGGGCCCATTTGTAGTAGGAAGCAAAAATGTAGAAAGCCCTTTTCCTGGGGCTTTTAAAATGATGTGTGTGATATTGTGGCTTTTTTTGTTCCCTTGCTTTAAAACAAAATGCTTGCAGTTATTGCAAGATTTTTTGGACTGGGCCATGGATTATTTACAAAGCTGGTGTTCATTCGTGTTTGTAAGATCACAGTAGTGGGCTTTATTGTTTCTGATATAGTGAACATCAAAGGCATGGCTAACATGGCAGGCTAGCAGATCTGCTCATAGTATTAAAGGTGCAACTAACGTAAGAGTGAAGCTTTATGCAACTAAAGGCAGACATAAGAAGTAAACAGCTAAAGGAGATGGCAGGTTGGAAAACAGGGAAGGGGAAAGAGCTACCAGTTGATAAAAACAAAGTCATAGGTTGAAAAGGAGTCTTAGATAGTTATCAGGCTGCCAAAAACCAGTAAGTGTATACATGCAGAATACAAAATTGCTCCTGGTAGACAAAAAAATCAAGGTATTGCCATGCCTCTTGAAAAGCCAGTTCATTTTATAGAAACAAATACAAATCACTTACATGCATGGACAGCACCTCTAGCATACCCTAGTAGTGATCAGCAGGGGTTTCTGTACCAGTAAGATCTCTGGAGATCAAGGAGAAATTGCATTTTCTTTAACCAGTGACTGAAATTGCCAGTCGTGTGTGTGTGCGTATGCGTCTGTGTGCGTAGACATGTTTAATCAAGTTCAGTGGACCAAATACTCAGTTATGTCAGACTGGATCTTTCTGTACTCAGCAAAGCTGGCCTCGTTCTGCTGAGCTGGAGCTCTCAGGAATCGCTGTGGAAGGCCACTGTTTGCCACGGCCACAGGCTTTGCAGGGTGTACTGTCTTGTGTGATGAATGGGTATTTGGTCCTTAACCTGTACACTGAGGCTGACTGCCTTAAATGGGAGTTGTGCTATACATCAAGGCAGTAGTTGAAAAGTTACTCAAAATAATTTGCCTATTGGTTGATAGTTTGTAACAGAACCGGGGGAAACTAAGGTGGATGTTCATTTCACGTGAACTAATGAAAGCCAAATTTCTGAATTGCTGGAATTTGGAGGGGAAGGAAACATCATGAATGGAGGCAGTGGCTTCATACAAAATATTTTTGATCTAGCACAGCCAAAGTTAATTAAAACACTTTTATACAAAACACAATCTTTTCTAGCTTCTCAGTGAGGATTAGTAATTCTGAAATATATTTTCCTTCACAGTTTTCTTGGTATTTACTAGAGCTGCCAGGACAATTCTGGAGTTTGTAGGAGAAAAATTGAGAAAAAATTCATCAGTGTAATTATTTAGTTTTGTAACAACTACACTCGGTTAGGTATATTTTCAGCTCAGCTATTTTTAGTCTTTTCAAGTAGGTCTTTGTATTGGGATGGACTAGTTGTACTCTGGGTTAATTTGGTGTCTTTTTAAGTTGAAAGCTGGATATGCTGGTTTAGTTGAGGGAAATGAAACTTTGCAGTTTCATATGGTGACAGTACATTTCTTAGAAAAATGCAACGTTATTCAGTTATCAATGAGTGATGATTGCTTTTTACTCATTGGTAAGTACCGTAACCTGGGAACTATATGGAATAATCACATTTTTTTAAAGGCATTTTTGTGAGACCAGCATTAAGCAAATCCAGGTAAGCAAATCAAGGGTCTTGTGGGCTGGACCTCTCTTTTCTTACAAGACAGTGTAAGTAATGATCTGTATAACCAGTTTTCCTTCAGTTATTTTAGCTGACTCTTTTGCTTCCCTAGTAGACAGTCTATAACTAGGTATTAACAGTTTTGGGAAGGTTACGTTGCTCTTTCACAGATTAGGATTTGTTAACAGATGTGGTTATTGGTACTGTGTGTTTTCCTAATCCCTCTTCAGTATTGGTGCATCTCCAGCCTTACCAGTTTAATTAACGTTGAAATGTTCATATTATTTTGGTGTGCTGATTACAGGCAAAGACTAAGTGGAATTCAGTTTGGCATCCCAAGAGACTTGAGTGTTAACAATGCAGAAAGGTTTTTTTTTTTTTCTTCTTTTCTCTCCCTTCATGAACTCCAGATAAGCAGTAGGCCCCAGTTAGATTTCATTACTATCACGCAGTCTTCATGGTCATCTTTTAATATTTGAAAGGATCATTTGTTAACTGGAAATGGTCAATTTTTTTTTCTTTGGCTTTTGAAATATAATTTTCAATTTTTAATTTGATTCATTTAGATGAAATCATTAATCAGGGTTGAAACTGAGTTAATTTTCTGGAAAATAAATGAGGTTGTTAGAGTGAACGTTATTAAGTGGTCTCTTTGCAAGAAAGGGATAATAGCTGAAAATATGGAAGACTTTAAGAACTATAGCAGTTGAGGGATAAAAAATAGAAAGGTTTTTTTTCTAGCTAAGTGCAGTAATTTTTTAAAGGAAGCTAGGCATAGGAGGGATATTTCAGAACTATCATTATTAAAGTAAGAATTACAGAGTAAATAATCTTATTAAATATATATGTGACTTAAAATGGTAGAGCCAGAATACAGATAGCGAATTTTTAAAATTTTCTTCTATTTTTACAGAGAGTATGTTTCTCCTACAGCGCTACATATGCTATTCCAAGTAATGCCCATTTGATTTTTGAGACAGAGAACTGTGATTGTTAGTAATCCAGTAGAGATACAGCATCCAGGTACAACACTTTAGCAAACAAGGAGTACAGGGCACTAAACCATTTTTTCAGTCTGACCCAAATTCAGCTGCTGGCCTTGAGAGGGTTCTGTTTGCTCATTCTCTGCAGTTTACTGCATGATACAAAGTGCTTAAGATAGCCAGCAAAATCTCTTACAAACACGAACCAGAGAAGAAAGGATTGGACTAGACAGGCAACATCCTAGATTCACCATTCAAGCTTATTTCAGTTAACTACAGAATTTGTTTTGCATTGTTTCCTAATGTCATCTACTTTCTGCTAATCTTCTATTTGAAACAGTGCCTTTTTTTTTTTTTTTTTTTTAAGAAGATAGAGCTGCCTCCTCTGTTCTGATAGGGAAGAATTTTTTTCTCTTCAAGTGTTCCAGGCTTTGCTTGAGAGAGTTATCATAACACTAAGCACTTAGTGGCCCTAGGTCAAAATTTTTGATGGAGCACTCCAACTCTGTTTAGGTTTTCCTCAATGTCTGTGTGCTCATTAAGGACCATTTCAGATTCCATTACTGTGAATGAATGGTGGAGATTGTAGGTGTCTTATCCAACAAGATGTTTTCTTGTAGGTGGTTTTTAACTGTCCTATCCAACAAGATATTAAATGTTCTCAACTAACGTTAGCTGCAGAGGGAGCCAGTAGTGCATGCCACATTAAAAAGACGAATTCTGTAGAATGGAGAGTGGTGAAAAAGTTTATGCAGTGGAGCAGAAAGTCACATAGAAATGGAAACAACTCTGGACTGTAGTTGCTTTTCTTTTGTGATGTACCTTTCCATGATAAAAGAGAATAATAATTTGATTTAGGTTAAGCTTGAAATATTTTTCTTTTAAAAAATTAAATCCTGAGGAACATATAAGGTCATTTTTCATTCCTTTTAAAAATAAGTAGTTGCTAGTAACAGCAGTATTTGAACCCTAGCAGACACAGAAATTGAGTTTGTACATCCTCACTGCTAGCAATGGTAACTAAAGAGATGATAACTAAAGGCTTTTAATCATCCAAAATAGTATTTGGAAGATGATTATTTTGAGAAAGAGTAGAACAAATGTTGATTTAGAATTTTGCCTCCAGTTTCATTTACATCACTGTGAGGTTACCCACAAACTATGCTGTAACAGCCTCAGGTGAATAGATTATAGCATGTTAATCCAAAATGGCAGCAGTGTTGTATACATATTCTTGGACAATGCTGACTTGTTCTGTTCTAGATGAAAGAAGTACCTCTTTTAGGAGAGGCAAAAGTATCTCTCTTCTGGAAAAAAAGAAGGTCCCAAAGTCCCTCCACATGATTAAGATCAGTCATTTGTCATCAATTAGTCAATTGCAATTAGTTAGTACTAATGGTTTTTGTATCCAGCCTGCATTATAGACACTCATGCTAATACCAACAGATTAACTGTTGGGCCATGGAGGCCAGAGGCTCCAGTTCTTAATAATATTACTTATTATGGTACTATTGTGTAGAAGCTATGAGACTATGAATTGGGCCTGCTAAATCTCAGTAGCATAGTCCTGTGCCTCTGAAGTTAATAGGCTTTTAAAACTGTTGTGAGTAGCTGAAGCAGGATCAGGCCAATGCTGTGCCATGAAACTGTTTTGAAAACAGTTTGAAACCATCTATGCTGCATACACCCCTTTAGGTTTAATGGTACTATTGTCTTCAATAAGCGGCGTCTTTTGGTTTACAGGAGCTGTTTTGCATAGGATATATTTACAGAACTTCTTAAACTCACTAAAATTTTAAATTAGGTTTTAAAATGTTCATGTTGAGAAAACATATGTTGTTTCTGCATGACCTTTAATTTTGCTGGTTGATTTGATTATAGCAGTCGTCGATTTTCTCTCAGCTGTGCAAAATGTTCGCAGAGTCTTGGTCCCTCCCACAGTCACAGCCACTTCAGGCTCTTACACTCATTAACGAGTAACATTCGCGACAGTGTCTGGAGTGTTCTTATGTGAAATTGTTTCCTTGCCAGCCTACTTCCAGGACTTTGCTGCATTTGACACTCATGAATATCAAGTAGCTTGGGCCAGGGGACACTGAGGATCATGAAGATGAGATTGGGGCAAAAAATGGCAAGGACTGACTAGCTGGGTGTGTAGAGGAGGGCCCACTCGGTAGGCTGAGCAGGTATGGCTTGACTACTAAGAATAGTTCTCCTATTGCTGGAGGCAGTTACTATAAGATGGCTTGGCTACTGGCTATGATTTCTGAAGCTGTTTCTTTTTTTTTTAATCTGGACAAACCATCTTCAAAAACCCCTTTCCTATTTTTATGGTGGAGGAGTCTGTTCTCTGTCCAGCATTTTCACATTCTCTCCGGTGCTCAGCCCTGGCGAGCTTCATCATGCTGTTTTCTTGTAGAGCTTTGTATTAGCTTCGTATGTAGCCATTTCCAAACCTTTCTATATTCAAGAAGTTTCTTGAATATAGAAAGGATTTCATTGCACTTCTCTCCTTTAAAAATGTATGAACAGAAATTTGCTGAAATTTTGGCATAGAGATTCTGCCCTTCATTGGCCATTCACAGTTTCTGGGTAGTGCTTCGTATGACAGCATTATTACAGGCAAGATCAGCAGCTTTTGAGTCAGGAAAGTCTGTTTTGCTTTGCTTTGCTATGTTGTTGGCTCGTGTGTTCAAATGTGCCATTAGAAGTTCTCAGCAATGGGGAATTTGTTCTGTAGAGCCACCCCAAGCTTACAATGTACAACAGTGGATAGCAGTATTGTGCCTCTGAGGATTGTGAATCTCTAGAAATAGTAATACTTACCAATAGCAATGGTAATCAGGTGGTAGGGAAAGATTTACAGTGCCTTGAAGAAGGACACCATGCAGAGAGCACATTGAGGGAAACCTCCAGATCTAAAAACTGCTTGAGAATTTTTGCAGCATGACCATGAATTACTCCCTGCATATCTTTCGTTTAAACTCACTTGTCTGTTAAGTTCAAACTGCAGACATCAGCACGAGATTGGACGTTCATCTTGAGCTGAACAAGATGTACTACTTCTTGGGTACTTTCCTGATTTGAACAGATTAGTAATATGAGACCAGCAGATGATCTTTATTTGAGTGGATTTTGAACCAAGTGTTAAACTGTAGGAACACCTGTGCCCTGAGTCACCACTCACTTTGCTCTCCACCTAGCTGTTTCTTTTTAACTATGGCTGATCTGGAAGCAAAATATCTAAGAGGTGAATAATTAATTTGCTTTGTTCCTAAGGACACATTTTATGTAAGCTTTTAAAAACGTAACAGATTTGTTCAGCGATTAGATAGTAAGCAGCTATGTAGTGAAACAAATTTCATGTTCAAAATGCAGCAGCAGTGGAAGTATTTGTAAGCCTTAATTTTTCTTTCTTGTCTCCTTACTGTGCACCTAACGGTGGTAGGAACTGGGTGCTTACATGATCATTAGTATGTCAGTGAATGAAACATGTCAGTTCAGGTTTGGCCCAAGTCATTCTGTATGCAGATGCAGACTTGCCACTGTTTGCAAAAAAAAAATTAAAAAATATTTATTTTTTGTTTGGATTAGGAGGCTGAAGTTGTGATTCACGTGTTTTTGAACTGACTGCACTGTGATGGGATAGCCATCTGTCCTGCGCGTGAGATGCTCAGATATGTGTGGCTATTGATAGTAACATGTGTTACTGGCTAGCAGTCTTACCTAAGCAGTCGCCAAAGTTTTAAATGTACACAAATAAAAATGATTTTAAATAACCATTTCTAAGGGACTTGTGAAGTTTCTAAAGGAAAAGCAGGGTTTGTGAGTGCAGTGGTCCTGCTTCAAGTTTCTTATTTCAAGCTAAGCTTACCAGTTTAATTTTAATCCCTTTCAAATGCCTTGGTCGTGCTTTGAAGATAGAAAACCGCCCCCTCAAGCTCTGAAGCTGAGCAGTGGCCCTTTTTGTTTCCACAAGCCGAAAATAAAGTGTTCGCATGAGCTCATTTACAGAGAGTAGAGTTGGCAGCCTTATCAGGAGCGGAGAAAGGAGCTCTGAAGATGAAAAGCTCTCGCCGTGACAGAAGTCTTTATTAGGTTGGGCAGTAATGGAACGTGGTGTACACAGGATAAAGCGACGGCTACCTAGAGCATTTAGGGAACACCAGAAGAGTAATCACGTTTTAAGTTGTTCCTCAGCTGGCTTCTCTGGTGATCCCTCTGACCCTGGGGATGTTTGGATTGCAAAGGGGGACTGTGTAAACAGCACACCGTCCCAGCTTTGCTAGCCGTTTGAGCCCCTGCTGATAACAAAAAGGAAAAGTAAAGTTGAGTCATTATGCAGTTTCAAAATTACTCAGCACTCCCAGTTTTGCCAACCATCTACTGTAGACCTTGCTAGGAAATAGATTTTGATGGGAAATCCCATTATCCCATTTCACACATACATCAAATCCCGTTTACAGCAAATACTTCTTTTGTTGAAATTCGGGTTTCTTAGGATAATTTTTTTAATAATACACGAAATTTCTAAAAGCATAATTAAATTAAGATAATAATTCACTATTATATATATAATATAATCAGCATGAGAATAAAATATCTGATTTTTTCAGCTTGATCCAATGAGTTGTTTTATTTTGGAAATATATTTGTGTATACTTGTATACACATACACACCTTGGAAATGTAACTTCACTGCTCGCTAGGCAGTTTCTGCTCTATCAGAAGTCACTTTTATGGAAATGTGCACTGAGAAGTGCCACAAAAGCCACTCTACTCTAGGCGTCTCAAAACTCGCGTGCCTTGGCTGTGCAGCCCTTTACTCACATGTGCTAACACGGCACAAGCAGTGACCTTAGCTTTGAAGGAGCCACTTGCTGGCATACCTACTTGTCAGTAAAGCAGGCGTGGGCTGCTGAGCCTCCCTCGCACTTTGCACAGCGCTAGGTCCCCAGCGAGGGAGGGAGTGCTCTGGAAATCTGTGAATGAGCACGTTTTAGCATGGTCAGTCTCTGGCCTGGCTGCTCCGGGTGCCGTGAATAGAGGAAGGATCCCCTGCAGGCTTCCATAGAGCCTGAGGCTCCTCCTCACATGGCCCTTGCTTTAAAGAGCAACCTCACTTGGCAGCTGCTGCGTGCAGGTTGGAAGTGCAGTCTGTAACTGGGGCTGGTGTTATCCTTTTAAGCCTTACTCCTGTGACTTGGAGGTGCTGACTGTGCCAGTCAGGTGTAGTGATGGGATTAGCCCAGGTAACAAGATAAGCGGCACAGTGGCAGGGTGCCGCAGGTGCACTGCTGTAGGGCAGCGTCCCCTCAGCTGTCACCTGCTTGGCTCTTGCTCCCAAGAAAGCCGCCTGAGATGCCTTCACAGCCTGGTCGGAGGGAATTTGGCTGCACCCGCTTTTAACATCTCCTAAAGAGGCCTAGCTCACCACCCAGCTCCACCAATATTGCTGCAGGGATGTACCGAGACGTAACTTGTACAGAGATCTTTGTTGGTACTTTGTGTATGTATTTTATCCATGTGAGCTAACCAGTCTGGATGTGGCCTGACGTGTTGGTTGTGGTTTTTTGGTGCACAGGCTCTTCTTGTTCCAGCTGAATTCAGTGGCAAAACTTCTGCTGACTAACGGGAATAGGACTGGAATCAGCTTTGTATTGATAATAAGCAGTGTAATTCTACTAATCTTTCCCCTGTCATTGACAACCTATGTGGCCTTTGCTGTTAGATTTCCATTATCATTGAGGATTCTGTCGTCTTGCTAGCCCAAGAATAAAGTCACAGCAGCCTGTTGTGGGTAACAATGTGTTCACAACACAAACCCTTTAGAATTAGTGGCACTTCAGTCAAAACAAACAAACAAAAAAATAGCTAATTGTTTCTGTGTTTCTTATAAATTTCACAGCTGCTATGAAATTCCAATAGAGACCTGCATTGCTTTTATAGGCGTTTGTGCCCCTCAGTAAAAACAAAAAGGATTTACTTCAAGTTTTGAATTGCCTTGTTTAATGCCTTTAAACAATAGACCTATTTTTTCATTTAATTAAAACAGTAAAAGTTGTGCCTTAACCATACAGATTGACAGAGAACTGTAATTGATTTGACTCTTTTTTTTCTTTTTTTTTTTTTTTTTAATCACTATTAACAATAAAACACAGTGCTTTTTGCTGGAGAAGTAACTGAGAAAAAAACAATGAAAAAGAAAGATAAATGGCAGTAATACTGCTTACATTAATTAGGAGAGTATGTTGAATATTTTTCATCCTGCAAAATGTCTGCAACTGGGATTTTAGCGGCATGGGAGTTTCAATCAGAGTTTTCTCCAAGTAAGGACTGCAGGCATTCATTTGTCAAGAAAATTGTATAAAATCACTTGATTTTAATAACAGACCTTTTCTTTGTATAGTGGAACACACATAGTGGATCTTAAGTGTGTCTTCGGGTAAACTGCTCCTTCATAAAGGATGGGACGGTTTTCCATCTCCATACAGTGACATGGAAAACCTTCTCTTGAAAATAGACTTCCCAATTTTTCCATGGGCTATGTTAAGACCCCTCATTCGGATGGTATAAAAGCATCAGTTTTCTTTGATCCTGCATCCAACTTAAGTTTTGAAAGTTTTAGTAACAGTTGTACTTCGAAAGTAAAAAGAGGGAGTGCAATTGTCCTCAAAGTGATTTTTTTAAGTAAAGGTTTTTCATCTTTATAGGAGTTCTGTTCTTTGCAATGCTCACTCTCTTGCAAAAAAGTTTTTAGTCGTGTTCCTCATATTAATAATGTGAATTGAAATTAGAAATAAATAATCCACATGATTTTTTTGGTGATATGTGTTGATGAATGAGAAGGACATAAAAGAATTGTCCATCTCTCTGTGCCTATTCTCAGTGGAGAAATTACTAGCCTAGCCATTGATCTTTGCCATTGGCAGGATGGACTATCTTGCAATTACAAGTAATAAGATGCGCTTTCTGTTCTGTTTTCTGATCTGACTTGATTTTACACATCTCAAAATCAAATAATATTTGTTAACCAGTTTTTATATTATACTTTTGGAATCATCATTCATTTTATGATGCATGACATGTAAGATCCATCTAGAAAACATCTGATTATCTCCCAGTTCAGTAACAGCAGTCTGAGATGAGTAAGTGCCTGTTCCCTTCATCATGAGTTGCATTAGTCCACGTAACAGAAGTTGAACCCTTTTTTATCTCTACCAGCACAGGCAAAACTTCTTTACAGATACTGTAGACCCCACATACAGAATAGTTAGCCTGTTTGGTTGGTTGTCTTTAATATTGTGAAGTATGTTCATGATAAACAGCAACTTATTTTTCAATTTCCCTTTAAAGCTCAGCACACAAAGCCTTTCTTTCTCATGCATATGCTGCCGCAGTAGGATTTGCTCTAGATAAATTACACCCTCTCTTAAACAAGATTCAAGAGCTTCCCCAGCTGTGATGTATAGCATCCAGCACTTGGAATTGCAGTCAGTTTAGTTCATTGTGACAGTTGCCAACTGTGTGGAGTTTTGACAAGGATTATATACCTTGATAGTACAGTGTACTCCATGGCTTAAGAAATGTAACGTATAGGATGTCTTTCTTCATGTTTAATACAAAGATTATAGTACATCTCTCAGAGCAGAAGCAATAGAATAGAATAGAACATATAAAAAAGAAAGCACGTGGAAACCTTTTTTACTTTATCTTACATATTTGTGTAACTAGGAGAATTTCCTAAAAAAAATTTTAAAAATATTTTAATTAGAAAAATCTGAAAATCAAGTTCATGTAGGTAATTTTTAAATGTATTTTAATGCTGTTTTGTGGCAATGGCTTTGAATAAAAAATGGAGCACACAGCTCTGTACGTAGGGAAGGTACCTATCAAACTGCAGGACTCACACTGTGAATTTCTTTGAACTTTAGGAAATTTTTGATGTGGAACTTAAGAGCAATTTTTGGTTTGTAGAAGATGTACTAAAATTCAGTCTGAACATGGAAAGGACAGGACAAAGACATGAATCTCGGTTTAAATTTTGCAGTATCTTCTCATTTTTGTGTTTTGTTCAGATTCTTAGCGTAAAGGTCCAGATATCACTAAAACTCTGCTAGGTTGATGCATTTAGAATATACAGCCAAATCTCCTATTTAACTAATGCTTAACCACAAGCTAGTTTAGTTTCAAGGAATATGTAAGTATGATCACTGGGAGATCAACAGACTCCACGTGAACTTGGCACAAAGTAGGGAAGTTTACTTCCACTCTTTGTGGGTAGTTTTAAAACAAGATCACTGAGCAATCTAAAAAGAAAGGCACAAGCTGGAGAGAATAATAAAGAGGTATCAATCCAGAGTACCGCACCATCTCTGACACAATGGCATGACAAGTGGAAAATAACTTAACTCAGTGAGATGGGGAAAAGGCAGTAAAAAATGAATTGTGTTACAGTTTCTAAAACCTGCCTCAATTCGAGAAACAAATGCTCCTAAGCAGTGCCAAGGTGTGTGATGTTCACATAAATCTCCCATGTCAACAAATGGGAAACATGTAAAACCTTAAGAAACAGTATCAGAAAATACCAGATTTGTTAAGGCCATTGAGATCACTGATTTTAAAAGTATTCAACCCCCTATTCAACCCCAAAGGTTTTCCTCATAGGAGCCATCCTCAGTGCTGTCTGTTTTTATTTTCTCCAATAAACCATATGGCTGACTATTCCCAGAAAATATATTGACGTTTCCTATAACTGACACACAATTTTACTGGTCATAGGGATACTTTCAGGCTTGTTCTTTAGTGGCCACTTCCTTTCTTTTCTGCAGGTTAACTAAGTTAAGCTTTAGAGGAAAGAAAGAAAAAATGTTTAAATCAGTTTCCTCTCAAAATACAGGCAAGATCTTATTCTTGTTATGTCATTATAGTAATGTAATAAGCAGTGCTCTCTTCTTCAGAACTCTGTGCAAGTTTTCATACCATTCTTCTGAATTGTTCTAGTCCAGGTTAAAACCAGTAGAAAATAACCTGAACATCTAAAAATGGATCCACGTTTGACCCCTGGGATCAAAATACTTTCTGGAACAAACAAAGCCTATTACTGGGGGGGGGGTTCTGATCCAAAGAGAAAGTTGTAAGATCAAAGAGAGTAAAAAGAAGAAGAAGAAACAGACTTGTTTTGCTTAAAGGACAGTCACAGATGTAATTTTGGGTTTTACGGGAGTGACATGGGGGTGAGGGGAGGGGTAAAATCTAAACACTGAAAACTGAACCACACAAAATCTTAGTTTGCCAGCAGCTCTTGAGACCTTTATCTCTTTGTCTTTCGTTCCGTATATTTGTATTGAAGGATTACCAATGTAAGGTAGGATAAAAGAATGAGTAAGGTATTTCCACACATGTCTTTCATTAATCATGAAGCAATACAGTGTAATTTGTTTGAGTTACACTGTGTTGTGCAAAGTATGAGTAGGCTTTGGTTGCAATCTTTCTCTCCAGAGTTCTTTCTGGACAAGAAAAGTGTACTCACTGCAGCATGTTATGGATAGTGCAATTTCATTTTCTTTTAAGCTTTTCCCTGTTTTTCTCATCTCAGAGGTGACAGCAATTACACTTTCATGGGGAATGCAAAGGACCCAGTGAACTTATCTCTATTCAAGAACAAGAAAATTCAACTGTACTTTGGATCCAGCTAGAAGTTAGAACTCATATGTTTCTGTTCTTGGTTTCTTTGGTTGTGTAAAGAAGGACAGATTAATAATAAAAACAAATTCCTGTGAATGTTTCCTTTAGATATATAATTTCTTAATCTAACTTACAAAGGAACTAAAGAAGCCTTAAAACTAAATGAAAATTATGCCAAAAGCATTTATGATACCCTTGTCAATAGTGTCAAGTAAATATTTTTCTCATGTTTTATTTTCACTTTGCGTGAATATTTTAAGCTGTGATTGTCCTCTCTTGATATGAATTTTACTTGTTTCAGTTCAGAAAATCTTATACAAACTAGCCCCTATACTTTGACTATGTAGACAGGAAAAGTGTTACCAAAAAAAACAACACACCCAACCCAGAAAGTGAATATACAAATTACAAAATAACATTAGGAAAGCATGTGTTGAAATGATTGCTTCTGAAGGCAAAAGAATAGTATTCTTAATAATACAAAATTATTAGAGTTTCAATTAAAAAAAAAAGGCCAACTGAACTATAGCAGGGGGGACACGTACAATAGTAGATGAAAGGCACTACATATTTCGTATATAAGAGGACATTGGAAAGGGTGTTTCATAATTTTTCCAAGTCTCTTTTCTGCTTGAAATTTTGGGTTTCTGCTGAACATGAAATACAATTCAATTATTGCTGAATTTTATGGTTAGCTACTATGATAAGTCTGTTCTGATCATCAAACTGAGAGGATATACTTTTTCTCCTTGAATGTTGCAGTAGCTGTCACAAAGAGAATTTCAGATTGACTTGTATGTACACTTCATGGTGAAGTTGCTCAAAACCTATCCTTGTGAGAGGATTGTTCACATTTGTTTGTTTTGTGTATGCCAGTTATAAATATCCTGAAATGTTTCTGTAGGTTTCTGTTTGTGAGTTTATTTTCGCTATTTTCTACATAACCTGTCTTCTTTTTACCCAGTAAATTTGGTTCTTGTTTTAGCCATAATGTCTTTCAAGCTGGATGTCACAATCCATGATACAAATGTAAGTTGCTTGTTTAAGTGAAAAAACAGAGGGAGAATTCAGTGCTTTAATGGAGGGAAGGAGAACGCTGGGAGAGAGAGGACAGAAAGCAGAAAACTTTGAAAGGGACATAGTATTTGGACAAAATACCAAGTCTGTGAAAGTGAATTGTTGTTTGCCCTCCCTGCCTGTGGAAGTAACTCTGGATGAAACTACTGACATCGATAGAATTATGCTAGATTAGCAATGCATTGAATGAGAAGAGCTTGGTCTTCTGTTTGGTAAATATTCCTTTTGTGACCCCTAGAAAAATAAAATATGCGTGTCTTTTGCATTGCACACGGTGAATATTCCCACTGAGATCTGCACTCAGAAGGGTAAGTGTGTGCCAATTTAGATAGCTAATTCCTGTGCTTGTCAGGAATTATTGATTCAAAACTATTTTTTTTTAATTTCGTATCTGTTAAAGTTCTATATAAAATAATTTCTGGGGATAAAGAAATTTTATGCTTTATTTCCTTTTAATGTTTATGTTTCTCTTATTTTCTTATAATGTTTATGTAATTATGTTGCCAATTTACTTGTATTAACATACCCTTGTACACTTTCTGCACTTTTTATACATAGCAGTAACCATATGATTGAGACAAAAATATTTTCCTCACACAAACATCTTTCGTATAAAGGCATGTTTAACAGTGAGGATTTCTTCCTTGTGGAAAAAGAATAATTCTCATGACAACAATTGTTGACCTTTTTTCCCTTTCTTTTTGTTCTGTTTTGTTCATTTAGTCTGGCTAAAATTGCATACATATTCATATATTGTAATAAGAACAAAGCATTACTCTTGGATATTTTCCATAAATTTGTTCTCATAAGCAATTTGATAGACATCTACTGTAACTGTAATGGGGAGAGTTTGCAGTAGAGCAGGCTGCCTGGTTTAGAAAACTAGAATTTATTAACCTATTTCCCAAAGGCCCAGCATTACCTGTGAGATTAGAAGAAAATTGTCAGTTTTCTGTTTTAGAGCAGTGGCATTTTATAATCAGTGTACATTGTCTAATTGTAACAAAAAATTACTGTGTTTTATTAAAGTGAAATCAATTTATCTCATAGCATTAATTGTTCTTAGCATTATGGACAGTAAAAAAGGCTGGAAAGCACCGAACACATTATAATGATGTTTTTCAACTGGGATTTTCTGCATTAACTCTGATCCACTCCTAGTGCTAACTATGAAAGGATAGTCAATATGTGGGGGTAACCATTGTTTTGTATGGAAAGCTTCTAGCAGTAGTATCAATTACCGACTCTCACTAATAAACTTGTCGTTAGTTGTTCCAGTATTACCCTGAGATGAGACACAGAGGCCACAGCCAGGACAACCTGTCACTCCAGAATTCTAGGCAGTATCGTCAGGTTATGAGGCTAGCAGGATATATGAGCTGATACATAAATCACTTACACTCTGGGTGTTCAGAAGAATGCTTCGTATTCAAAATGAGGAGTTACCTAGACTTTTTTTCATTTGTGTCCGCAGAACTTTGTCTGTATGCTTTAACTCTGTGTGTTTCATGTGCGTGTGTTTTCTTCCCCATTGCTTTACAATGATGAAACACAGAATATATGCAGTTGTTACAGGAATTTTAAAAATTTACTCTGATCTTTTCAAGCTTTAGCTGTAAAAGCCACATGCTATTTTAGGATTTATGTAAATATATATATACACAGGAATATTTCAACCCTTATTAGTGCACAATAGAAGATTCAAAAAATAGTATGTATTTTTTAGTCGTGACTCTCCACCAAATTGGATACTTTTATAAATTATGTAGATCTGCCAAAGTATTTCAGTTGAGGAACTAGAGCCTTCTCTTATAAAATGAAATAACTTAAAAATTTTATTCCCCACTTTGCTTCTTACTCAACCTCAGCATCAAAACTTGATTGATTAGAACTATTTTTTGTTTCTACTCAATTTCATGTTTGGATTCTCATAAATGCACAATTCTTTGACACTATTATTCATGGAATAACAGGGGAAAGTCTATACAAAGGCAAAGGAAAACTGCATTGTGGAAGCATTTTTTTCAGTAATTTTATGTAAACACACAAATATCTATTTAAAAATGCAAAGCCATTCATTGAGTTGATGGTGTCCCTTCAACCAGATCTCCCAGTGATACCTTAAGTGTTGTGAGTATTCTGGAAAATGTTGGGGCAAATGTTTATACACTCTGATATTTTGTATAAAATACAAATACTTATGAAGAGTTCTGTGGTTGGGATTCTTGGCCTCAGCAGAAGCCATTTATAAAATCACTTTCTGGCAAGGCCACTTTGAGTGGATCACTCTGGAATTCAAAATCAAATGAGTTTTACTCAAACATACGCTGGGGATTTAATGTTGCAACATTTTGATTTTATGTACTAGTTTAGTCTGTGACTTGGAACACTTCTCAGATACATAAGAATGGATGGGCAGACACAAATATATTTTCAAAATGAGGAGCTGTGCTAAAGCATCATTCTATTAGAAGTACCCTTACAACGCCCTTATTTCCCTCTGTTTTCAGAAACTTTGCAGCCAATTTTTAAATTCTGAACTAAAAATTGGTTTGCTGTATGTAGCCTCTGAGTAAAGATTTGACATTAATATCAAGGACATATCAATTAAATTCTTTAATGAGGGGGAGGGGAGGGGCCAAAAAATATTTTTTTTGGTTAAACTATAGCATATTCTAGAGGAAAATATTCTCTCTTAATGCTCAGGCATGACTTCCTGAAGCTGTTACTGTCCAGCCCAGAAATTATGGAATACTATGTGTAAAGGGTTTGTCGAAGGAATTTATTTTTCTGTTGATTATTGAATACAATTTTGTGAGTAAATTATCTTTCTTTTTTTTTTTTTCCTTCTTTTTTCACATATTCCATCCTTATACTCGACATTAGGCACTCTACTACCCAACTTTTTTGAGGAAAAGAAAAATAAGTTCTTTAACCGCTTTTATCTCAGTCATTAAGCTGTACGCACTAGAATGTTTTTATCTGCTACCTCCAGAAACCATAATGTGTGCAGAGAACGTCTTCCTTTTTTTTCCACCTCTCAACATAATGCTTTAAACTACGAGGTAACACTGATACGAATCAATTTCACTGCACTGACATATCACATTATTTTCTATACATTACTATGGTATATCTTGATTGTATGCCTGTCTAGCCAATTAATTATTAAAGTTTACCTTTGTTCTTGAACAGTGATCGCTTTAACATTCTGTAAATAATGTTCTGGAAAATAACAAAAAAATGTTTAGTTTATTCTTCAGCATTAAGTCTTGAGATTCCCTGTGGGTGCAGCACAGGAAGATGTGATATGGTAGGTCACTACCTTACCGTCTGAAAATATCAACCTAAATTTTTGTCTTTTTCTTACCTAAGTACCAGATGAAGATTCTCCCACTTCAAAGCAAACAACTGCTCAAAGAGAGATCAGTGAGGTAGTAGAAACCAGGGACTTCAATATTCCTCACAGTCGTGAAATATGGCTCTCTTTCCTGTGAACTGTATGAGCCACTGCTGAACTTTACTCTTGTAGTAGGTAGAATTTTATGAAACAAGTTTCGTATGTGGACAGGAAGTACAAAGTACAGAAAGGCCATATCATTTGCTAAAGACACCTGAAACTAGTAATATAAGATTTTCTATTATTTGGAAGGTAGAATTATACCACAGGAGGTCACTAAGATCCAAGCTGAAGCTCTGTTGTACAACTCCTATCTAATCCTGAAAAAAGTTTGCCAACAAAGTAACGTGATGTAAAAGACAAAATGCTCATATTTTAGCTGCAAGAGTAAAGCCAGCCAAAAATGTAAGAACATTAATCACATTTTCCAAGCCTACCTTTCCATACAAAGTTGGTGCTTAGGTTTAAAAGTACCCGATGTCCTGTGCCTTTGTTCTATTTTTCAGCATCAGGCTGGCATGCACTCCTTGCATTACCCTAGATAGCCTAGTTTCTAGATACCACCTTCTGTATAGCTAAATTGATAAAGTGTGCTTAAACTGTGATAAAATACAATGCTCCTAAAAATGTGTTAGCCAACCAGAGACTGAGACATGTGTAAGCTTCTTGGGTTGTTTTGCTGTTGTGCCAACTGGACTAGATGATGCAGTACCATCAAATAGTATGCAGAAGGAAGAGGGAATAAGTTCAGAATTCTGCCATACCATTCAGGAATGTTTGAAGGATGAATTGTAAAATTGAAAAGGTTCCACAAATCATTATCCTATTATTTAAAATATTTAAAAAAAAAAAAAAAGCAGGAAATAATTGTATTTCACCAGGGAAGGTGTCATTCACAATTACTCGATACATAAATATGTGAAAGTTTTCTGAGATAGCATTGTTATACTAAGAGAAAAGATATTTCATCAAAATGATGTTTCCATGTATAGACTTGAAGAAGCCTGAAGTTCTGTGAGAACACATATTTTTGCATTACTGCCAATTTAAACTCAACTAGCAACGTATAGCCATCTTTACTGAAAAAATAAGTCTTATGTTGCCAGATGAGTGTAGTGTGGAAGCTAAATTTTGGTCATCTTAGTCTTCTGTTTGTTCAGTGCAGAAGAGAATGGCAGCTTCTTGGGGAAGAAGAGAAAGATTTTGTTCCAAAGGAAAAAAAAAAGTGAGGCTAATAAAAGAGAAACAAAAGAAACCCAAACTTAAACAATGTGTTTGTTAGGGTAAAGAACTTTAGGATTTCAATGAGGTGTGCATCTCTTTTAAAAGCTCTAGTATGATGAGAGCAATCATTTAGTTTTCTGTTTCATTTCCAGCAAAATGAAATCACTTCCTCTAGACAGAAATCCTAACTCTAAGCAAGCTATTGCTCAATCCCAGTAGGACCAATATGATTTTATGTAACTGTTGCAACTCACACTGTTAAGAACTTTCCTGTGACTTCTGGATCTCAGATTAGTTCCAGAATCCAACATCTTCCCAGTCACTAACTGAAATATTGTGAAACTGCACATTATTTTATCTGAAAAGGGTGTTGAGATCTTGATTCATGCTACCGGTACTTCACAGTCCGATTATTATAATGCGTTTCATTTTGATCTTCCCATCTCTCTTGAGAGTCGCCAGCAAATGGTCCAGAACTTCAGTTAGACTTCTTTTCTATTAGAGTTGTCACTAGCATAGCTCTTGAATTCTTTATAAGCTTTGCTGGTGTGATCCAGAATGAAGGTCTGCTTTTGACCTTCAAGCATGGGTATGGCCTTGCTCAAACTTACTTTTTGACCTTTCTGTCCCCTTGCCTTCCATGCCCTCTCCTTCGATCATCAGCAAAGCTGCCTTTCCCTATCTGCTCTTGTCACCTTAAAGTAATGTTTGCGAGTGTATCGATGCAGTAATGACTTCACAGCCCAGCAAACTTTTCCTCGTTAAACTGGTTGTAATTTGAGTTCTGAAACAAGATAGTATCTTGTATAACTATATTTAAATAAATTAAGGTAAGAACTGTGGTACCTAGTTAGTGATAGATTGCCTTTATTTATTCTTACACCTTGTCCCAGGATGCTATATGTATAATCAAAAAAATAAGGCGTATACTATTAGATATAGTATGGTTATGACATGTAGATGCATTGACATGAAATTCAATGGTGGAATTAGTAACAGTATTTTCTCTGTTATTCATGAAGCTTTGGCAGTACTTTATATGTCTTCCTAGTTATTAGTATATTTGTAATCCAGGTAATGTGGAAAGAAGTATTATGCAATGGTAGCTTTCACATCAGAAACATCACGGCTTTCTATACTCAGTCTTAGTACTGCAATGTTTTTCTTCCATAGTTTACAAAAATGCACATTTTGCTGCTCTTACTTCAGAAAAGTGAAGGAAATGGAATGAAAGTTTTGTAGCCTGCATTTAGTGGCCTAATTTCAGTCCTTAAAATCATCATGAGCCTAGCATCATTCTAATGAAGTTCTGGTAGTATAAAACTCACAAAATAACAAATTTAGGCAGCAGGAACTGAATGCCTGGAGTGCATCTCTTCTAGAAAAGAAACAGATTTTTTTATAAGTTCCTATGTGAAATGTAAAAGGTATCTTTCAGTAATATTTCAGAGGTAATAATAGGCATTACATGTTTAGTGCAACAGAGTAGCTGTCCTGTTTCTCTTCTTTATTTTTTTTTTTCTTCTTTCTGCACATTCTCCTCTTCTTGAACAGAAATAAAAGGTTCAAGGCTTGTCAGCATCAGTTTATAGATAGCTGTTTAAAAATAATGAGATATTGGGTATTGTAAGGCTCAGGGCTGTCTTGCCAGACTCATTCATTTCCATTCACCTTTTGTCAGAATTGCAGACAGAAGACATTCAATTAAAACCTGTCACCTGTTGCGTGTGACCTAATTTGTATTTTTGAGTGTCACAGATTAGGATACTTTGCTTCCTATGGAACCATTAAAAAAATGTAAAGCAACCAAAGCATTCTTACACATTTTATTTCACATTTTCTTCATGTGAACATTCTTCACTGAAGACCACTTGTGCTAAGAAATAATAGAATTTATTTACACAAAATCTAATTTGCATGAGAAAACGAAGTGGATTTTATGCATGTTCTTTTATGTTTTAATGCAGAAATGACAGTGCACTAAAGTTCAGCATGTAGATGATTGGTTCATGCAAAGTTAATGTTCCTTTCAAGAGAGATTGAGTACTGAGCTGTGTAAGTAACACATCTATCAGTTCTTTTGTCAAACAAATGAAACAAAACCAAAACACACAAAAAACAACAACAACAACAAAAATAAACCTCTGGGCTTTAACCAGAGTTTTTTTTTTCAGTTCCTATAGCAAAATCTGTCCTCATCTCATCATTGCAAGAAAAGAATGGATTTGCCAAAATGTTACTTATGTTTGGTTGCCTAGAAACATTTTTGTTTATTAAACATGGGAAAAATCTGAAATGAAACATTATTTTGAACACACCATTTTATGAACTGGATATTTTTCTCATTTGGTTTTTCAACCTGGAAAAAATCACTGAATGTTTACAGTTGAGCGGATACTTTTTCCTTTATTTTGGCTAATAGTTTGTTGCAAATCTTTGTCAGAGGAACAGATAAATTAAGCATCTTAAAGTCACAGAGCAAGGTTGATATTAAAGTAATAAACACTGGCTTGTCCTTCTGTGC
The DNA here is from genome assembly GCF_964211835.1 of Anser anser. Taxonomy (NCBI): domain Eukaryota; kingdom Metazoa; phylum Chordata; class Aves; order Anseriformes; family Anatidae; genus Anser; species Anser anser. The sequence continues at coordinate 101,886,950 of NC_139722.1, forward strand.
ATTATATGGGCAGGTTCCTAAACAAAATTGTTTTATAGGCACTTCTTGAGGACAGCCAATTTTATTCCATACTAACAAATATTTTTTGATGCTGACTGAATGTAAAGTAGGAGGATGATTTTCAGACTTCTGTTGCTACACTAAGTAATGTGTTTAATAGTGCAGATAGCTATCAGAAGGCAAGACACTAAAGCCTTCCCCTGCTAATTGTTAATTCAGCTGTAGATCAGGAAAGCTTTAATGTGAGCCATAGCTTTTATCTTCTTTGATGACTTAGGACTCTGTTTTCAAAATATTGCCTGCCTAATGGACACATATTTTACATGTCTAGCTGACTTTTTACCTGCATACGGTATTATCTAAATACTTTGTAAACAGATTTCAAAAGCTCTCTGGCATCCTTATAATTCAGCACATAAAATAAATATGCAGATCTAGAAGAAAAGATAGCTCACATTACTCTTTTTCTTCATGCTGTGTTACTGACTGTGTGTTTCCACTAGTCTGAGAAAATCCTTTGTGGTTTAAAGTGCAACTATTTGTTCCCCTGCAGATCTTTCAAACTTCAGGGTTAATGCAGTAGCCTGACACTTCTCTAATCCCAAACTACAGAGATCACTGAATTGTCTAAAAAGTAACTAGATGACCATGTGTTCTTTGTCTGGATACATCTGTCTGTATTCATGGTAGAAAAATCAACAGTTTTTCCATTTCTCTGTGAATATGCAAAACCCAGAGTTTATAATATTCACCCAAGTTTACCTAGTAAACTTATGAACAGGCACAGTGTGTTCATGTTGAACTGGAACACCCTATCAAGATGTTGTCCCAAAGGAGAACCACATCAGAACCTGCCATTAAAATTCCTTTTGCTGTTTCTAGTTTTGCTGATAATCTTTTTATTTATTTATTCATTTATTTATTTATTGGCCTCTCCTATTGATGTTCCTCTAAAGCTTGGCAAGATGCAGTTTTCCTGGAATCCATTCTTATAAATTGCACTACAGAATTTAAGAATGTAAGGCAATGCTGGGAATCTTATAGCATCTGTAGAAAATGGATCTTTACCCAGTTACATATCCTAGAAAACGTGATGGGAATATGTTTAGTACATGTAGAGTGCTGTGTTAGAGGTGGAGCTTGCCAGAAGAGCGTTGGCATAGAACACATCTGCTAACTCTAACTCACTTATGAGGTAGGGGTATGGAAAGGAAGCAGAATTTGAAACTTCCTTAGGTCAAAAGAGGCTTGGTTCTGATCTCTACTTTCCACTGATGTAGTGGAAAAAGAGAGAGAGATTTGACTTACTCAGGTACTAGTTCATATTTAAGCGAAATAGATTTACTTTTTTCCAAAATGAAAAGCAATCCCAGATTACAGACAGTAAGCAGTTTCTTATAGGCAGTCCTGGTATTGGTAGGTCTTGATCTGAACGCGTGGGCAAATGCTTTGCAAGTCAGCCTGAGGATTTCCTGTGAGTGTAAGTGTTCAATGCAAAGGAGGAGAACATTTGTGGGACAAGTGGTCGAATGAGTGCTGGAGGCTTGCATCCATGGTAAGAAGAAGGGCACAGAAAAGAGGAAGAAAGGCAAGTTATGAGGGAATAAATGATATACTTTGGATGTGGCTTGGATCTATGTGGAAAAATATTAGACGGTTAAGTATGATTATCATACGGAGGACCTGAATCACAAAACGAATGATGTACTGGGACAAGGGCAATCTTTTTGATTATATAGCACTGGTCACAGTGGGGTACCTGTCACACATGACTGCTTCAGGGCTGTGTGAGACAAGGACTACAGAAAAGGAATAATAATTTGCAATAGCATTGGTGAGGGAGGAATAGATGAAAAAAGGGAGAAAATAGAGAGTTCAGGTTTGCCTGTGTTAAGTTTGTTTGGATTGAAATACCTGGTGTGTAGCTCACTTTGTACATCAGCTCTAGTCTTCGGTTATTTGTGTGGATGACTATGAGGATGCTTTCACTTCAGAGTGACAGACCAATATCACTTTGTTCTACATTGGTGAGCTTTTGACAGAAAGTCCTGGAAAGATTGTTTGAGGAACACAGGATGTGAACCTTTTTTGTAGAAGCTAGTGTAGTAACTATGAGACCATTTCTTTCCTTATGGTCAGATGGAGAAATTCTTATTTTGTATTAGTATTTGTAATTACCTTCTTTAAAAAAAAAAAAAAATGTAGCAATTGCTGTGATGTACATAGTTTCCATCTCTCCATATATTATAGTTCTAGTTTAATCCTTATCCTCTGAGCTTTGTTAATCATGCCAAAATGCATTATTACGCATCATTCTTGAACAGAAGAGTTCATGAGTTGGGCTTGTCCTAAGATGTAAAGTGAATGTGTTGAACTTGCCTGCTGAAATCACGTTATAACTGGTAGCAGTCCTGTTACTTCTCTGGATACCAAAATAAGACTCCCTGTGGTCACCCATGTTTTTCTCATTTGGGCTTTTGTTTTTGTTTTTCTACTGAGGAATTTAAAAATGAAGCTCAGTGTTGGGGAATGTGAAGAGTCAACTTTCTTCTCTTCAGCGGAGCTTTGTTCACTGACGCTAATGGATATTTTGACCCTTAACAACTGTAATGATAATACCTGCAGTGCAAGCCGTTCCAAGATCTGACGTTAGTTTATATGGGTGGGATGAGTATCTTTCTTTTCACTTTGCAGCTGGGGATACTGATAGAGTGAAATCAGAAATCTGCTTAACTTCTTTCACCCTGTACTACAGCTAGGTGCTACAATATCCTCTTTAGTAATCTGAGTAAAGAATATGTGTTAAATTATAGCAGTTACCTCGGTGATCAAGATGTTAAAACCCTCCTCCCAAATGAAGATCTATGTGGACAAAATTGCCTTTCTTTCTTTCCTTTATTTTTCTAACAAAGAAGGCATCATCTGTTACCATCTTGAGAGCAAACAAATGCATCTTTTTGTAATGAATTATCTTATGCAAGCTATAGAAATTGCAGGGGAAAATGTATAGAAATGTATACCTACCCAGGAACCTCTGGGTTTCAGTTTGCTATCTTCCAAACTCTGATAAGTTTTACCAAATATGAGGTTGGTATCCTTTATTAAGGAGTGTCTTGTATTGTGTTTACTCCTTTAATGACACTTGGGAAGTAAAATACCAGTTAGGGTGTGTTAGATTATCAGAAATTGATGCTAAAATAGTTATTTTGTAATGGCATTAGGAGAGAGGAAGTCTTAGAAGCTAAAATGATGATAACCTCCTTATCAGTTTTAATGAAAGGGTTATCAACCTGTAATTTATTTTCTGTTGGTATTGTGTTATCAGAAATCATTTCACATTAGAACAGGAATTAGTTATGTTATTTAAAAATGTTTAATACTGTTATTCCTGAATTATTTAGAATCGTAATATTTCTCTTTTTTTAAAAAAAAAAAAAGAAAAGAAAAAAAAAAGCTGTAGATACCAGTATATATATGTATATAGGTGAGTTCATGTATCTACAAATAATTTTGCTATTGCAACATTTGTCTGTGTTTCCTTCCATTGAGTATGTGAATGGCTTGAATCTAGGCAAATGCAAAGGAGATAAAAAAAAAAATAAAAATCGTTCATCTTGGTAGATTTATATTATTTTAATTTAAAGCTTCAGTTCCATTTCTTTTTGATTAAACATGCTTCTATCTGATGCTATCCATCTTTTATCACTATGAAATCTGCTCCCAAACAGAAAGAAGGATGACATCTGAATTATGCAGAAATCATTTTCTATCTGCTTTTCTTCAAATTCTGGGCAGTCTTCTTCATAATCCCACCAATACCACATGGCTCGTTCTAATCCTTTGCCTATTTCTGAATATTCAATTGTCAAACCTTGGTCTTCTGCGGTTTGTTTTTACAGCAGTGTATTGTCCCAGGTGTCATTTTCTTTGCATATAGCTCAAACTCTGATTCAAGGATGGAAAACACTGAGCTAGCACTAGCTCTGAAAAGTTTTTGACTATCAATTTTTAAAGTGGTGTTGTAGTTCATGCATTTCTAAAGAGATCTTTAAAACCAAAGAAAAATAACTGTTGATTGAATAACTCTGAATTTGTATCAAATAGCTTAGACCAACAATCAGTCTTAAGTTTATAAATAGTATAAATAAGATTTCATTCATAATTATATATTGGCCTGTTTCTGTATGTGGTTGGTTAGTTTTATTTATATAATGTGATTCCCAAAAATGTTATTGGTAAAGTACAATACGAAATACACTTCTTGAGTTTGGGGAATGAAATGCACACACTTCTACAGTAAACTGAATGAAATTTCACTGTGAAATACAGGTGATCAATATGCAATGTCCTGGTGAGCAAAAAGTGTTGAGCACTGTTACTGTATCCAATGCACTGCTTTATGCTTACAGGCATTGGTTGGGACCTTAAGCCAAGTATTTGCTGTGTTTCTAACTTTTCCACATATTAACAGCCCCTCAAGGCAAATGAGAATACCATGTGTGCAAAGCCTTCACGCCAAACAGAGGAGCACAAATTTAGATCTTTAAAGTCCATCATCCTCGGTTCAGTTATGGAGTGCTCTGGTAGGTTGGTGTCATGCCAGCTCAGAGAGTGAGAGAGAGAACAGGAAAAGGAAAAAAGCAAGAGAGAGAAAACGAGAAGAATCAAAAACAAAACAAACAGTTGGCCTTGAATTCCTGGCTGTTTGGTAAAATGGCTTTTTTCAACCAAACCCCTCAAATTTCTACCAAATCCTCTTTGTTTTTTTTTTTTTTAGGATGAAAGAGGAGTGACAGATGTTTCCTGGTAACTAGACTGTATACTACCAGTGCAGGTTGATGAGCAGCACATAAATTCTGTGGTGTCTTCTTTTTGCTGTGCAGTTTACAGTTTATACAGTTTATACTGTAAATTTTTTGGTGGTAGCTTCTCTGCAGTCCAGAAGCCAGTTCTGGAGTTATTTCCTGTAAGAAAGAGTACAAGGAGATAAGAAGTAATATAGATGTAGGGCACAATAATGGCAATAGAAAAGATAGAGGGAGGAGAGCTAAAATGGAAGAGGAAAAGCAAAGTGAGAAAGTGAGCTGCACTTTATTCCATCACTTGCAGGGATCATTGATATGTAACATGTCCTTGCATTCTTGTGTAGTTAAATCCGTGTCATCAGGGACAAATGTTGCGCTTGGTATTACTTGACCTATTGCCCTGCATAGATGCTGAGTTTTTCAACTTCAGCATTGTGTTACTACTTGGTTATACTGACATTTTTCGTGGTTGTTGGGAAATCCATCCGGGTGACTCAGAAGGAAATAAAAATACTTCGTTGTTTTGTAGGACCTACCATCCTTATTTTCCCCCCCTTCTTCATTTTGTCTATGAGAGCAGCTATAGTTTGTTTCAGGAAAGTAAACTCCCATATATCTGATCAAAACAAGTATCAGAATGCTTTTATTGAAGCAATGAACAATTTGGAAGTAGAACACACATGTTAATTAATCGTTGCTGACATCTAAATGAACACCTATACAATTTCTTTCAAACTCTCATGAACCACTTTGGGTCTTTAATCCACATATACATTCTTATTTAACTAAGGTATTTACTTTTTGTCCTCTAGTCATGGTAACTAAAAGTATTGCTTTTGACTGCATAGACTGTCTATAACACCAGTTGTCTCTAAAGTTCTAATTCTCTGTATTTCTCTACTCATAATGTTTGCCTTGTATATCCATGGTGTTTATTACAGCTTTGAAGTTCTGCTTCTGCTAAAGAAGACTTAAGACTCAAAACTCTTTCAAATGGAAACTAACCTCATTAGCTGTGTTTAATATTATGTAAAAATTAACAAATGGTTTTCAACGGACAGGAAATTATGTTGTATACTTAGTCTTGCATGTGTGAAAATCTAAACAGCTTGCAAATACGTGTAGTGTTGCTTTCCCTTGCTTCTAAAATTACTCTTTTGAAATTAGTACACGTTTTAAATAAATCTTGGAAGGCAGGAGATGGAAGATTGTTATATTAAGGGCATCCTCATAATATATTTAATGGCATGTTTGCTTATTTTTCCCAATGCAGGTGTCCGCCTAGACAGAGTACGTGGAGGTCGCCAGAAGTACAAGCGCAGAATAGATGCAGAGAATAGCCCATACCTGAACCCTCAGCTAGTTCAGCCAGCAAAAAAGCCATGTGAGTACTCCAAATATTTGAAGTTTCTCTTTCAAGACTAGGTATTGACTCCTAGCCCTTTTTGCTAAGCTCCTTCTTCTGACTGGTACAAGATTTTGGGCAGAATATATTGCCATAACCCTATAGACATTTAGCTGTTAACATGCTTTGTTTTAAATATGCTCATCCTTTCTCAAGTGGAGTTGAACAAAGAATACTTTTACAGGTGGAAGTGTATAAAAGCATGGTTTATGCAGTGCAAATTTTACATTTACGGGTTATCTTTATTTTCAGTGGTACATAAAATGGTTCATACTGTGATCATTAGTTCATTGAAGCTTCTAGTTTCAGATTTCACAAGAAAGTGATTTTTGTGGTTTTCACTAACTAAATGAGTTTGACTGCTCAACCTCCCAATGAAAATACATTAAGAGCCTCATTAATTTATACCTATAGATTAATACACTACCTAGCATTAGATTAAAACAGCAATATGCCACACTAATAACAAGCATAGATTGGTAGTTAGGGCTCTAGTACCCTTATAAGCATGATGTTTTTTTTGTTTTGTTTTGTTTTAATGATGTCCTTGATTGTATCTTGCCAGGCTGAAATTAAAAGAGAGAGAGAGATGATCATCTCATTGCCAAAATACAAGTTCCATCCTCTTTGCGATTAGCTAAAAATAGTTAGGGGTTTTGCTTTGCAGCTTATATAAACTCAAGCAGTGACTGTACTAATTCCATGAAGTAAATTTAATAGCATTATAGCTGTAGTGCAAGAGGCTAGTGTATTGCCCTGCAAAGGCATACACTCTCTATCAAATGCTGTAAACTTTTTCAAATTCAAATCAGAATTCGCACATTCAGTTGCTTCTGTCATGAAGGTTAATTTGCTCTTAAAATAGAGAAATAAACCAGAGAAATAAGGAGAGGAAATTCCTTCTCTTGCATTTTCTTCTGCACCCATGCCTCTGACAGAAAAAGACAACACACACGTCATTTATAGGCTCTTGAAAATACCTGGCTGTATGGAAAGTGCAATTGTTTCAGTTTGTGTTCCCCAGTAGGGGACAGTGCTGTGTACAATACATTTGAGCATATGGGGATCTGGAGAGCAAATAAACAGTCTTTGAACTGTAAGTGAAAGGGCATTTTAGCTGTGTCAAAGAAAAAACAGCCAGTTTTACATAAAATTAAGGCTTAAGTGAACATATGGCATAGTTTCCTTTTGCCTTTCCAAAAAACATTATGCTGATTATATTCCTTCAATTGTCCAATCTGGCATCTTCTACTCAGCCTACATAAGCTGTCCCACCGTTCTGTAAATACAATCTAGGGCTGCACTAAGCAGATTTTGCACATTATAATAAAAACTTTCTGATAATACAATAAAATTTAATAAACTCTAATGCTTAATTTCATTAGAGGTTTAGTTTTCCTGGGTGCACAGATTGTCAGTTTTTCATTTACTTGATATTGTCATTGAGTAGAAATGATGATAGCCTAGCAAACCAAAAAGCCAAGACCAAACAGGGAAAAAAAAACAAAAACAAGCCCTTTGATGTGAACGAGGTTAACACTGTTGTACTCAAATACAAGAATCTCTGTGTAAACCCAAGATTACTGCAAAGTAGCGAAGTAATACATTACATTACCTTTAAGATGATAACTACACCAATTTCTGTAAGCTCCGTTTGTCAGAGATAAACCAACCTCCTTGTAAATCATTACTCATTATCTAAATGCCTCCTTTCATTTTCCTCAGCTTGTCTAATTACAAACATTTTTGTAACAAACATTTATAAAACTTAATTTTCAGATCCTGTCAGATAAGTGTCAGGACTTGAAAGAGTTGAATCGGTTTTGTGTGGAAGTAGCCTGGGAGATTTTCTGGACCCTGACTGATAGTTTGTGCATAACAAAGGCACAGGAATGAAAATTGGGTTCTATTGATTCTAATTAGGGAAACATTAAATAAGATTTACCTAGAAACAGTGCTCATGGCTATTCAATTTCCTGAGTGATGGGGCTTTCTGAGTACAGTCAGAATTTTTCTATGCCATATTCTAGCATATGCTTCATACATGCATACGTGTAGAATACACGCAGGCATGCTGAGCTACATACATGTATATGTAGCTCTTTTCCCTCTAGCAAAAGAACAGCTGTTTGGAGGATCTTTCCTAGACCTACTTCTGGCCTATATTGCCTTTTCCAACTTCACCATGAAATCTCATGGCCTGCCTGTAGATCTTGCTGATTGGGAAAATAAAAGAATTTGAGATTTTGTGAGTCATAAACCAAAATATACGATATTCCCGAATTGTATGCAGAAGAACCATTGATGAGGAAACTCATTAAAAAAATATAAAAGAGGTTCTTTAGCCATTTCTTTTGTTTACATGGAAAAAACAACAGAACTTAGGGACCTGAGTGCTTCTTCATTTATTTATCATTAGTTAAAAAAATACAAAGTTGAAGTCCTCATAGATATGTTTTGATATTAAAGTACTTTTATCCTACTTTTCAAAAGGTATACAGATTCAGGAATTTGGGAAGAAGCAACATTATCTGTTCTCTCTTACAACATGATGTTTTCTGTATGAAATTCAAAATCATAAGGAAAGACTTTAAAAATTAAAAAAATGTGCAAAGGCTGTTTGCAATATAAGTTAAAACTACCATCTGTCATCTTTAAATAAGAATAGATTTTCTCATTAATCAGTTTGATAATCAGTAGAATATTGAGATCAAGAATTACTCAGTTGGCATAGTTCCTATAAAACATGAATATATCCCCTTGTAATAAAACATGCGTGATGTGATGGTTTCCAGTTGGCTCTTGCACTTATTTTATGAAAGCCTAACATATATCACAACTTCTGACACACAAATCTGGAATAAGGCAAAAGTTGTAGAGACAGTAGATCAGAATCAAGGAGCCTATGCCACAAACGAGCTGTAAAGTATCAGAAATCAGAATCAAGTGAGTATTTTATGGAAATCTGTCGTGGGTTGGTAGGGAGCCCCTCCGACACTCCTGGGCAAGCTTCCATTGCAATTCCCTCACAGGAGGACAGTGTGGTCCAGCCTGTGACTTAAGTGCAGAAGGAAAATAACACTAATTCTAGCAGCTTGCTCTGCAGTCAGAAAATATTTTGCACCTTCTCCCAGTGGAATCCCATTTATATCAAGCCCCCGTGACTCTTTATCATAAGAAACAGCTTACTGTAAATTCTCTGAAGAGCGTTCTTTGGGCTTGAAATTTTGGTGGTGCAGTTGAGGTCAGAAGATGTACCTACCATAAAAAGGTACAAATGTAAATACATTTGGAGTTATAATAATCTATGCTATATTAGGAGGTTTAATGAATTAGTTCTTTTCCCATTTTTCAGTTCTGTGTTCTGAGAGTAACAAATCAGGCTCCTGTATGCAGATAAGATATTTCCATTATTTCTCCATGTGACTATAATGCTCATTTTTTGTTTATCCTACTTATATAGTATATAATAACAACTCTGTGTTGTAAATCCTCCCGGCACTTCTATTCTTTGTTTTTGGTTTTCCTTATAACTTAATTGATTATTCCAAATAAATTTCATAATTTATGTGGATGAAAAAGTAGATTTTAAACATACAAATGACAATGATATTTAGGTAAAAATAGTAAGTGTGTGCATATGATAAAGCATCGTTCTTTGCACAAAACCAGTTTTTAAAGGTAGGATTTGCATCCTTGTTACTTTCCTTAGTTTTGCACTCTTTAGTTTCATTGACTTTAATAGCTCTTCCTTGCTAGAAATGAGAGATCATTACTCTATTTTAAATATATTTATATTATTTTTATACATTCATAATTAAATAAGATGATTGTATACGTGAATCTTAATGTGTGTGTTTCACTGAAAAGCAAATATGTGACAACACCCCCACTTTTCTCACAAGATAGGCCCCAAAGTGCACAGATTCATTATTAGTTTTTTAACAGGCTCTATACCCATAATATAAGATATATAGAATAATAAGCACTGGGAAAGTCCTGACATCGTTTCTATTACAGCTGTTCAACAGGGATATCTGAAACGGAGAAGGGTTGTTGAAATCGCTGACAAACACTGCAAATTTCAGTGATTGACTAATTGCTTGTGGTATTTCCTTTCTCAAAAAATACCAGTGCCTTTGGGGTTTTTTCAGGTAGTTAGAGGAAGGCAAAACTTTTCTGATTGCACAGTCCAAAATACATTCTAATGCATGAAGATTTTTCTACAGTTTGTACTCTGATATTAAGAGGTGATCACGTATTTCTACATTCCATTAAATTTACATTCTTAAGAACATACACGTCTAGCTCGATGAACATTGTTAATGGATCAGATTTGTCTGTGCTGTAACTGCTTGTAGAAGCCAGTGAAATTACAATAAGGTTTAATTAGGTCCGGTATCTTAAGACAAATTCTTGCGCACTTTGAAATGTGAGCCATCTGTTTAAAAAGCAGAATGATGCTACTGGTGATCTTGTACTGTTCTGGGCCATTTTTACAGATAACAAGATTGTCTCCCATTTGCTGGTGGCTGAACCAGAGAAGATCTATGCTATGCCTGACCCCACTGTTCCAGACAGTGACATCAAAGCACTTACCACTCTTTGTGACCTGGCAGACAGAGAACTGGTGGTGATCATCGGATGGGCTAAGCATATTCCAGGTACATATAATGTATTTATTGCAAATAAATGAAGTACGTAAATCATCACATCTGTTGTTATGCTCTAGTTAAAAAAAAAAAAAAGATTTGTTCTCTCACTACAATGAATAAAATTTTCTTAAGGCTCCAGCTTATTCACATTGGACATAGGTTAGATGATACTATATCTTCTCTTGGAAGTGGTATTATTCTTACTATGATTATAACCGTGATTATAAGTTTCACATGCTGTTCAGTGAAATTATTTTTTTTCATGTACTAAGATAAACTTGCTATCCAGAGCGTTATCCTGGTAGGAAGGGTAGCATAAGCACTCTGCACTCATATGATTCAGCAGGAGTCGAATGTAGTCTAGCTGCTCTATTCCATAAAGGCTGCACTATTTTATACTGACTGGAGGAGGTGCAAAAATTCAGTTGTATTTTAGCATGACACGGAGGAGTTGTTCTCTTCCTTGAACAGACTAGCATGAGAACTGGATTGTTCCAGCAGTTCCGTAGAAAGATGTGAATTGTACCAAAAGGTCTCTTCCAATATCTTGGTAGTTCCTTGGTCTGTATGAAATGGGCTGGGCTCTACATCTCTTAAATGTTTTGATGTTTGTAAAGCTAACTGGCACCCTTCTTAGCCAGATAAGCAGTCATCAGAAGTATTCTCTCACAAGGTTAGTGGTTTCTTCAGATAACATTTGAGGTATATTTTCTTTTCACTCAGTGCTGAGGTATTTGTGCTTCTTCTGAGGGCAAATAGACGAGCTCGTAGAGAGTCTCCAGGGTTGTCAGTCTGTCACCTTTCACAAATGGTAAAGTTACACAGAAAATATTGGCTTTTTTTCTTGTTTCTTGAGGTATTTTTCCAGTCCAGCAGATGAGTGGGCATGTTTATGTGTTTTCATCAGCTCATTAGTTTTCTAATTTCGACAGTGAAGCCTTATTGAACATAAGAACTGATATCCTTTAGTTCCTCTGAGTAATACAACGTCGTCATTTTATATATGATTTTGGGATGCCGCAATATTAGTGATAGAATAAATATTGCAGTCTGTTGTCTGTTTATCAAAGCTAAATGTATTTTATTTCCAGTATCCAAAGAAATCACAAGAATAGCCTCCTACTATTTGTAGAAACAAAGTAGAACAGTGAGAGCCTTGAATCTTCTTCATTCATTCAAACAGGGAGCATAGTGTCTATACTCCAATCTTTTACTTTCTTCCTACGATTCTTTGACATTTATGATTGTACAAATAAACTTCAGGTAAGGACTGGCTCTTCCTTTTTTTTTATAATTCGTGCTAACCAGCTCAAGGCCTCAATTCTTTTGGTAGGTGCTTTTGGGTCATCTTAGATAAATATAAATACTAACACAATGTAATAATAAAATAATGTGTATGTTTATGGAAATTTATTTTGATTCAGACAAGAGAAAACAGCCTACAGATTCCCAAATAGTCAGTATGCCACACAGTTGAAATTTAGTCATTCTCTGTGCTGCAAATGGTGTATAAACAAGCTTTTGTTTCACAAGCAATGTTTTTTCTGGTACAGTTAACTTATTTCTGTCTCCTTAAACTAGTTTGTCTTTATGCTTTGAATGCTACAGTAATTTCTTTAATCAAATTGATGGAAGTCCCTTTCCCAGCCCACACTGAAACCAATTTATTGGTCATGATACACCAGCTATGTTGCTAACAGTCGTAACGAACTGTCAGGCAATATCGCAGTGAAGCTAATTTGAAGTCATTAGGTGTGCAGCGTTCAGGCAACAATTTGTTACAGTGGTTAGGAACACAGCTGACATTTCTGAATGGCTTTGTTCAGAGCAGTTCTAGATGAGCCCAGGCAAATTGTAAACTAATTTAAACATCACTCTATATTATACTAGCTACTTTGTCTTACACTGGTTGCTAATAAAGCACCCCAAATTAAGTCAAAATAAGTTAAACAGGTGAGTTTGAGTTTCATCTTTGGAAGATACCTAGATCACCTTAACCAAAATAGAATAGTTCTGAAAGAAGTCAGTCACACTCCAGAGTAGTTGCAAGGAAACTTTAGTCAGCTTGATTTGTGAATGTGTTACATAGCTTTGGTTTGGCTGGAGGGGTAGAAAGAGCAGAGGGATGAGACTGAACGGCCTTTAAAATGATGGCTTTGGCTAGCATGAAAAAGCTATTGGGTGCTGTAAAGTGGCATTGAAAATTTAAAGTCTGCAGTCTGAACTGGTTGAGGAATATTTCTGACATGAGGCAGCCCGTTATTACAAGGTAAACTCAAAAGCACACCTGCCATGGCAAAACCACATGTGTAAGTTTACTCACTTGACCCCACTTAGGTATGGGGAAAAAGATAAAGCACTAAACGGGGAAAAAAAGGCTTCATAAGCCTTCTGAGCTTCTGAGAGGGCAGTGATAAAACCTGTGCTTGTTGTCTGGCGCTTGATCACAAAAATCAAAATTCAAAAGGGCTTGACATGGTAAAGGGCAAATGTGATGAGCTGTTGTAGCTTGGTTTTGAATGATGGAGTGCTGTTGAACTTGGACTGCCTAAGCTCAGCTGATGTCTGGCACAAAACAACTTGTAGAAAAGCCCAGCCTGGTGCTATCTGCCTGTTGTCTAAGCTAACAAATGTTACCGTAGGCATTAGCAGAACTGAACTGGAAGGAGGATGAGTTAGAAAAAGGTGCAAATTGCATGCAAGTTCTCTGCAGTTTAGTGGACCTAGTAAAGCGGACCTCGGAGTACATCTTTTGGAATCGATTAATTATACCTGTAGTGAATTTGTGCCTAACATAGCAAATCAGCAGTCAGCAAATCTTTTTCTATAGTGATTTCTTAAAGTTCAGTGTAATTACAGTCCCATATATATTATAATAACTAATAAAGATCTTGGCTGTAAAGCATTGCAATTAAAAATAAAATTTGTATTTGTGGAAGAGAACCAAGTAATGTTTTTGTTGTTCTAACAAAAAGTCTTTTTAGTGAGATTATCTATAAAATGGTAATAATGCAGCATGCATTCTCCTATAGTCAACGATTTCCCGTTGCAGTCACAAGACTAAAAATTGTTTTAAAATTATACAAACTTCAAATGCTTTCATAAAATCATTAGTACTTTTGTGCTGTTGGAAACATTTGCAATAGTTGCTTTTATTGAACAAAAAGTCTATGCCATCCACAAAAGGAAATATTGAAAGAAAAATATATATGGAAAGCCTTTATCAGTAAATAGAATTAGTCTCCTTGCATTTATAAATCAAATAAATGGAAAGTGTGTTGTTATGAAACATGACCATGTCTTATCTGAAGAAGAAAAAGATCACAATGGCATTAGGAAATGCTTGACTTTAGTTAGAGGAGTGTAAGGGCACAAGAACAGATGATGGTGCCCTAATAGCCCTTTTTAAGAATGACAGGGCCCCGCCATTAGCATCCTTTTATATCCTTGGAAATTGCTCATGCCTCGCTTTTCTGGTTCCTATCTGCCTGACTCTTTTTTATTTCTCTTTCAATTTCATCCGCGCTCGGATAAGCGCATGCTAACACAATATGATTGAGCTGTAAAATGGAACGCTGTCGCCTCTAATCTCTTTTATGTAGATATGGAGGTACTTCCACACTCCACTTCATTCTCTCTCCATTGTTGGCCTTTTTAGAATGTGTTGCCGAGTAATGGAGGCTCAGTCAAATATTAGAGCTAGGTTTCACAGGGTGTGATAAGAAGATTATCAGCCCAGCAGTCAGATCTATTGTTGTTCTTTGTGTCAGATTAAAATATTCCGATGTACTGTAACTTCGTTAGTAAAATACTGAAGGTGCTTAGGGAGAGACTGATGCTGCTTCATCTCCTGCCTGATGAGACAAAACCCCTATTAACTGACCTAAATAAATTGTAAATATATTTCTGAAACCTCTGCAAGACTTTTATTTTGTTTTGTTTTATTGTCTCACTTAAATAAGAGAGACATGCTTAATTCAATATTTACTGGTGGTTGAGTTTCCCACTCTTTGCTTTGTATTTTGGGGAGGATCCATTTTATTTTGGGTCTATTGTATTAATTAAGTTCTTTTCCGGTATGGAGTGGAATTCTGCTGATACCTAGTCACAGTTTCAGAGTCGTTTAGACATGAATTCTGTAATGTAACTATCTCATTGACATTCAGCAAAAATGTGCAATGTTCTTTTCATATTAAGTGGAAGCAGGAAACATTAAGCTCTTAAAAATGTGCATAACAGGAAGCTAAAGACAAAATGTTCTCTAAAAAATTTGCATGCATGAAAAAACATCAAACAGACCATAGAAATCAACTTTTTGTACTTAAAATGAAAAATTTGTTTGGAAACAGTAAATCAGACTAATACATCAAAAATAACTAGTTACATTATTTAGTAAAATAAGCCTGCTTGTCTTCAACTGTGTAACAGTTCAGTGTTCAGCAGTAACAGTGTTTAAGAAAGGGAATGGTTAGAAATTGATACTGCCACTGGTGCCAGTATTAAAAAAAAAAAAAAGGCATGATTTTGATGGAGCAAATCCAAGGATGTTTTGAATATTTTAGTGCTAATGTTAATGTTTTATGAAACATTATTGTTCCGGCATACTCTTTCTGGAGGACAATGTTTAAGCTTTCGTTTCCAGAGCAGCTCTCAGGGGTATGCTTTACCATTTTAATACTGAACAGGAACATGATTTGCTGCAGAGTTGTCATTTCCGAAATGCCCTTTACTCATCATTTGTTACAGAAATGCTGCCCCATGTAGGTAAAAGTACAGAGAAAAAGTTGACCATAGTCACTTTTGGAAAGCTAATGTTCAAGGAAGCATACATGGTACATCCATGCAGATACGAACTGGGTACACACTTAATGGTAGTGTTAATGCTGGTAGGACTCTGAAGACAGGCTGTATGTTGGAACTAGCCAGTGTTTATAATCATATATGTTTTAGCTATAGCCAACATCCTGTTTGTTTTCCATATCCTTCTCTGGGTTGTTAATTGGAGCAGCTAACACAGAATATCAGCTCCGCAAGGAGGATAGATGTCTTTCTCTATGTCCATACTGTGCTGCTGTAAAATTTGTTGTTTCTGCTGAGGTTGAGGCCTTCTGAAGCCTCTTGTGCTGCCAGCTGAATTGAGGACTGTTCCAGACAACATGGCAAGGCCCACCAAGCTATCTCAGTGTCCCCTGCCGCAGGGTCACCCTATTCCAGAGACAGGTGGGCATGTAAATGTGATGTTACATGCTCATGTAACGTGGAATGGAGTATGAGCTGTTTCGTGCTGACTAGGCGGTTTGTAGTGATAATAACTTGAGCCTCCTGGGGAATCAGGACATCCCGCCCTTTATCAGTGTGCTATCTTCGACGCTTTGCAAGTTCTCTTTGCCTTCTGTTCATCAAAAGCCCACTGCTTTTCTCCTCTTCTACAAATATGCACTAATTATGGAAATCAGGCATGCTTTTCATATGACAGAAATGTTCCTGAACTCACAACCTGTATGACATACACCATCTGAGGGGCACTGGGCTTTACAGGTAGAAATTCCATCCAAAAGGTTTCTTAAAAGCTACAGACTACCCTCACCTCAGTCACTAAATTGTACAATATAGGAAATGAGCAATTGACTGTTGGGTTTATTTTTGAACATCAGCATGGATCGGCCAGCACTGCCAGGGTTTAGATCACAATGCTGATTCCAGCTACTCTGAGCAGTATAGATCAGCAATGTGCCTAAAATGTCAACAGTTCATCTATCCCACTGTTTACATCAGTGCTTTTAATATCATTTAAAGTGATAGAAATGGTGGTATTTTTCTTTCCTTCACATTTTTTGAAAATAGTACCACTGAGAATTTGCAAGTGATTTTGCAAGACTGGAAGGAGGTCGGATTTCTAGGATAATATATGAATGAATATGTCCACAGTCTCATCATTTACTGGAAAAAAAAAAAAAAAAAAGGAATCTGCAGTGTGTGGGAAAAGGGTAGTTACATAAAAGTCCATTTGTTTATTTTAAAATCATTTAATTTAACCAACTGGGATATGATGACAGACTATTCTTGATGGATTTGTTACTGAAGCCAATGGCAAAAATTTTGCCAATTTAAGTAGAAAAAGGGGTAGACTGTGTGCAAATAGAGATGTACATACTCTTAGTGTGTCTGCTAGTCAGAAAAGACTGGTTCCAGGTCGGGATTGAGACAGCAATGGAGAGGTGACGAACTTTCTTGTACTACTGGATATAGATGTCCTAGGGTAAAAAGACCACTTCAGTTTCTGGGATAGTCACTTCTGGCATCTTTTACTAGCATTAAATTAAGTAGGGGAAAGAAAGAAAGAAAAAAAAAAAAGGAATTTATTCTAAGACTTATAAACATCTCATCACCCGCAAATTGCACATGAATATAAAATAAATGTGCAGTAAGTCTGAAATGGTACTGTTAGAAAAGCATCTGGGACTCTTGGTAGTTTTGACTTTAAAATTCCTATATATTCTTGAAAAAGCTTGTTTAAGAATAGTCATCACCAAAAGCAAATCAAAAAAAGACAAACAGTGGAGATAAGAGGTAGTAGAAGAACTCGGCTCGGTACATACATATTACTTTAAAAAAAAAGAATCCTTCATTAAAATGAGGTCTCTAAAAATCAGAATAAAACAGGGACTTTACGTCTTTATTAAGTTCACCTTTTAAGTACTGACTGTCTCCTTTTTTCCTTTTTTTTTTTTTTTTAAACAGTCCTCTCCTTCCACCCATGCCCCCAACATACACACTACACTGTATGGCTGTTGCACTTTTTTTTTTTTTTTTCCCCAGTGTTCCCCTTTATCTGCCTCAACCAATCTCCAAATGAATGCATGTCTATCATGGCCTTAGCTTTGACACTCTGGATATATTGATTAATAGTTGCCCTAAGCTCCTTTTAGCAAATCAAATTTTCACTTTTAGCAAGGATTTCGCCTCTGATTTATTCAGCAAAGTGAAATGCACTAAATTGACTTTGACATTCAGGGAAAATGGCTGAAAAACAAAGAGGGGAGGAAAGAGATATAAATTGTGTAGCAGCTGGAGAGTTCAAGCATAAAAGAGGCAGTTTTCTATAGAATACCACTGGTTAATTTGGAAACATGCATTTAAACAGGGGTAGAAATTATTTTCTTAAAATTAGATGTTTTTTAGACTGAGGATTTGGGATATAATAAGGTTTACTTAACAAAATACAATATATTCAACCCAAATTCATCACTTGCTAATCACGGTGCAAGTGTGGGATCCACTTTTGTTGCCACTAATAATTATTATGTTAAACGAGAGACAAAGAGGTTTCTGAGTAGTTTTATAATGAGGTGCAAAATTGGTAAATATCTTCTTACCACTGCATTATGTTGTTCACTCCGGTGGCCCTTTAAAAATAAGAAATGATTAATAAAAAGAGAGCAAATCAACAGTAATGAATGCCAGTGCTTTTCATTTTCTTTCTGTAAACAAAAATGGCTATTACTTGATTCTTAAATGCAAGGGTATAAAAAGATGCAGCAGTCATTCCCTATTATTCTTCTTGCACAATCAAGAGTGTTGTGTTACCCTAGCTGACTTGTAGATCAACTTATACAGCCTGCTTCCCTGCTTGCAGACATTGTATTACTGAAGTACGGAAAATACACCATTTAAAGGTGTTCTAAGTTGATGCTGAATAGAAGAAATGTGATAAAAAAGGAACGCATTTTAATCCAGTACGTTAGCACACTGGGGAAGGGGACGGGGGAGGCGGAGGGGGGGACAACACGACACCGAGAGGAGGGGTAATAAGTTGCAAAATAAAAATGTAGGAAGTAGCTGAGTTTTATTCAGCTCTCAGGCATTACAAGCAGAATTTGTAAAAGAAAATACGTATGGTATTTTGCCCAGTTAATCCGTAGAGACAGACCAAGAGCCTTCGGTAGGATCAGTTGTCACGGGTGTACTAGTCAAATGTGCTCTGCACGTCCCTGTTGTTCAAGGATCTGGCCCTAAAGGGATGCACCCGCATGAGGAGTCAGCCTGTCCGTGGGAGCTGAGAGTTGGCTCTGTCCCCTGCGTGTACTCACTGCCTCAGAGACCCTGGCAGCAATGCGCAGACTCAGGCTTGAAGCAAGTATTTCCACTTAGAGGACAACAGTGCTCACCTTTGTACCCACTGCTTGTGTGACAAACGGGTTTACTAGATTAGGCCTGTGTAAATTGCAGATGACTCAGTAACAGTTTTCCTTATTCGGAACCAACAAGGAATTAATCTTATTACCAGGGGAAAGGAAATATAAATGTATCTTAACCTTTTTAATTTTACTGTAGTCTCTGTTTTCCTTCTTTTTTTTTTTTTCTTTTCTTTTTGTAAGCAATTCAAATCAGAGACCTCAGCAATGGCCTTTTGCAAGTGGGACGGTCTTTGGAATGCCATAGAGGAGATAGGTGGGCATGTTAGATTTTCAGGCGTGTTATTTCTTTAGAATCCTTCCATTTTGCCAACCCTAATTTAGTTCAATTGCCAACCCTATTAAACAACTGCCGGTTAGGAGCATACCATATGGAACAATTCAAACTTCTAAAATAATCTCTGAGGGGGCTGCCTTTCCCAAACTTCCCCTAACTGTACAATTACCTCAGGGGTGGCCAACGTCTAGCATGTATGTGGGAGCTCATGGCCACAAGGCAGGAAAGTGCCTTGCTCAGAAACACACCACAAAAGTTGGGATAAATCATGGAAATATTCCTTAGGTGAGAATTGCAGAAGAGACACATGCTGCAGAGTTGAACCTATCATTTAGGTTCAGGAAGTATTACTGCCGTATTTACACGACTCCTCTCCTAAAACCACGCGTGCGCACACACACACACACACAAAAATATCTCGTTTCAACCAGAATCAGAGTTTAAAGAACATCCAGACAAAGGCATTTTTTGTGAGTTTTAAAATTGCAATGCAATTCGTGAAGGCTTTGTTAGAAATGAGATCATGAATGTTACATGCTATTTAAATTGGCCTCTGAAAGGATCATAGCACATGCAGGGAATGCAGAAATAAAATTAGAGCAACATAGCCCTCTTATGGCAACCATTTAGTGCATTTTAAATAAACAGGTGACTTACCTGTTTATTTAAAAAAATCTAACTTACCCTCCAACAAACCTGTATTTGCTTTGTTATGGGTGGGGAAGAGAAGGGCAGCTTTTCAGTCATGTGTGTTGATACTGTAAATCCAGGATGAGAGGAGGGAGGAGAAGGAGAACCAGTGCCCAGCCTGGATTTAGAGCAGACAGATCTACACCTGTATGACTGGGTCAGCAGCACAGGATGGTCTAGTTTCCTGAAGTTATCTGAGACCAGCTAAATACTATAATTCTGAGGATGCCTCTGCTTTCTCTCTGGATGAGTTAGGCTTCACACCTGCTTAACCTACATTAGAATAGGATTAATTACCTGTATTGCAAGGCCCCCTTAGCCAGTCAGCACGTTTCTGGCAGGGCACATGGTGACCTGGGCCTGGTTATATATAGTATAGCAATAGCAGGGGGAGCAGCTGGGTTGTAATGGCGGGGCTGGATCCAGTATGATCAACAGAATCAGCAGTTTTTAAAAATGAGTCTGCAGTAATCGCCTTCTACATCAGCTGGATCATACAAGAGCTTTATGAACTTCTGTCTTCTCTGCTAGTAAGCTTTCTTATTGAGCAGTCTTTAATTTATGTACACATACACATGGAGAAAGAAACACGGGAGAATCCAAAGAATGCAGATACTGAGTGCTAATGTATTTAAATACCTAGATGGAACACTTATTGCAGCAACTTTTAAGTCAGTCTTCAATATTACTTAAATTAATTCTGTCCAAGTTCAATACTATGTAAAGTTACTGGCAGACAGTAGTATTTAGGTAATTTTCCATGTGAGTAAAAAAATACAGAACCTTCCTTTTGTTTGAAAACCTGTTCTATAAAGAGAAAATTATCTGGCAGTATGTTCGGCTGCCCAAGGGATTTATAGCCCAAACTCCTAAGACATGTATTATAGATGAGTGGAAATTCTACTGTACAGCTCTGAACTTTCTCCCCAAAATGTTTTCATCTGCCATGTTGTGCACCATCAGTTTCAATCAGCTGCATTAAGAGATGAGGTGAAATCAAATATTGAAATGAGATCCGACTACTGAAGGAAGGCTCTAAGTTCAATGGAAATAGCACTTGAAAAGTAGAGTCAGCAAACTTACCAGGTCTGTACATGTCATGCATGAAAACACAGTGGTGAGTTGTTGTGGTGAGGGTGGAGAAGAGGCAGGGACAAATCTGCAGCCTTTGTGCAGCAGCTAGCTGTTGGAGAGATTAGGGGGAATAGTTTAACATATAATGGCTGCTGCTCATATGGTTGTTCAAAGAAGATGCACTTAGTGGCATAAATACATCATGACATTAGCAGGCTGCAGGGTGTATTTCTAGTCAGAGATTTTCTTGTAACTGTGCTTTAGCATCATGCCCGCCTTGATGAACAGGATCCAAATTTGCTATGATGCAAGCTGTATCTGGTAGTATATGGAACTTGCCATGGTTCCTGTGTCCTGCACGAACTGAATTTGTAGTGAGGATAATTTTTGATTTCTTCCCCGTATTTGTTGCTTGTAGAAAGGCATTCTACTTTGTGATCAGTTTTTCACTTTTTACTACATTGAAGTTTCCCAGAGATAAAGTTAACCTTCGTGTAGGTGCAGGTGTGCATTGCTTAGTGAATCTTCAGCTACAGATTTAATATGCAATGTGTGTCATGAACTCCAGATGGTCTTCATTCAGTGAATTTGGTAGGGGGTTATTTTGAAGAGTTTCTTTAAGTTTCAAGTTAGTGAAAATTTTCCAGACACCATTAATGACTTGTTCTGAATAGTTCCCCTAATATAATTCAACACAAATATGGAGATCGTAGTGATTGTGTTTAGCACCTAAACAATAGTTAGTAGCTCTTATTGTGTAGTATAATCCTCAAATATGAATCCAGAACCACACCATGGTCTCTGCTAACAGAAGGCTACTCTGAAACAGGGTGCTTTGGAAAGACGCTAAACTGTAAGTCCAGGTAGAGCTCAGGAAGAGCTATGCATACTCTATGCGGGATAATTCAAGCATTCATAAACCTACAGAGGGCAGTGTCTGACAGAGGCTCAGATGGGCATTTCAGGAGAGAAGGTCAAGAGAAGAGGGTGTTGACAGTGAATATTTGCATACTCATACAGTAATCAGCCAGAATCAATGACAAACGTGCAATCTTTCAGAGAACCTTGCTTGGAGGGAAAAAAGGGGAAAAAAAAAAAAAAGGGCAAGCAAAGAAAAAAGAAAACAACAACAACAAAATACTTATAAAGAGGGTATGAAATGGGAGACAGGGCCTCATGCTGCCATGGGTACAGTGAGGTGCGGTACTACAGGTGGATGGGAATTTCCATTGATAGCTACACAGACAAGTGTACTGTCTCCATGCGAGAAAGTGGTGGCTATTTATATACTGGATGGCAACACTAAACAATTTAGGAGAAGCAGTGAAGTGTGTCCTAGCCAATTAAAAATGCAGTGAGAATTTTAGGTAGGCAAAATGTAATTATTTAATTGGAATTTGACCGGGATGCTTTCCCACTGTTAGAATAAGTATAAATTACATGAGCTGTAAAACTTTAAATTATGAAAATATTTTGAGGTCTTTGAGCATGGTAATTGGAGCTATATATTCAACTTTGTTTTTAACCTGACACTTCATAATAGCTATTCCCTAAAGCAAGTTTTTTTTACATTATCGAATATCCCTTAGTGAAGCAAATTAGCAATCAGTCTGGAAAATATTTAAGTAGTACAATCACATTATTTACACAGACACTTCCATTGTGCAGAGTTCTCTGTGTTCCCAAATATTTGTAGGATCAGTTCCTCAGCTGTCAACATTCACACTCAATCCTCCCTCTTTCGTAAAGCTTTATCTGAAAACCCATTTAGGTCAGTAGAAAGACTTGCCTTGATTTCACTGGGTTTGGATCAATCCCTAAATATGCAGGTCACAATCTGAAACCTGTGTGGACCTCAAAGCATTATCATCTCCTTCTGCTTGACTTACCACTTTTGTTTAAATGAGGGAGGGGGACATGGTGCAATTCCTTTCACAAAGCCTTTTTTTATTATTATTAACAAGGAAGAGAATCCTACTGTGGAGAATTAGGGTCATTTACTGTAAGCAGAGTAAGAATCTGCTCTTATCTAGAACCATATTTCAGCCCTTATGGAAACATCAGCATGTGGCCAGAATGATAGAATGTTTATAGTGAAATATATTATTTAACTGTTTATGTTATCCATATGGTGCAGATAAAAATCTGCAGAAAGCTTGTGTGTATTATTTGGGAGGATTTTAAAATACGGATCAGTATGCCTCTGGAAATAGGTTCTCTGATGCTGTGGCTGTAGACAGTGATTCCAATTATTTGAAAGATATTGACCAAAATACACTCCCAAATTAGCTTCACTTCAGGTTGGGGAATTCCAGGAATTTATTCTGTAACTTTTGTACCGGTAAGGAATATTCTCCTGGGTCTCCCTAAATTAAAACCACTTTTCTTTTTTTTTATGAACTTTTTTTCCCTGACTCAGTATAGGCTTTTTTATCATTGTGATTTTACTCTTTGGCTTTTTTCTTGCTGCCTTTTAAGGACAGAAGGCAAAGTAAGTCCTATACTGGTACTCCCATTGATACATTTGTACAGTGCTGAGATACAGGCTCCATGTTACATCCATACTTGGCTCGTTATCCTCTTATCAAGCTCTTTGCATCCCTTTGTTTATTTGAGGAGACAGCAAGGCTGTGTGAAGGCTGCTTAGTCAGGGATATCAGCGTTGTTGGCAGGGGAGTGATTGCCAGTTGAAAAACAAGGCATTATTGCTCATTTTTTCCCTCTTATTAGTTTGATTACATTTGCAAATCAAATCAATCCATCAGACATGATCAGGCCTCGTCCGCATTTTAAGGAATAGTAATCTCTGTCTAATAAGATGCAAATGTGTCACATCGGTAAGTAACCAATAAATCATCGTCTTGTCTTTGGCAATCATTAAATATCAGAACCAACAGTCAATTTTTAGTATTTTCAATTTGCGATATGCCGCTGGAATATAAAGATAGATGGACGTAATTACACAAACCAAACACTATTTCAGTTCATTCCAGACAGCAAATTTAGTGGAAGGTATAACTGGCTTGTCATCACACTACATTATTCCTGGCGGTTCATGCAAAGTTCACAGACAAGCTTCAAATGGACATTGCTTTTTCTACTTCCCTTAACAACATTCCCACTACCACCACCAAACTTCAATAAATGACTTGAAATGCTGTAGGACATCACTCCCATCAGTGCACAAAAAGGCATAGGAAGAGACACGTTGCACCTTTTTCCAGAGCAGGCACCTTGTGCATGCATAAGACTGAAATCCAAAAGTTTCCTAATGCTTTCTACATTATGCCTTTCTCTTTCTCTTTCCTTCTTTTCTTTTTAGACATTTTAATCTGAAACATCATTTTTTCCACTGACACAGAATACATTCTTCACAATCTTTGCAAGTTACCTCATACTTAGTATTTTCAGAGCATAGTGCAGACAGATAGACAGCAAGAAGGAGTGGGACACCAACTTCGCTCTTTCCTCCTCCCATTTCCGTCTTTTTAAAGGAGTGGAAATTCAAATTCTTTTTCCTTATTTTTTTTTTTAATTGATTTGGGATTTGGGAAAATTGATTGCCTAATGTGCATCCCAGGGATTAATTGATGTGTCTTTTGTCTGATTCGCAATATCTTGCTTTCCATTAATGACTCTATTTGTATACAACAATTTAAATGCTTTTCAAGAGTAAAAAAAAAAACAACATAAGCTTATATCCTGGCAGCACTAGCAATACACGAAACTGAAATCTTGTCTTAAACTGAGCATAGCTTTCATCCAAATATCCTTGGCTGTTCTGGCAGTATAGAGCAAGGAACCTGAAAGTGCAGAGCACTGAGTTCAACTCAAGTTTTGCCTTGTCGGAAATCGTATTATTGGGCCTTCGTACAGTGCTGAATGACACAAGAGAGAGAGTGCAAACTACTGTCCGTCTGCTGTGGCACGAGCGGCTGTGCGGAAATAAGAAAAGAGGATTTTGTAGGCTTGTGCTGACTTATGTAGGTTTCCAGTGCACCAAAGCCAGACAGTGGGCTTACTGTATTTGACCTTAGGAAACTTCACGGAGGTTTTTTGGGCCGTGAGCTGTGTGCCCTGAGTGGACCTGCTGTTGCAGCATCCTGTCAGGTTTGTTTCAGCTGACCCTCTTCAAGAAGCTAAACCTCAAGTGCTTGGGAGTGACTTTTGGAGGGATCCTTTAGCCCCTCTGTAACAAAATAATGTTCACAGTAGCAGTTCGATTTGATTTGGTAAATGAAAATTAAATGGAAACTAAGGAAGAAGCTTGCTTGTGAGCACACCTACTTGCTTGTGCCTCCACACTGTGTTGAGCTCCTTGTCTAAAAGCTTCTGTTAAGAAGCAAAGGGAGGGGGTGAGGAGGGTGGTTTTGCAAACATGGACATGTGAACTCGTGTATGATCACTGCATGTTATCTGTTCTTGGCATCGAAAACTCTTGTTCTTTCGTTATGAAAAATTGCAAAGAAATACATGTGAGCTGCATGCAGCATCAGTTCCACATGTCAGAGATGAAGACAGCTTAAAGTGCACCATCAATTAGCAAACAGTTTTTCTCGCAGTTTTGAAACAAAAAACGTTATTAGCTGCCAGCCCATTTTTATCTTCAGACTGGTGTAATTCTGTAGCAGCTTCATGAAAACGGGAGGTTTGTTTCAAATTTATAGTGAAGCAACTGAGCAACTCTTGATCCGTGATCTTAACAAAGTTTGGCCTTCACTGCATTTCTTCTCCAAAGATCTCTTTCTGTTAGCATACCCCTGGATATTTTATACCTCAGTTACTAGACTACTGCTACCTAGGTCTCTTGTGAAAGTCTCCCCTGTTTTTGTAGTCTCCAGAGGCATTGGTGAGTAAAAGCTGCATGCAGAGGCCATGCGCCTAAGAAGCTCAGTACCAGAACCTTATGTTCTGTCTAACCAATTTCCATACTACCATGGTATGTTTAATTTGTTTTTTCATCAAATCAATAATGGGTCTAATTGAAAAAATTGGCAGAACTACATGCAACCTAACTACCGGTGTCAGTGTTTTCAGGAAACCAGACAGGTTGCACAGCTCTGCAAGTGACACCTGTGTTAGTGATGCACTTCTGTTACTAATGTGTACAAAAACAAACATTGCTCAGGTGCAGCATCTGTACCGATTGATCACTATGCTATCAGAATTAATCACCTGGTATTCAGCTCAGAGAATAAAATTTACATCCTAATGTATGACACCTATTCCAGCAGATACTTGCACTGCTAACAATGGTACTTTTCACTCCTGTTTCAAAGTGTGCATGTTTTCTTCTTTCTAATAATGTGTGTCCTTAGCAAATTCCCAAATACTTGGCATGGCTGCTTCTATTAAATTGCATCATTTCAAAGACATACTCATACAGGTAAGACGGATTTTGTCCCTGGAGTAGCATGTTTCATATGCTGCCCTCACTTTCATGACAAAAAAAAAAAAAGGGATTTTGAGGATCTTCAGTGCTGTGCAGAAAACAGCCCGCGTGAATATAAATAAAGCCCCCAAAAAAAGTTTGGCACCGGCTGAGATTGGCAGGCCTTAACCGAGGTGGTCCAGCAGTGTTGCAGGTGCCTTGGCTGGCAGCGAGGAGGAGCTTGGAGGAGAGCGACGCGAGCACCATGCCCAGGTGCTCGCCGCTTCTCGCTGACGGGAGTGCTGGTGCTGCGAGGGGAGCCCCATCGGCCTCAGGGGGCTGGCAGGGAGGCTGGCCCAGCTGCACTGCCCGCGAGGAGAGGATTGGGAAATCTTAGTTTTGAAAGAAAGGAACGCGGATTTCAACTTCATGCTCTGTATAATTGCCGAGCTAGCTGGATTTGAAATATGGTAAAGCCTTAGTCATTAGCATAGGGTAATCACCTTTGATGCTAAAAACAAAATAATAACAACAGAAACGGTATTATACATTGACACATGGAAATACAATGCTTTTCAGAGAAATTTTGTAGGGATATTTTATTGTGTGGCTAATTACATATTTACATGTAATGGCACTAGCAGAGCCATTACAGTCCATTGGGTAAATAATATGCATTTTAAAAACCATTTATAAATATGTATTTATTTGATGGACCAGAACGGTTTTTTGAAGTCATTCTCATCCGCTGAGTAAATAATATATGGGTTGCTTTTAAAAATAAATATGTATTTCTCCAATAGACATTCCAGGCAATTGGGTAAATAATATGCATTTTTCAAATATTAAAAAAATACATACGAATGTATAGAAATCTGGCCTAAATATGTATCTTCCTGAAAGATCAAAATAACTCCAAAGGTGTCAGGCATAGCTTTGAGATTTCTGTTTTGAATTGTCAGTCTGTGTCACAACCCTGAGTTAATTAAACGTATTTTATGCATTTTTATACATACAGTATAATATCAATGTCTGTTTACAGTTTTGGAACACTAGTGCACTTGACCCTCTTACTCAGTGTTATAAAAGTCAGCACTGCATGGTTAAGATCCTAGTTTTACTTTATGTTCATCTTAGTACAGTGCAAAATACATTCATCCTGTGGGCGTAGTCCTGCTTTTGCAGAAGTATGTGAAAGAAAATCCTGTTACATTAATAGAAACCATTTCAAACTCTTGTACTGACCGATTTAAACTTCCTGCTAGTTGCAATCAGGTTATGTTCTGGTCATTTTCTGATGATCAGCTGAAGTATTGAAGACCATGAGACTGTTTCATTATGTGGGCTGGATACAGAGCCTACACCCATGGGAACAGGACTCAGAGGGCTGTAGTTTCAGGCAGAGAGAAGGAGGTGCCGTAGCACGCTGGGGCAGCACAGCACCAGCAGCTGAAGGGTAAGTCCCCTTCGTGGCTCTGCCACTGACCTGCCTTGTGACCTCGGGCAAGTCATTTAACTTCCTTACAGTGAAATCATCAGTTGTACCTCCAAATCTGGGGGTCCTCTGAGAGCTATAGATGTAAAACATGAAGCAGAATTCGCAGCATGCTAGGACTGAAAGATGTGAGTATAACACATTGGTTTGTTTCTTTTACATAGCGGAATAGAGCATATCCACTCTCTTTAAAACATTTTAGCCAGTTTATACCTTCATCCATTCTGCTTTCTGCAAATGTTAAATATACTTTGTAGACCTTTCTTTCTTACAATATTAGTTGTTTATTTTTTTCCAAATATTGCATGAATAAAATATCACAGCAGCCCCGTGGATTGGCATATACATCCCTAGCATGCACAGAAAGTCTCCAAGACAGAGGGGGTAAAGTGACTCCAACAGAATCACAGGGAAGTCAGTGGTAGATTTGGGATACTAGACTGTCGGTCTCATGCTCTTCCTCTGACTATTACCTCATGCTTCATCAATACTTCCTATGTCATCTGTGATATACTCCTGAAAACTGCTGATGTTAGTAAGTTAGTTAGCTGCTTGACAAGGGGATGTTGGCAAGTGTTAGCTGGGAATGATGTGTGCCCTGTGCAGTCAGGATAGCTAAGTGGGATTCATTGTCAATCTAATTGTTACGTTGATACTGAAGGAATGAAGATATAAATACATAGTGAGAATATGTTTCAACTGGAGCTCTATTACAAAGACGATCACAGCAACAGTGAATTATTACAAAAGAGCTTTTGGAGCTGTCTCTCATAGCTACTTCTGCACAGACATCTCGAATACCAAGATTTGGCCTTTAGACCAAATATTATGTGATTGCCCAGCAAGCATGGTGTTTTGGCAAAACACTTGAGGAAATTCTAACTTATTTCCTTCTCATACCACTGATAGAGTAGATGTTTCAGACCTTTCCATCAGCACACCCACATAACGTACAATCGTGCTTTCCATGTAATTTTAAAAACAATTGACAAATGTGTGCAAATACCAGATGCTAGAGCTCAACATTTTGCAGTTCCACAAGTATAGAACATAGGGTGAGGAATGAAAAATAAGAGCACTGAGAGCTGCGTAGTGAAAAAGCTCTGTAGTTAATTTAGTGTGCATCAGTTAAGGACAGGGCATCACTGGTTGGACTTGAAACTGATCTCCTGGTGCCCAAAAAGAATAACAAGGTCTGACAGAGGGACAGATGCAAAGGAGGGGAAGGCTGAAGGCAATGGTGAGAGGAACATGTGGTTGCATGAAGTAGCTCTGAGGATACTTACGCTTCTTGAGTAAAGCACATAAGTAACAAATATCATTGACTGTCAGCCTGGTCGTTGCCAGTTGCCAGTTTGCTAGGACGTGGCAGTGGGAGTAGCTGTGGGTATTGAAGGCGAAGGAAGAGAAAGAAGCTGATGGTATTAAGTATCAGCTAGGGAAGGGTATCTGTGTATTAAAAGATGAGAGACTTGGAGTAAAATGTGAAGGTTCTGAGGGATAAGATGGCACAACTGTAGAAGACTTGGTGTTTATATCTTAGTCACTCTGTGACCGTGTTGAATGTGACTGTTAAATTCTCTGTACAATTAAAAGGGATAGAATCATTCATACATTTTGTTGCAAATTGATACCATCTTTTTTGTCAGTGATCTGAGTAAGATTGTACCAAAGTTTTTAATTTAGCAGATTAAGAAGCACAATTAAAATATCATGAAAAAGATCATAATCTAAACCTCTGGGTTTTTTTTGCTTATCCCTGCCAAGTTGATAACAAGAGCTCGTGTATGTAACAATTACCTCCACTACTGTAAATTTACTCTAGTTTGTGGGCTGAAGTGTTAATAAATACCTTGCAGTATTCCAGAGGGAGAAGCTTTCCATCTAATTAATAAAACTGGGAAGAATACCCAGGACACTGAACCATATCTTTCTTATTAGTGTTGGCTTCTACAAAGGAGAATCCCTGAATCTCAACACATTAGTAAATGTCATACTCCTGGGTTGCACAGAGACCTCTTGAAAAACTGCTGATTTGCTGTAGAAAAAAAGATCACCATAGACTTTAGAAACAATTCAGCTAGGGAGTACCAAGTGTAGAAAATCAGTGTAAAACATGGCGTGCGTTATAGCAGCTACAGATTTGTGCCACATTTGGTGAATCTTGAAAGAGAAAACATGCAATTATACCCTATTTCCCTTCCATTTTTGGTCTGTACTTATGCTAATGTCTTTCTGTATGTCAGAGTATGGTCTTACTGCAGTTAGGTTTTTCAGAGACGTAACAAAAGCCCTCCTCTGCATGTTCTCTAAGCAGGTTCCTTGAAAATGCTTTATGCTGATGCGTAAGCTGCATACAACTGTTTATTAAATGAAAAAAAAATTACTTGAAAAAGGAAAATGTTTTAAGACCAATACTGAAAAGCTTTCGCAAAGTATGTAAGGTTGATTCCCTTTTCATCTGCAGTAATCCATACCTGGCAAAAATTAACTTTGCCTCAATATGTCTGAGCCAGGTCTGCTTCAAGGAAGTTCTCAGAAAACTGTAAATTAACAACATAACTTTCTGATCAGCATCTAATTCTTTGCTGTACTTTATTAAAAATCATAGCAGTGGTCTTATACTATGCAATACTGACATTCATTCTGTGACAGACTGAACATTTACCAATGTGAGCAAAAATTCATGCAGCTGTTCTGTGGAATAAAAATTGTAGGGTGGTATATATGTGATTTCTTACATTATTTTTATTAGGCTGATATAACAGTCTGACTGGTATAACTGCTTCTGATAGAATTTAAAATAACATCTTTGTATTTACTTTTTACTTTAAATTTTTTTTTCTCTGAAGAATGCTCCTGCTGGGTGCTTTTCATCCTACTGATGTGAGTGATTGGGTAGGAGGATAAAAAGAGGTAAAGCTACAGAGCTCATCCATGAGGTTGATGCTAATTTGCCTAAAAATAGCCAACTGGATGGAAAGTGGAGGAGGTAGAAGATTTACCATGCTTTAGCAAAGACCTTCGCTGAATTCTAGTAACTTTACAACATAAGAAGACAATTTAAAATGCTGTCCAGGAATCAGAGCCCAGTGGTATCTATATATCCTAGTATTCTAGATGTCCTAGTGTGCAGTATGTGATTAAGTCTTTGGTGGTTTTGTTGTTGTTGTTTTCCCATTAAGAATGCTTATGATTTACACTACAAGAAATAATCAATTCACACCATATACATTGAATATTCCCTATACATGCTGTTTCAATAAGGCATGTTAACAGTAGATACTGGTCCTTAAAAGACCATATATCAAACATCCCCAGCATTTGTGCTGGAAAAACCTGAATCACATATTCCCTTGCCTGTCTGCAGTTGCAACTTTGTTGACCAGTGACCCTTTGTGACCCTGTTCCCTGTTTCAGGAGATACTTCTCTGATCTGACATGGTTGATGACATGATCGTTTTGTCCTTCAGCAAGAGAGTTTTAGTTATTCAAAAAATACATCTTTAATAACCCAAAAATACAAGTTAATGAGCAAGTGATCCTTCCTCATGTCAGTAGCCTTTACAATACCAGGAGTTTGCTTAGTGCAAATGGGTGCATGCACAGTCCTATGCAAACACGCTTTTACATATACCTTGCTGCTTTTATGTGTGTGATGCAAATTTCCTGTGGCTCTTCCCTATCCATTAATTTTATCTTTCTACAGTAGCAGTTCCAGAGTGAGAGCTCAGTTGCTGTGATTTTGAGATTCTTTGCCTGGGGCACATCTCTCTAAGCGCTTCCCTTGTAAACTCTAATTGTAGGAGCAGGATCCAAACACCTCAAAGAAAGGCAGCCCAAATTCTGAGTTTTAAGGCAAGTAGGAACTGAAAGCTAGTTCATTGACGTGCACTCTGCTGTCTTCAATGGTTATTAGCCTCAGGGGAAGATACACGGACCCCATAGTGGGCAGAAAGAAGACTCAGGAAAACTTTTTCTCATTTCCTATGTTTAGAGATTATACTGAATAAGGAAGAAAACAATCCTTGTCCTTTTTACTTGGATTGAGAGTATTCTGTCTGTCACTATTCTGGCTTTCCCTCTCTGAGGTCCTGGCTTCAGTGACACCTTTTGGCAAGGAGTTCCACAGTCCAGCAATGCTGTGAATGAAGGGTTTCCTTCCTTCCTTCATGTTGAACTTCCTGTATTTCACTGTGATGGTGCTTGGTCTGTGTTATAAAACATGGGGGATAAAAGCTTTAGACCTATTTTTATACTGTTAATATATATATACTGGTATTGCATTCTCTAATTCATTACTAAGTTGAGGTAAACAATTCCCACTTTCTCTTTTCATAAGAGTTTTCCCAGGTACCTTGTTCTACTATACTTTCTCTAAACCTCCTCTGAATTTGTCCTACCTTCTTTGGAAAGGGCCAAGCCATTCTGTCGTTAGTATTAGAATGCTGTTGATATTTTCCTTTTAAGTTTTCTTGTCTTCTGATTTTTTTCAGCCATGAGCTTGACGTCAGCTTCACAACTAACCTCAGGCTGCTGTAAGGGCTACTACTGGATGCGGTTTTCAGACTAATGTTTTCACACTCTTCCCTGGACTCTTTGAAAGTTAGTGAGGATGCTGCAGCTCTCCATCTCTTTTCCTCAGAGATCATTTAGTCAGCCTTGTCTCCCTCTGGAACAACTAACAAAACATACTTGGAAGGCCTTCTGTCTTAAATTAGAGTGCATTGTTGGAGGTCACCCCCATAAAGTACATTCTGGTGGTGCAGGTACTAAGGTCATATATAATCCCCTTGTTCCTTTAACTTCCACTGAATTTTTAAAAGTTTTTTCATTTTCAACTGAAAATAAAATAATGTGGGACAATGTTGCATGAAATTGCATCTCCCATGCCGCCTCAAGTGAAAGCCTGTCATCTAACTTCACCTCTGTGCATCTGCTCATGATAATGCATTTAGAAATCATGGATGTTTTGCTTTTTTTCAGTGTCAGAAGCAACAGACCTAGATTCACTTTTAAGGATATTATTTGCAAACTTGTTGACTATGACTTTTTATCTAGAGGATGAGTTGATTTGTCCGTATAACTGCCCCTTCATTAAATTTAATAGATGGATAAGGTGACACTTTGCTTTCTATTGAAAAACGCATAGTTCTTCAAAATATGTATTTTTTTTTTTAGAAGTGTGAGAGGGTTTTACATCTTTAAGAAGCCAAACAAATTTCAGACTGAATAAGGGTGAGAGAGAGACAGCGAGAGAGCGGGTTTCCTTTCTGCAAGCTGCTAGCTTTCCCAAGTGCCTCATCCTCTCCCCTCTGTCATCCTGAGGCAATGTGCCTGCATTTGTGTGTAGATTTATAGTTTATCTTTATCTATGGCTTCATCTGTAGGTAGCTATTATAGCCGCCTTGCCTGGATATTGTTTGGGCCTGATAGATCTGTCTGTAGTTCATCAAAGGGGAGCTGAGTGGCTAAAAGCCATTGGGTCCAGCTGAGGATGAAATACGAGCCATCAGCCTTGGTAATGGCTGTAAAATTTCATAATTACACGGCCTTTATTACATTGCATAATGATCCTGAAGCAGTATGGAACAATTAATTAAGATTTTCAACCGTGGCTCTTTCAGAAATTAAAAGGTGCTAGTGGCTGAGAAATGGGGAAGTGTCTTGTCCTAAAAGCATTAGGGATGCTTAAGAAGTACTTCCTGGGTACTTAAAAAAAAAAAAAAAAAAAAGTGAAGAGGAAAGACAAGAAAAAGAAGATCAACTAGTTAGGCAGCTAATGTCAGAGTACCATTTTTGTACTTCACTGCTAATCCTTAATGTCAAACCTGGTTCTAACACTCCTGCGGTAGTCACTGCCATAAAGCTGTTCTTTTTTCGTTCTGTAAAAATTTTCATGCCTTTTTTTTCCCAAACTCTGCTCTAGCCGTTTGTCACGTTTATAGAAGTTGAGCTCTGCACATTATTAAATAATTGCAAGCTGTGACTTAGGAGGGTCACTTAGCTGCATGTTGGGGGGTACTGACCAAGGATTTTCTTGTACATACTTTTTCATGTCTGAGGCCATTGAAATTGTCTAAAGATCCCTGTAGTTTGACAAACATCCTCAAGGAAGACATTTTTTTCCTCAGCTATTTTCATACATTTCTTCCTTCCTTTCCTTCTTTGTAAATGCAGCAAGTCAGATGTAATATAATGTTTTCCATGGTACTGACTTCAGACCTGATCAGAAGTAATTAGTTTCCTAAGGTGCAACAAAAGTATCTTCTAGGTCTCTGCTGTACATGCTACAATAAAAAGTGTTTGTATGTAAGTAACACCCAGCAAAAAAAAAATAAGGCAGGCATGAACCTGCACCGTGCCCTGAACCGGTTGTGATCAGATCCTGCTTGT
The DNA here is from genome assembly GCF_964211835.1 of Anser anser. Lineage (NCBI taxonomy): Eukaryota > Metazoa > Chordata > Aves > Anseriformes > Anatidae > Anser > Anser anser. Next base: position 101,921,313 of record NC_139722.1, read on the forward strand.
CATTCTGAAGGCGGCCAGCAAACTGTGATCCAGATGGGGTGTGTAGTCCTCCCTGTGCCAGTGCTAGTAAAACTGATGGCAAGGTGGCAAAAATAGCCCCAGCATTGCCCATGCACTGTCCAAACCTCCCCGTCTGACAGGAAGGAATCTCCTTTTTGCTGTGTGCTGTTAGTTGCCTTTTTCTCCCCCTCAAACTCTTTTGATTCACAGACTCTTCCCATTTCTCTTAGATGGGATGAGCATTGAGTTATGAGTGTTTTTAAATTGACCGGTCATCATGTAAGGTCCTATCAGTCTAAATATTTTATGAGAAGCTAAGGTTTCCCCTGGGCACCTCTAATAATAAACTTTCTGCAGGAAATTTAGAAAGGATTATGTGTTTGAAGGAGGAGCTGGCTGCTTGAAGTAAATTCTCTTGTTGAGTCATTTATTCCCTTAATAGGAATTTTCTGATCTGCTGTCATTCTTGTTCACACACTGGGTGTCACTGCCTCTAAAACACTTGTCATTCTTTAATGGAAACAAAATAGTCATTGCAGTCAGAGCCGCAATGTCATTCCACTACCCCTTGCTGCGTCGGCAATAGTGAAAATGACAGAGCGGCTCTCAGTAGGGGTAATTAAAATGTAAATATTGATATTTTATTATTTGAAATTACTTTCCAGTGCGGCATTTAATATCTCTCCATCTGTGCGGCTCTGTTTAGCGGTCACTTTAGTGCAGCTCTGGGATGCCAAGCGGCGGCTTGATCCCCGTTATGTCAAAATGCTTGTTGCTGCTTAATTTTGATATCTAATTAAGTGGAAAAGTACAGTCCACACTGTAATCCATGGCATCTTAACCAGCTGCTTGGGTATATTTAGAATTAATCTCCACTATGGAATCATCCTAATGTATGCAATTAAGAGTCTGCCGATGGCTAATTAGGTGTATTAGAATCAGGCAGCTTCCTTTTTTTTTTCTTTTTCTCTCTTTTTTTTTTTTTGGTATGTGTGTGTGTGTGGACTGTTGTAGACTTAAGACACAGCCCCCAGAGATGTTCATAATGGTACCTATATATTCAGCTAGGTAAACGAAAAATTTCGCATCCATGTAGGAGAACGAATGCATGCCGATTTGTGCCCCAAAAGCAGGGAGTACATAAACAGCACTGGAATGTTTTGGCACCTGCAGCACATTCAGAACATCAACCAGCCAGTAGAAAAGTTTTAAAAATTGGGAAGAAGAAGGAAGATGTTTTGAGAGGTGTTTTTCCTGCTTGGGAGTGAAAGGATACGTTTACCAGAAATTTTCCCACCTGAAGGTTTTGCTTTGGCTATGGAAACAGATCCCAGCTAGCTCAGCACACAGGGTTAACGCGGATACGTTGATTGGGTCGCAGGCACGCTTGTCTCTCTATGCTAATACATTCCGGTGTTGGATTCATATTATTAACATGATTGGGGAATTCCTGGAAACCTGGCTTTGCCTGATGGAGGCAGCAAGGATTGCCACCGCTCTCAGCGAGCAAACGACTGGGAGCATCCCTGGGGGAGCAAAAGGCAAGCAGTAATGACCTAGCACTCGTCGAGCAAAAGCGCTCTCAAAGCAGACCCATGGAGGTTATTAATAAAAGGCAGCATATATTGAATGTGCAAGAAATCTGTCCTTTCTGTGGAAAAATAATAATAATGAAACAAACTTGGCTTTGAAGTGCAGCAGGCTGAAGGAGCTTGATTTCCAAATTTCTCAGTACTCAGTCTGTGCTTATTGTTGCTCAGAAGCTGATGCGTACAAAGACTGAAGTGAGCAGTACCTGAAGTAATGTTGTTTGTTGTTATTAATTTAGTTACATTCTTCTGTAAAATCCACATTCTTTTTGTTTGTTTGGCTCAGTAAAAAAAAAGAAGGGAAAAGGGCAGCCTTTTTAGTTGTTTAATTATGTTTGATTAAAAAGTTTAACTTCTGCTAGCTGAATTCATTGAAGGATCTACTTACAGCATAACACAGGATAATCTTCATTTTTCATCCACAGTTACTTTATTAATGTCAGTATAGTTTTTTATTTTTATTTTTTCACCCACAAGGCTGGCTTTAGTATGCCTATACTCAAATATATACATCCAGAACAGATTGAAGGAAAATTTGTGTGAAATCCATACTTATGTTGAGAATATTGTTGGGGCTTTTTTTTTCAATGTAGACTCACACACACACACAAAAAAAAAAAAAATCAGGGTCATAAATATAATCTTGCTATGTTTTCTCCTTTACAAATGTCTGGGCACGCAGGTGGTATCTCAAAATACGTCAGACATGTAAAATAAATAAATAAATAAGTAATGATGTACCCTGGACACAAACTTTTCAAGTGTAAGAGCAAAGCTGGTTTTAGGAGCACACCATGTCATCTGCTTCCACTTTCTTCAATAGGAAGACCCAAAAAAAGCCATAGTCTAACTAAACCATGTTCAAAGGTTACAATGTAAAGAACTGCAAGAGTTAACTTCAAATAATCAGATCAGATCATACATGCAGTGCATTAGAAAGATTACCCTCTAGAATCTGCGAGTCGGTACTGCTGTCCTCAGGGGGACCTACAGCTACCTTGGGTCACATTGGACTGCTATGCTAATTCTAAAATTCCTCAATTGTCCATATCTTAGAATTTTAAAAGTCACTACAGAGAGGTAAAACATGAGGATTTCCAAGTACTAATTGTCTAACATACAGGAAAAAAAAAAAAGAAGGAAAAAAAGAGTTTACTATTAATCTGTTCTCAGAGTATCCGGTGATGATAATCAAAGTAGAAGTGTTTGGCCTGGTTCCTTTTTAATATAAGGTTGGTATGAATTTGCAGTAATGCTATTTAAAATTGTAGAAATTCCAGTGGTAAAGCCAGAAGAAAGGGAAAATTATTATTAATTAATTATGAATCTGTTTAAATCTGTTGTTTTACATTTTCCTTTTTCTTAGTAAATACCAGAATAAGGTATGAAATTAAAAATAATGGAAATAGTGTGTGCAATACTTCAAACCGTTTGTTTCCAGAAATGCTGTTAGGAAATATCCCATACATGCAGGTCTCACCAAGTCTGTCCTGAAGCAAGGGTGACTGACCAGGTTTTTTCATCCTTAATGTTTCACTGCAGAGTATTAGCAACTGGAAGTGCTAACATGAAGTCAGAGAGAAAGTCTTAATCACTGGCATTTTCCAGCTCATATCCAGTACTATTGCTAAAGAAGAAGCTTGTAAGAACTTGTACTGTAACTAGCAAAAAGAAATTTTAAAGGAGCTGCCTAGTAATATCTGGCTGGTTAGAGAGATCTCAGCATCAAGTGCTGAAATCAGTTGGAAGTACAGCGAGTTACATCTCACTATACGCGTTCTACCCTGTGTAGAAATGACAAGCTTAAGTTGTTCTATTTAATCTTACTATGTAAGGTTTCACAGGGTAAAAGACAAAAGAGAAATATTTCTAACTGGTATTTAAATTACATTAACACTTTTTTGTATACCTCGAGTGAAAGGTCACGCTAGGCAAGCAGCATCTTCACTGTTTATATATGTCTAATTTGCTGCTTTTAAATTGCTGTGAACTTCACTTACTTACTCCTGCTGAATGAATCCAGTGTTGCAAATACTTCTGACAAGTGAGTATTTGCTTAGTGAGAATCCATTGTTCTTAATAGATTGAGAGGGACATGCAGCGTGAATGCATTTTTATTGCCGTGCCATCTCTCTGCTGTTGTTTCAGTGAGATGAAAGTAGCGTCAGGATAAAAGCCCTGGTTTTCTTACTGCTCTGTGTGGCATTTCCCGTTATGCAGTTAGGTTTAGTGAAAAAGCGCTTGTCATAGGATTTTTTCCTGTTAAAAATATAATATGTATATATATATATTTGTAAGAACTTGGACAGCAAGAGTTAGAATATAAGCATCCTTAAATAAAAAGTGAGAAAGCACACCGGGTTGGTTGGCTGCAGATACCCCAGCGTGCTCTGAATGTGTTTTTCTTTCTTGTAGCAGAGTCAGAGGGATTCTTGGGCACTCCACATACAAAACCTGATCTCCCAGGCGGGCGCACGCCCAGCTCGCAGATGGCAGCCGGCACTCCTGGTGTGCAGCAGAGTCCCGGCACTTCTTTCGGTGCTCTGCTACAGGGGCAGGAGGACGTGCTGTATAGCAAAGTATTGCTGGGAAAATGCTGTGGTTTCACTTGTCCTGTGTGCAGAAAGCTGTGGGGTGAGACTAGTTGCTAAATGTAACTTTAGTTGTGGCACATCAATTGTAAGTAGCTTGGAAGCTGAATCCAACAAACAGCCTAAGTTGAGTCTTTGGCTGTGTTTCGTGTTTGAGTTTGTGCTTTGGTACCTATCTTTGACTTTCAAGTTTGGTCTTTCTATTTCATGATCTGACACCTTGCACATGAAAATCCTCAGTCATGCTTACATTTCAGCTTGCTGTGGCATCACATGCAATTATTAGTCCTTTGACCAAGAGCTCCATGAGCAAATGGGTATGAAAAAAAAAAAGAAGAAAAATAAAAAAAAGAAGTAACAGGTCCACTCTGGCATAATGAAGTGTATCTGTTTCTGTTCCAGCTTTCACCAAGAACTAAATTTCATCCGTAATCTGTGAAATATGTTTGGTGATTAGTCAGAGTACTCTCCTTCTGTTTAATAGTTTCCGTAACAGTTGAAAAGTGTGTGAGTCTTGTTACATATTTTTATAACAGAGTATGTTGAAATGCGATTAAATCAATTTTGTGTTGTATTGATATAATAAAAAGGTTCTCTTAATTTAGATTTATGTGGGAGATCCAGCTCTAGAGGCACCCTAAAAAAGTGAATCATGCCATCCTCTTCCCTGGGTTTCTGCAGAAGGAAGAGACTGATTTTAAGTGACAGGCTATGAAGGTTTCCTTCAGCAAATACCTTGATCCCGTCTAGAACACCGTATGTAGCCCTAGCAGGAATTTCGGTGCTGAAATTTCACCAGCCTTTGTGTACATCCCTGGAGATTAGCTGAAGCTGTGCGATGAGTCTGGGCAAGTGCCAAGCACGTGGCAGGACCACTGGGCAGCCCTGGGACCGCGGCATGTCCAAGAGCATCCTGGGCCTGTGGCTGCTCATGAAATGAAGTGGGGTGTCTTTATGTTCACTCCTGTGTAGTCAGGAGAAAGCATTTGGCCCACTGCTTATTGTTTGACTGTGAGGCCACACTCTCTCTATGAAGTATTCTAGGCTAAAAGTAGTGGGTTTTTTTTGTTTTGTTTCGTTTTTGTTTGTTTTTAAAGTGTTTGCAGTATCAGTTTGTTCTTCTGGCAGTGGTGACTCTACATCATTTTTGAAGTAAGGAAATTGCACTGGAAACATCAGTACCCATAAAACATTTAGAAGGATGTTAATCTATCAAAATTAAGTGTAAATAATTTGAAAATCCAGCTCTGGTATTTCAACTGTGTAAATATATTGAATCTGCAACACACTAGTGAACATGTCATTTTCAAGCAGAGCTTTGATTATAGAAAATGTAAATGAAGATATTTGAAGTACAAACCAGGGCAAGCAAAAGAAATATTCTGCTCTTAAAACAAACAGTCACAAAAATAAATGGTGAAATAAATGGGAGGTGATTATCAGAAAACTCAAGCAACTCCCAGATTTGCCAGCAATTTCATTCCTGGTTTGATCAAACATTGTGATTTCTGCGCACATAACAGAGAGGAGGCGAAGCTCATTCCCTGCAAAGTGAAACTACTCGAGCTAGAGTAGCCTGCTTCAGGCATCGCCTCAAATGCTCAAGGCTGGAAATAAAGGTAAGAATACGTCCAGCCACTGTCTCTCTTTTTTTTTTTTTTTGTCAAGTAGTTCTCACAGTGCTGTGTGTAAGCTACAGATCTTACTTTGGCACTTGACCATCTGCAGCTGCTTCACTGTAGCCCCTAGTGAGTTAGTGTCCATGAAGTCCATCTTAATGAAGCGGAGGAAAGGGTCTTCAGGAATACAAAAGATTTCCCCTGCTTAGCATGGAGCTGGGAGCGGCGTGGAGCAGAGAGCAAGCGGTGCGAGTGCCGGGAGCTGAGGAGCTTGTGGCTTCGTCAGCCCCGTCTGCGAGGCGGCGCTCTCTCGGTGCCTGCCTCGCCGGCTGCAAGCACAGAGCGCTGCGCAGATCCCGCTCGCCCTGGCCGCTCCCCTAATAAACATGCCGAGGCCTTTCTACCTATTTATTTCTGCTTCCTTGGAGCTTTGGGTTTACTGGTATGTGAAAGGAGAAAAGCAAGCATATGTTCAGTTGCTCAATCAACCTTTTCTCAATGCACACTCGGTGATCTCAGTGAGTCATTACAGCATAATTACAATTTGAGTGTGATATGCTGTTTGTAGAAAAGTATCTATTTTTAGCCGAAGAAACACTACAGTCCCTGAAAGGAGGAGAAAGAAAGAAAAAAAGGAAGGAAGACAATCTGTAACCAGCAAATCAATGCTATTGTTAAGTGATATTACGAGACACCCTGTAGATTTACAATGCTTGCATGCAGCCACATAAAACCGTGCTGAAAAGAATGCCTACCAGGGGTTAAATTCATATGCCTGCACTGCAGCCTATTTCTGTCAACACTCAGCTCAGGAAATAAACATTTATGCTTTCTGAAATGAAAGTGTATTTTTGAAGACTAGCCGTCAGATATTTTTTGCCCTTCACACTTTCAAATGCTTAGCCTTTTTTGTAAGTTGACTGCAAAGTGCATCGGTTTGCTAGGCAAAAAGGGAAAAAAAAAATCGTGACAAGTGCCCATGGCATCATTGTCAAGCACATGAGCGTCTAGTAGAAGATGGCAGGAGGGTTGGCACAAAACATGCTTCCTTCAAGCTTATTACCTCGGGGGTACCTGACTCTTGAGAAGCCTTTCAATCCTTCCAGATGACGTTATTCCAGACTGTCATCTGGTTTATTCAGAGCGCGCCGTACCGCAGACAAACACGCTGTTTAACGGCAGGTCAAGGTACAGAGCCATTCTGCGAGCAAACGCCTGCGATACATTAAACGGCATTGACGTGGGGAGGGAGGCGGGCAGAGATCAAAGTTGTCACCACCATGGTGTGTGCGAAGGGGGAAGAAGGTGCACAACGTGGTGCTTTAAAAAGCCATTGTGCAGTGCTACATTGAAAACTCTGAGCGGCAAGGCTCCTCGGGATTAAGGAGCCAGACAAGGCATGACAAAGTTCAAAAGCCCACCGTGGGCAGCATCTCGGGGCTGTTCGGAGAGAGCTTAGGGCTGAGACCGGGAGGGCTATGGCAGGTGCAGAAAGCTGGCAGTGTATTCACGGGTGATCTGGAGACTTGTTTTCAAATAGTTACATTTTGAAATAGGAAGTGTCCGCTTGTCACCAAATGTGGTTGGTCTAGGGGATCCGTATAACAAAAGCACAGAGGATCAGAGCAAAGTTTGGCACGGAGTAAGCACGACCTTCATGAAACGGTTAAAAATGAATCCCTCTATGTAAACACGTCTATGGCTATGTAATCTGTTCTGTTAACTGTGACTTGCTGAACATCTATTAAAAGGGCACTGGTGGGATACAAGAGACACGCAGGATGCTTTCACATTTTCTGAAAAATCAGAACAAAACAGACAGATTAATTACAACATGATGCTGCTTTATATTCCCACAAGGGATGCCTGTAAAAGTTAAAACATGCTTTCACTGAGCATGCTTTCAAGGGAAAGTTACTTCGATCAGGGAGAAAATAATCATGTTTATTTGATTTATTATTGGAGAGCAGAACAGTGTGGTTTATATTTGCCAGTTTTTCTGTAATGTAAAAAAGTCCTTTGATTTTTTGTGCGTCATATAAAAACAATTAGTATATTTTCTACACCAGAAAGGAGATTTTTCAAGAGTGCAGAACAATAAATTGTAGGCAAAATCCCATTTCTCCCTCTCACGGGGCATATGTAATTTCCTTTGGCTGTGGGACAATAAGTGTTATTGAAACATAGCAGTATTTATTAAAAAAAAAAAAGTGCCAAAATAGATAAGTAAATAAAGGAAGGAAGTAGGGAGTGTTCAAGGAAAAAAAAAAAAAAAAGAATAGAAATTGCAAGTCAAACTTTTTTTTTAATCAAAACTGATTTTATTGCTTTTTGCTTAATTAAACTCTTCAGAAGTGTGTGAAACATTGTTATACCTGAAAAATTGTTAATTTGTAAATCACAGGGACAAAAGGGCTCCACTGCAACTTTAAAGTTTCTATGCACGTAAATGTCAATAGAGTGCCTTCTCCATCATCAGCACTAAATTCACATTGATGCCTCTTTTCTTCTCTGTATTGATCCTTCCATGAGAACGTAGATTTGTATCTGTTAATTAATGCGTCCTGAAACAGCGTTTGTATTAATCAGGCAGATAAGAAAAATTGGATGCCTGCACCCTCATGACAACCGTAAAAGTGCTGGCCCTGATAAAATCGTGGATGGACCTCAATAAAAAAGTTCCTCCTTCCACTCAATAAACTAATCATCCTGCTTTTAATTATTCGGCAGAAAGATGTGTGGAGATTGGAGAATGTGTAAATCTATTTACTAACAGCAGTGTCTGGGAGGGAGAATAGGGCTGTCACAGGACAGTGCTGCAGGCTACGTTCTCTGTCCATCTGCTGCTGCAGAAAAACTGGTTCTTGAAAGACAGGAAGGAACAGAAATGTTGAAGCTAATTGAAATCATGAATTCCTCCTTATAACCTTTCAAACGATTATTTCTTCTCCATTTCCCTCTTATTTATTTTAATCACAGATGTGTTATTTTCCATTGTCACCTCCTCAAGGGTTTCGTGGTGGTGTTGGCTCAGGTCTTGTTTTTTTTTTTTTGAAGGCAGAGAGCTACAGTTCTATCACAAGACTCAAAAGACAGTATGAGAAAATGAAAACAAATAAGAAGGGGGAGGAAATAAGAGAGAGCAAGCATGCAGCCTGTTTTATATTTCATTTTTATGGATGCCTGGTGGTTTGGATGTGGGCTTGTCTTTTTTATTGTATTACTTCTGTTGCTTAGTGCTTATAGAGAAAATCTTGTTTGGAGTAGATGCCTTGCAGATTTGCTAGTTTATGATCTGTTCCTATTTGACTGTAACTCTTGATTTTCAAAACAGAAAAATGCATTTAAGTGTAATTGAACAGCAAAAAAGAATGTTCGTACAGAAGGAACCCTGTCAAAGAACATGTGAGCAGCTCCATAAACAACTAAATGAAAGTCTCAGACATGTCTTAAGACCCTTTAAGAAAGGCTTGACTAATCCCCTTTGATGATTTTATTAAGTACTTGTGGCTGCTGGTGCCAACTGGCAAACTGCTGCATTTCACCAACAGGCCAAGAAATCACTTCCTCGCCCATGTTGTTCTGTAGCTCCTAATGTGATTGGGATATTAGCAGTTTGATGTCATAAATTAGCAGGTACTGTAAACAAGAGGCTGAAAAGGTAAGGCAGTAAAGATGTTTGCCCCCTGTGATCCTATTAGGAAAGACAGCAGGGGAAAAGAAAAAAAATAGGAAAGCAAAAGTTAAATTCATTAAGAGGCATTTATTAAATTTTTGGTTGTCCTCAGAAAAGCGATGGTGTGACTGCTGTTCAGTTGGCACTGTAATATGCCGTCCCATTACTTCAACAAGTGTGGTAGAGGCAGGAGCCATTGCAGAAGTAATTAACACCTTCTCGGAGGAGGGTGGGTTACTTCTCTTTCCCCTGAGGTTAAAGTTCAAAGAGAATTTTCCTCTTTGTGTTAATCACATTAATTCTATTAAAACATCAAATCATCCCTTTCAAAATGAAAAAAAAAATCCCTCCTAAATTGTCCTTCTTGGTGTAAAGTAGCGATGAACAGAGGGAAAAGATTCCTATAGTAAAATGGGGATGAAAGGCACAAAAGCAGAAGGGAGAATAATAGAGTACATACTATATAAAAACAAATCAAGTAGAGGAGCAGGTTTATGACAAATCCAAATGTGCTTAGTATTTTTTCCTGTTTATTTTTTTTTTCCTATTCAGGATTCTCCACTTTGTCTCTAGCTGACCAGATGAGCCTTCTGCAGAGTGCTTGGATGGAGATTTTGATTCTCGGTGTTGTATACCGGTCACTTTCTTTTGAAGATGAGCTCGTATATGCTGAAGATTATATTATGGATGAAGACCAGTCCAAATTGGCAGGCCTTCTTGACCTTAACAATGCCATACTGCAGCTGGTAAAGAAATACAAGAGCATGAAGTTGGAGAAAGAAGAGTTTGTCACCCTCAAAGCTATAGCACTTGCTAATTCAGGTTGGCACAGTGGCACAATGGTTGCTACATTTTTAATATATCACTTTTCTTTTCTCCGTAATACTTTCTGTGTGCTCGTTTTAAATATGGGTTTAGAAGAAGAAATTGCTAATCAACCTTTAGTCTAACAGGCAACAAACAAAACAGTTCAAACTAGGAAGGGTTTTCTGGTTCCAAGTAATTGGGGAATATGATCCTAAGGGAGTGGAGGGTAATGCACTGTATGATTTGGAGAGTATTTTACAGGCAAAGATCCTTTCAAATGAATATGGATGTTGTTCTCCTAAATCCATTCCATAATCCAGACAAGTCTAATCATCGCAGTTAAAATGAGCAGGAAGGATGCATTGAGAATATGCTATATGCGTCCTCTTTAAATGCAGCTACTGATGATTTATTTGATAGGGTGAATTCAGGAGATGGGAGGGGGGAGGAAATCATTTATTAGTCTCGCAGGGACCCCACCTTACCTTATGGATCCTCTACATTTATCTGTTACCTGTGCAGAAAGGGTTAAAAATCTCAGGAAGAATTTTTTTCCTGCATTTGAATTTAAAAGTGCTGAAGCAGTGAATACAGTCAGATAAGTAAAAATCGTTTGTGCTTTGTTGTTTTTCCTTTTGTGTCTCCTTAATGCTTTATTGTGGTCTTAAGTCCCTTTTAGCATTTGCATAAAGTTCACGATAGATCCCTCTTTAATGACGTGCCGATCATTAGATACCTGTGTGTCAATAACGTGCTCTGATGCTATGTTCCATTGACAGTCACACCGTGCCCCTCCATCTGCTTTTGTTTTGACCCTATCTTTGAACTTTATCTTGGTTGCTGGCCAGTAGTTTTCCCTTTAATTACAAGAAGGAAACTGTCAATAAAATCTGTTAAATGGGATGCAATGAGTGGCTTGAATGGGCGGACGGCTATTTGTTCAAATTCTGCAGCATTCAAGGTATTGACAGTTTGTTTTCTGGGGCCATATGTGACGATCAATCTCAGGCTGGGCTCAGCCGCGCTGAAAAATGAAAAACCAGATTGCTTTTGCTTACTTGTGGATGACGACTTGTGATTTGGCGCGGTCCTAGTGAGATGAGACCTTCTGCCCAAATTGCCCCCCTGAGAGCCAGGACGCGTGACTGTTTTTAGAAATAATTTTTTAATTGATTTTGTAATTAACAGTTCATCTACAATATTGATGCATGAATCCTCAGATTGATAGGAGGGAAATTGTTTTCAACAATGAAGTTGTACTTTCCTATTTGTCTTTGTAATGTGATTTAGCACTCTGCATTTTTAATTGGAAATATAATTCAAAAACATGCAAAGTCAAAATGTTTATTAGTTTCTTTGTAAAGTGTTCTCCACCCCAATAACTCTGTCCTTAGTTTTAGAATATTATTTTATTTCCAGAAGAGCAAAAAGCTGAAGCACCCCTCAAAGCCCAACATTATTTTTTAATTGCGAGTTTATTATTTTTTTTACTATTATAAATATATACTTGAGAACACTTTGCAGTCACAAGAAAGATTTTCCTCAGGTTTATTCATTCTTTGTGAGCAGAGCAAGAAAGTTATCTGGAAGTAGGAGTCTAAATTGTGAAATTATTTGTATTTTTTTTTAATTTTATAAATTAAAGTCCATTTGAGTTAGAAATATTTTTGTACTTGTACTTACTTGATAAAAAGGTTTAGGGGCTAGAATATAAGGATACAGTGTTAGATATTACTCACGTGTTGTTTTTTTGCCAAAAGGCATACAGTGGTTAAGTAATAATAAAATATACTGCTGCCAAAAAAAAAAAAAGTTTAGTCATACATTGTGCATAGAGTGTGTCAAAATCATCTGTAGCTTCATTAACTTCACTGGGAATTTCAACAAGGATAATGCCAGAGAGAAATATAAGTCAGTATACTAGAACTCAGGGCACATTTAAGTGAAAACATCTCCTTCCCTCATCTTAAAAGAAATAAAATGGCTCTTTTAAAAGAAACTATTGCACAGAGAATTTACAAAGCAAACCAGTCATTTGATTTCCCTCTTAGCAGAGTGGTTTGACTGCTGACATTAAATATTTCAGCTCCAGGTTGTACATGCAGCAGATATCAAACTTTGTGGCTACACCAACCTGCAGAATTACAGGCCAGCAAAGAATATAAAACCACTGGTGTTATAATTCACAAATACTGCTAAAACTAAATTATTAAAGTAAAATCAAATTTATTTTTTTTCATAGACAAAACCAGAAATAGCTTGTTTTTACATAACTAAGAAATTGATTAATGTACATGCAGCTGTACCTGAGAAAAGGAAGTAAAATACCTTTATGAAGTTCATCAGTTAGCAGTTCACATTTTACTGTATTTTGTTGCTACAACACTTTCTTCAAAAACTACCACTATTTATTTTCCAGTTTAAAATACAGCAACATTTTTGTAGATGTAGAGAGAATGGATAAAGTATATTAAGGACTCCTAGGTGTTTCAGCCATATCCACGGTGTCTAGTGAAATTCCCAGGTTAACTCTACTGTAAATAGCAGACAAAGGTGGTTTTATGGCACTGCATCTGTGTTAGTGATTTATGATACAGTGTCACACTGCTTTCACTGCTGGTATATAGAAGCAGAAAAAGAAATTGTAGATTGTCTTAATATTGATTGTATTTTGTATAGATAAATACAACAAGCTTTGCTTTGGCCAGCAAATCTAAGTTACCGTGACCATTAAAAATACCTCAACTGCTGCCTTTTCTTTTGGCCCATGGGGTCTATTTCTGCAGTGCAGTTTCTGAGGCAATACTGCCAGTTGATTTCTGAAAGGCGGGGCCAAGGAGCTGGTATTCAGGCTGATTTTCTGATGGCTCTTCTCAGCTGTTTCATTCTGATGTTGGCCAATGCCAGTCCGCCTCTAAATTTTCAGAAATGCAAGAACTATCAACCTTGGATATTATCCTTGATCCCGAGCAGAGTGCATGTAGTGTCTGTGAAGTTTAAATACATATATAAGAGCACAAATGTATGGATGTTTTAGTCCTGTGTACATTAAACACTGTGCAGGTGTAGTTTCAATAGTTAAGTTTAGTTTGTAGTGCTTAATAAAGAATGTATCAGGTTAGTTTTAAATCTCTGCAATGATTCAATAGTAATTAATGCACCTTCTATGCTTGGACTCTGGGGAAGTCCCTCTTACCACAGGGTTGTCCTTGTCCTGTCAGTATCCCTGGTTTCTTCCTGCTTTCCTTCCCTTCTGTGCACAGAAGCAAGTTCCTTGAAGCTGCCGGATGCAGCTGCCCCGCGTTCCCCCTTGCACTGCCCAAATGAAGCAATCTGGCACCACCGAGCACTTTGTTTACCCACGCAGAAAATCAACTTTGAATGTTTTCCAAAACATGCATGTACCAATTACTTGTGTGTAAGGGAAGGTGAACTATTTACAAAATACTTTCAGGTGAACGCAAGTGCACACGTGCACACTCGTGCACATAAAAGGTGACCTCCTCATCTTTTCCATATTAGAAAATGCTTTCATGTATTGATTAGGAAATACTAAACAGGGAGTTGCAGGTGAGCAGATTTTTGAAACTGCCTGATCAGTAAGGACTAAATTGTTCCTTCAGGCCTAAATGTTGCAGAAGATCTCAGGAGTCACAACCGAGACCAGATTTTAAAGTTCCCATCTAAGACCTAAAATAAGTAACTAATGTGTCAAAATACATTAGCACATTATAAAATGTGATCTGTGTGTATCTGCCTAATAGACTGCTGGCATCTTGAAAAATTTGACCTAAATGTGGATGCTAGGCACTTAAAAGTATAACCCTATGCACTGTTGAAAATTTAATCTTAAACATGAATACTGGCTGTCTAGCCAGTAACACAGGAAGAGAAAAGGGCCTCCACTTGCCATCACAATTTCTGGTCTCACTATCTTACTGACTCTTAAAAAAAAAAAAAAAAGAAAGAAAAAAAAAAGAAAGAAAGAACCCTTTCAGTACCGAAGGTGTGCGAACTGAGAAGCATCTTGTGCATGTTAACATCATGAAGCACAGAGCAGCACAGATGCCAGAAAAGTTACATGATCATCTTATCCTGGTAAGAAATGTAGCTCTTACCTGCAGCTTATTTATCCCTCCAGACACCATAACAACATACTCAGAGCACTAGGCTATTACAATTAAATAATATTATCATAGTAAAAATTAATTGATAGAACCCTATAAACGATATTTCATAGAACATCATCTTTATTACCAGTGTAGACTGGGGTTTATAATATGTTGCAAAATACTGTATTTAGTTTCTAACAATGTCATTTTTGCATGTTATTTTATTTAGCTATCTTTCTGTATCTTGATAGTGTTGGAATCCATTATTAAATTGTATCTAATAACCATATAGAGAGAAATATATATACACACGTCATTGGTGTATTACCAATGTTTATACTACCAAATATAAATAGCGAGACCTGTTAACTCCTTCATATAATTTCATATAAAGAGTGGTACAGCTTAGAAACAAATTTGAGAAAAGGAAATTGCCAGGATAGTCAGAGTTTTCCTGTCTCATAAACACGGTTTCTTCCTCCTAGTCCATTTTCATGTAATCACATCGGTTGCACCCCCAATGCTTAGAAAAAACAAACAACTCCCCTGTCACTTGTTCGGTTTTTGGGATTGGTTGGCTGTTTCCTTCTGGAGTTTGGTGTAGTAACCGGATAACTTTGTGATGTTTCTCACCTGTTTATGAGTGAGGTAGCCACTATCCCCACAGCCATTATGTGCTCGGAGCTTGAGCATCCCAGGGCGCGAGGCAGGGTGGCGAGGCAGGGAGGCCTGCGGTGGCAGCAGGAGGACAGAGCCCCAGGTCCCCTCATCCCAGTGCATGGTCGCCAGCGAAGCTGCGCTGCCTCTGCCCCTGGCCAGCTCTCTGCTTGCATGTGCATTTCCTGGGAAGCAAATCCCCGTGGCTGGGCAGGAAAGGCCCTGTGTGAAGTGCCGTGCCGCCAATCCAACGGTGGGCAGCTGCTGTTGGCAACCCTCCTTTTCCACAGCAGCGTACCAGTGGCTCTCAATGGTAATTTCAGCAATTACTTCTGTCTCGTAGTGCAATCCAGACTAAGACCTTGTTCACTAAAACCAAGCGTACGAGCTTCTGTTTTACTATTTTGGTTTCCACTGCCTCTAATCCCTATGGACAAGGAATTTGTAGTTTATTGCTCATTAATTTCCAACATATATTCTGATTGAAGTGTCTGTTTCCAATGGAATAATCCAGATCTCAGACCGTTTTTGCCATACTCTTTTGCAAGGGAAAACACTCCTGTTTGTGTCCTTGTCTCTTAGCCTAAACATGCAAACCCCAGCAGATAGTTCTGTTCAGGGAAGACAGGCAAATGGATGTTCAAAGTTATGTGTGTTTGTTGGCCCTACACAGGGAGGACCAAAGTCACTATCTGAGGCAAGTTCACTTAGAGACTGGAAAAGGATGCGAATTATTGCTGTGTGAGGGAACCGGGAACCTAGTTTGATTTGGCATCAGCAATTTCCATGGGTTACTTCTATCTTAAGCAATATGCTTTTCAAAGTGTCACTTTGTTGTGTTTCTCCTATAAATTATACACAAACACAACATGGACAAGCACTTTGCAGAAAAGCACGTTTTCCTCTGTAAATATGTCGCACATTTCAGGCAGGACAGGGTGGACATCTGTAATTCTGAAGGAATCTCTCCCATGTGAAGACGGTGGTGGTTTTTGTGTGTGTGGTGTTTTGGTTTTTTTTTGGATTGACAATATCATCCAAAAATAATTTCCTTTTATTTCAGACATGGCCCAGAGTATGATTCTGTTCCCCTTAGTTACAGTCAATGTTCTCCTTAAAGTCAAAAGCATTGTGTACTGTTCTTGCTTTTCATCTCATCCAGTTCTTCCAGCATCCAGCAACTCCCTAACCTGATTTATCCATTTTTGGTTTGTGAGCTACTCCTCTGTATGGAACCACAGATGTCACTGTGATTGCTATCTTTCAAGTACCTTGCTCTACTTGTTGATATTTGCCCCTCTGATGTGCTTTATCAGCATCTTAATGTGTGTTCACTGCTGCATACTCCCTGCTGCTTGATTCACTGTAATAATTTCTGACTTTATGCTGCCTGAATTTTCAGACGTGAAGAAATACTTCACTTGAGACCCCTGGGTTTCCTCTGCTTTCTTCTTACTGATGTATATTATATACACAATACAAACATACCAGCCTCTATCTTTCCTGAGAGCAGTATTTTGAGAGGTCTCCTTGCCCTCATTTCAGGTGCTTTCCAAACTTCAGCTAGTTCTTCCCCTTTGTGCTGTGTTCTGAATTATTCCTGGGTGTCCTGGATGTTTGTTTGCTGCATTTGAGATGAAGCTTGAATTTTAAACGAGGTAGATTGTAATCTCCATTTGTATCCGGACCTTGCGGTGTTTCTCTTAGACGAGAACTCTGTTTTTCTCTCATTTCTGCACAATGATGCAATCAACTGGCTTTCTGTGGGGCTGATCAGAAGAGGTGCAATTCTGTTTTCCCATGCTGTGATGGTGAAACAACGTGTTTGCAAGGATAAAAAGAGACTCTCAAAGCAGAGCTCAATGAGTCCATGCCCTAACTTGTTGATCTCGCCCTCCCCCATTGCACTGGGGCACTGATCAAAAACTTTTCCCTCCCTTTGGATTTACATCCCATGTTTTCAGCAGTGTCTTGTATCGATGAGTCTTGTGTCTGGTGAACACCAGCCTGGGATGCTTTTTTTGCAGGATTCTTAATATCAAATCCTGTTTGCTTCCAAATGACAATACTATCAAATTACCCTGTTTGTTTTCATTCTTTATAAAGGCACTAATTTTTAAGTGTCTTACATCTGGGTATAGGTTTTCTTATTACCTGTGTAGAATGCAATTGAAGCCATTTCAAAAAAAAAGAAAATAATTTCTGTTTTTTTTTCTTGGTATAAAAAAATTAAAAGAACATTCAAAATTTTGTACTTAACTTACAATTTAATTTCATATTGTCTGTGGAATTATTTCTTTACTTCTGGATTGTTGCACAGAGTCTGTTTTTCCTTAAATTATAGCGGTGCTTGTTGACATTGCCCTCTCTTATGAGTGTGGACTAGACTTATCAGCGACAAGTTAACCTGCTCTGAATTCACTTCAGTGTCTGCCAGTCTGTAGTTACTGCAAAGATTTCTTTTATTTTTCCTCTTCTTTTCCCCTTGGCTAGTTCAGCATTTTCAACCCTTTTCCTTATTTTCAAAGGCTTACGCCTGAGGGATTAAGATCTACATTCGTTTAATATGTGGAGTAAAGTGGAAGTTCCAAACTCCAAGGCTAAAACTTGAAGAAGTATATTTGGAGAGATTAATATTTTCCTGAGAAATCTGTGCGCTGAATCATCGTCTAATTAAATAGCACAGATTTTTAGTGAGTTTGCATTTAAACATTAGCAGCCCTTAGAATGGGTAAAGCTGAAATGAGTTTGAATCTTTTCTGTAAATGGAAAGTTAAATTATCATAGTAATTTGATTAAATCATTTTTAAATCTTCCAAGCCAAATAGCAGTTTTAAGGGAATAGTTTGAAGTTGTAGTCACTGGCTGTAAGTGCCTCTCTCCCCGCTGTTTTTTCTCATTCCATTTCCTGTGCCATTCTCTGATCTATTTGCCTGGGTTTGAGTTTCGAAGCGCCGGTCCATGGATTTCAAAGACAACAACAAATATATTAAACATTTTACTGCTGTTCCTCTTCCACATCAGCAATTGCTCTGTTTACCAGAGGGATGCTGTACGGTCGCATCCGGACTCCATCCATGTATTTCCAAGCTCAGTTGCAAACGCTGATTCTGGGAAGAACCAGACCAACTTTATACAAGGTTAAAAGCTGAACATTTATGGTCGGGTGCTCCAGAAAGACCTGTCTCTCTATGCAGCAAGGTGTAAAAATGTTTTTTTTTGGAAGAATCAGCCTTTGACCCGCCAAGAATTTTGTGGCTGCTAAAATGCTCCTATCCCATGCTCCTAATATTTCTGGGTTGTCTGTATACCTGGCCCTGCACTGTGGGCTTGGGGAGAGGAGGAAAAGCCGTGTCATTTCTGCACAAAGTGTGCGTGGTTTGTGGCAAATGATTTGGAGTAGCCCATCCTACCCGTGCTCTGTACCACAACTGTGAATATCTGAGGACTTGGTGAAGAGCAGGGGAGCAACGAAGCCAATTTGTTTGGGGTTTGCATTCCAAATTAAGCCCAGTGATTGGACACCTTGCCTAAGACATTGGTCACGTTTGTCTGTGTGTATTAGCATCTCTGTGTTGATTACATTCTGTTTGTAGGATACAGGATTCAGGGATTTTCTCTTATTGACACAGAATTATTTAATAGAATTGCCATATTAGAAGACTATCAAAAATGTATGGATTTGAGGAATGGGCTCACATTAATTAGAACTAAATTTTGCTAGAGGTACCATTTCCCTGGCATCTTTCTTAAAATGCTGTGGCCCTCTTTTTTCCTAAGAGAGATATTTTTTGGTTTCTCTGCTTTCAGCACAGTGCACCTCGATGTGCAGTATCACATCCCTGCAGCGTATGTCTCACTGCATGCTTCCTAGAGCATGTATCCGCTAAGACTCAGAATTATTAAACGTGAAATTCCCAAAGGACTCCATTATGTGTAATTAACAGATAAACTGTCATCAGAATCAATAAAACGTGCTAAATGATCCAAACTTGTATATAATTAAGTGTCTGTTTTAGAGCAGGAGCTGTAACTTTTTTTTTTTTTTTTCAATTTGCACATTTGTTTTGACAATAGAAGCTGGAACATTTTGGTTAACCTGTTACTTACTGGTCTGTGTTTTGGTTTCATATGTTTGTGTTTAAAAAAGAGAGGTATTTACTATCCAGCCTAATTGTCTGAGGAAGTAGTTATATGTAAGCTTTCAGGAGATGAATCTTAGATGCATCTTCATTCTCAGAATATAATTCAAATATTTGAAGCACGTGGAAAATTTGTTGCTGTTGTCATCAACAGGGGAAAAGCATGAGGCCCACGCTCATCTAGTGCATCATAGCTGCTTAGTACAGGAGCTGGAAACAGTGCTGGAAGTGGGTTCTTCCCTGTCCAACTTCTCAGTCATTAACCTGCCTGAGAGCAGGAGCTTTATTCAAAAAAAAAAAAGAAAAGAAAAGAAAAAGAAACAAAATCCGCAAGGTGCAAAGCAAGCATTGTACTAACTAGATTTTTCAAGGAGATGCCCTAATGCAGCCGTGGATTCACTGTCCCAGCTTCATCCTGCGCTAAGCTCGCGCAGTGTCCCTAGGACATGCACCCCCTCGCAGCAGTTACATTCTCATATGGTGCTTTATTTACTCTGTAAGTCCACGGGCCAAAATCCCAATTCTGGTAGCTGATCAGGGGTGTTTGGTGGCCTATTTCACAAATGGCTGTCCTTCCTTACTTGCGTTCACCTCTCTTTGGACCACATTGCTTTTTCTTTGGCATTTATGATTACATAAAAGTCAGAGAAATAGGGCTGCTCGTCTGAAGTCATCTCAGCATGGTCCAGTAACTGCGTGTTCTCAGGGACATCTTCCCCTTTTGTATTTATGCTGTTTAGGGTTTTACAGTTATTTCAGTTAGATCTTTTCTTTTTATTTCACACTTCCATTGCTTTAATCTTTCTGGGTCATGTAGCAGCTTAGTTTAGTTCCTTGTGTGCATTTTGTCTGGGCTTCTCACTCAATACTTACACCACCAAAACATCTCACCTGGAAAGGTACAGGACGGGGTGCTTGCTTTGAGTGATTAAAAAAAGTTGCAAAATCCCAACAACAACAAGGTGAAGCATCCTCTGAGTGAGAGGGAGGAAAGGATTACACCTGGTAGGAAATGATAGCTTGATAGAGCAAAAGCTGCTCAGGACCATGTTAAGTGTTGCCTCTCTATATGAATATGCCTGAGGGAGAAAAACTTTGCTAAGCCTATCAGGAAATCACATCAAACCCTCTTTTCCCTTGTGTCAGTGAAGTGGTCCTAATCCTGTCATTTTTATGTAGCCATGAGCACCACCGACCAGCGGGTAATGACCACAGCTTCCAATCCCTCAGCCTCGGAGCCTGCCGCAGAAGTCTACCAAGCTTTCACATAACGGGGCAGTCATTCTTGCATCCCTGATAAAATGCGGACTTCAGCTCGTACAGCCATTTGCCCTTTGGCGCTGTAATTTCTTTGACGCAGTAACTGTAAGAGGTGGTTTATGGAGCAGCTCGGGCAACCGTTTTCCTAGTTTGAGGAGGATGAGGAGAAGGATTACTTACCCAAGAGTTAATTATACATTTGTAGCTCCACTGTGGTTCCGGATAGCGTTCTGAAGGTCAATATAGAAAAAAGTGGGTAATTATCTTCCTCCTCTGTAAAAGAGGACAGCACCAGTGAAAGAGCTGTGCAGCCACTGGGTTACCTGACTTTGTGGCACACCAAACTGAAACCTCTTGTTGCTCCTTTGTTTTGCAGACTCAATGCACATAGAGGATGTTGAGGCAGTGCAGAAACTTCAGGACGTCTTACACGAGGCTCTGCAGGATTACGAGGCCGGACAGCACATGGAAGACCCACGTCGTGCTGGCAAGATGTTGATGACTCTCCCACTTCTGAGGCAAACCTCCACCAAGGCTGTGCAGCATTTCTACAACATCAAACTGGAAGGCAAAGTCCCCATGCACAAACTTTTTTTGGAAATGCTGGAGGCCAAGGTCTGACTAAAGCATCATGGGCTTTCCCATCATGCACGTTTTAAACAAAAAAAAAAAAAAAAAAAAAAAAAAGGGAAAATAAACAGGATAATAATGGCAAAGAAACTTAGTGTTTAATTAAGGAAAAAATGACTGCACTGATATTTAGCAGCAAGACTGTGAAGCAGCTTTCAACTTTTTCTTCTGTGTCTTTCTGATGCAGTTTTTCCTTTTCCTTTTCCTTTTCTCTCTTTTCCTTTCTGTTCTTTCCTTTCCTTTTTCCTTTTCTCTTTTCCTTTGCTGCTGAACTTTTTAAAAGAGGTCTCTAATTGAAGAGAGATGGAAGCCAGGCCTGCCAAAGGATGGAAATCCATAATATGGATGCCAGTGAACTTATTATGAACCATAATGTCCCCAATGACAAAGGAATCAAAGAGAGAACCACCGTACCTAGCAGTACAGTACAACACGATGAACTGACTGAATGCAGTATTAGATTTCATAGGAGCAGTCTCTAATTAGACGACTAAGCGACGATGCATCGGCTGCTTCTTATCATTGCATTTTCCATCTAGATCAGTTACAGCCATTTGATTCCTTAATTGTTTTTTCAAGTCTTCCAGATATTTCTTAGGTTAGCTACAATGTAACTTTTTCAGGGAATAGTTTAAGCTTTATTCATTCATGCAATACTAAAGAGAAAGAAATACTGCATTTTTGTGCTGGCTTGAACAATGATGAACAATAATGAAGGACAAATGAATCCTGAAGGAAGATTTTTTTAAATGTTTTGTTTCTTCTTACTAACGGAGATTTTTTTGTACCAGCTTTACCAGTTTTCAGCCATTTATTAATGTGGGAATTTATCTTACTAAAGCAATAGTTGAAGGGAAGGTGCATATTATCACGGATGCAATTTATGTTGTGTGCCAGTCTGGTCCAAAACATCCAGTTTCTTAACATGAGCTCCAGTTTATAACTAAATGTTCACTGACTCAAAGGATTAGATTACACCTACCGTATATCTGAGTAGTCTAACATTTAAATACTCCATGTCAAGTACCAATCTATAAAGGTGTAGGAGACAGCGACTGTACAAAGGTATAGTTGCTGTGTGATTTCTAACTGCTTCAGTTGTCAATGAATGAGATACTGCCTGTTTGCAAAATTATAACCTTACACACAGGAAAACCCTCAGAACCGATAGTAGCTTAGAGGCAATAAGGCAAATGCCAATGTCTGCAAAATTAAGAAATCAGAGTAGTAGATTTCTGACCAAATTCAACAATTTAACACTTCTATACCTTATTTATTGATTTAGATTTTATTTTGTAAATTGCAATTGTTAACAAGTAGCTAAACCAGTATATGTGCTTTTCAACCAGTATTGTCACAGCATGAAAGTCAGTCAGTTTCAAGACTGTTAAGAGGTGTAATCTAATGTATAAACCAATTAGATGCCCCCAGAAAACTACAGTCGCTAAATAACCAATAAACAATAACCTCCATCAAATGCTATACCAATGTACCAGTGTTAGTAGCTGCTCCCTGTACTATGTGAACATCCTTATTCTATGTACACAGATGTAATTAAAATTGTAATCCTAACAAACAAAAGAAATGTAGTTCAGCTTTTCAATGTTTCATGTTTGCTGTGCTTTTCTGAATTTTTATGTTGCATTCAAAGACTGTTGTCTTGTTCTTCTTGTGGTGTTTGGATTCTTGTGGTGTGTGCTTATAGACACAGGGTAGAATTAGAGACAATATTGGATGTACAATTCCTCAGGAGATTACAGTAGTATATTCTATTCCTTACCGGTAATAAGGTTCTTCCTAGTAATAATTAAGAGATCGAAACTCCAAACAAATACTCGTTATGATCAGATACACGTCGAAATCATAATATTTTCAAAACAAGGGATAATTTCTGTAACAGTTTATTATAGAATACCAATGTATAGCTTAGAAATAAAACTTTGAATATTTCAAGATTATAGATAAGTCTAATTTTTAAATGCTGTAAATATAGCTTTTATTCAATCATCTCTCAGATGTTGTTATTAACTCGCTCTGTGTTGTTGCAAAACTTTTTTGGTGCGGACAAGTTTCCAAAACTATTGCTACGTTGTGTGCTTTAAACAAAATAACAATGGGTTGATGGTCCATCAGCCTTGTGCTAGAAAAAAAAAAAAAAAAGTGTATCTATCATTAGCTATATGGGACTATATTGTAGATTGTGTTTTCTCAGTAGAGAAGTGACTGTAGTGTGATTCTAGATAAATCATCATTAGCAATTCATTCAGATGGTCAATAACTTGAAATTTATAGCTGTGATAGGAGTTCAGAAATTGGCACATCCCTTTTTAAAAAATGTCAAAAAAAAATACAACTCCTGGGAAAAAGGTGCTGATTCTATAAGATTATTTATATATGTAAGAGTGCAAAAAAAAAGTTTATTTTCCAGAAAGTTTGTGCAGGGTTTAAGTTGCTACTGTTCAAGTACACTATATATATATAAATATATAATATAAATATTGTTTTTGCTGTATCACATTAAAGAACTTGGGCTTCAGGGTCAAAAGCCAATTGACTAGAAATATACAAAAAAAAAAAAAGATGTGTTAAAGGCACACGGTGCAAATTTTAGTTTTCATTTTCAGTAATTTTTTGGAGCTGCAAAAGAACAAGTATCTCAAGACTGTAAAAGCATTACCTGAAATATAGCTAAAAGAACTGCACGGGCTTTATAATATTGTTCATCTTAAACCTTGCTGGAGAAGAGTTCTTTCAAGACCACTTACTTAATGTGAAGTGTTGGGAAAATTTCAAAGGGTGTATGTTTTAGCCATAACAATTTAATTTCTATTTTTGCTTCATTTTTTAATTTTTTCTTATTTAAAGCAATATGATTGTGTAACTCCCAGAAGTTACACATTTGTTTCAATCAGATCAGATTGTTGTATTTATTCCACTATTTTGCATTTAAATGATAACATAAAAAGATATAAAAAATTAAAACTGCTATTTTTCTTATAGAAGAGAAAATGGGTGTTGGTGATTGTATTTTAATTATTTAAGCGTCTCTGTTTACCTGCCTAGGAAAACATTTTATGGCAGTCTTATCGTGCAAAGATCGCAAAAGGACAAAAAAAAAATTAAACTGCTTATAATAATCCAGGAGTTGCATAATAGCCAGTAGTTAAAAAGCGAAACAAAACAAAAAATAAAAACAAACATGTCTATAGCTGTAGATGGGCTTCACATCTGTATAGCAATCAACTGTATATTTTTGTGATGTGTATCATACCGTGTGCTCCAACCAATGTCCATTTGTGTAAATGTATTTATTTTATATTGTATATATTGTTAAATGCAAAAAGGAGATATGATTCTGTAACTCCAATCAGTTCAGATGTGTAACTCAAATTATTATGCCTTTCAGGATGATGGTAGAGCAATATTAAACAAGCTTCCACTTTTGATTGCTTTTATTTTATTTTTTGTGTTGTGGGGTTTTTTTGGTTTTATTTTCTTTTTCTAAGAAGGAGACAAACCAATTAGCATTACCTTTTGTTACTTCCATTCAAAGAGTAGCAAGCATTACCCCTCTTCCCTCGAAGTACAATATGAGTGTAAATAAATGCTATATAAAGCCTTGTCAGAATGAATTCCGGGGTGGTACAAGACATTTTGCATATTTAAGAGTATGCAAAATGTCTCATAGCACATTAGAATTCAGGCTGACAGGCCTTTATATAGCACTTATTTAATCTTAAAGCATCTTCACATCAACCTGCATTACTCAAAATCATTGCCTCTCTGTCAATGTCATAAAAGAAAACTTTCCCACTATTTTAAGATCACATTAATATCATCTGGAGGTACTTATTTGCTTTCTCATCAACAACCGAGTCTATCATTCATTTCCTACCGTAGGAGATTCCTTTTGTGTGTTCAGGTAATAAAAAGAAAAAAGAAATCTGTATCAATTTGATCCAGCTTTTCTGAATGGAAGTAAACAGCCACAGGAGCGATAATATAGATTGGTGTTAATGAAGAGCACCGATAAGTCTTCAAGATCCAAATGGTTCAAATCCGACAGTAAGTGGCCTCGCAGCCTCTTGCATCCGAAAGGCTGCAGCCCCGATTGCTTGGGGTCAGCCCGCGCTGCCTGTGGACCCTTCTGGAACCATCACAGAAGTGCTAATGTGTGCTTTTCTTGCTTTTTAGCTTGTCTTGATAGTATTTTGTCATTGTGTGTGCCAACATATTTCTCACCTTCGCTGCTGGCCATTCTCTGGAGATTTTGGCCGATGACACAAAGGCTACCGAGCAGCGTGACACCTGGGGACAGGAGCTACCAGGGGCTCTTTGCGCGTCGCGGGCTTCTGGTACTAAAATGGATCCCCTCGGAATGGGAGGGGATCGCTTTACTGCTGTTAGGACCATCTATATTTTAACTGTACTTAATAATTAGGGGTTTTCAGTAAAAGGAGCAGCAGAACAATGGGAAGTTTAAGGACTCTTCAAAGGAAGATGTTAGTGTTGACAGTGGTGCCTGCATGCGTACACTGGCATTCGTGCATACACACACAGCGCACAGAACTGCTTTTCACCCCTCTTCAGTGTTCTGATTTGGAACTATTGCAAAGTAGCTCTTCAAAGGAAAACTAATACTGCACCATGCCTTAAGAGTGAAAAAAGGGGTGTTACAATTTCTCACGCACCAAGGGGAAAGAAAAACACTTGTCAACAGCGGTGCTTAGTCTTCCTCAGCACAGGATTGCACCTACTCGCTGGTGAAATGTTTTCACATACAATTTAAAAAATCTTAATTAGCATTTCTGTACCACTTTTTATCAGGGGCTTACGCAGCACTGTACTATCATAAATCTAACATTACAGAAGAGAAAATACAGGAGGGAAAATACAGGGAACAGTGAAATACAGCGACTTCGAGGGATGCAAGTCTGCGGAGTTGATTGGGTTGTAGGTTGTGGGTTTTTATTATTATTATTGTTATTATTTTTCCTTTTTTATATTTTTTTTTCTTTTAAAACCTTGCCCTGTCTTTGCAGCAAAGCCAGGAAGTGGATAGAAACCCAATGGAAGTGTTTAGGTAGGCAGAAACGTTTTGCTAGGTATCTGTGGGGAATTTGGCTAGGAGCACAAACGTCTCTAAACTATGAAAATTGCTACGAAATCTTGAAAGCAAAGAAAGGGCTTGGGGCAGTGGCATTAGTAGCTCAACCAGCATGTGCTGCTTCCGCTTGCTATCCAGCGCTAAAGACTTAAAGCGCGGCTGCAGCAAGGCCACTTTACTAAAATACGGAGACTGGCAAACCGGCAGTGCTCCCGTGGTGGCTATGGCTCATCTCAGCAAAAACGAGATTTTGACTGACACAGTCTGCATGCCCACCCCCCTGCCCAAATAAGACACGCCAGCCCCGTGTGGAAGCATGGCTTTGCCACCGCGGCAGTCAGGTTGACGGGTGTCTGTCCCTGTCCCCACGTCAGGCTGGCCGCCGAGCGCTCCTCTCCTCCCACGCTGTTACCCTGGCACCGTCTGCATGCGCAAGCTGGCCAATGCCGTCAATATTGATGCAAAAGGAAACCGTGCCACGTGCCGAGGTGGCTACTAGATGGCACGGGATTTCTGAGGGGTTCTAAGTGTTCTTTGGAGCTTCGCATCCAAGAAATCACTTCTCTTGACTTGATCTGGGCTTTTTCGTTCGGGTGGTTGTTTCATTGACCTTGTGGGTTTGCAGTGCAAAAGGGTCTGGCAAGCACCAATAAAAAGTAGTCTGTGGTGGTCTCTCCTTTCTTAGAGATGGAAAAGGAACAAAAATCCTGCAGCAATCAATGCTATTACATGTGCAGTTACGTGGGCTTCTTAATACACAATGCCAATGCTGCTGCAATGCAAATAGAAGTTAACCATGAAAAAAAACAAAGTCAAAAAAAAAAGACGGATTTGGATAACCAAGATAGGAATATTGCCCTTAGAGGTACAAGCTCCCATGCTGTAGCACTATAAATGTCCTCCTGTGGGATCACCTGGCAATACCCTACTGGGAAAAAAACAAACAAACAAAAAAAAAAACAGGCTCATTCAGCAGAAAGCATGTCCTTTTTTCTTTTCCTTTTCCTTTTTTTCTTCTTTTTCTATCTTTTCCTCTTTTCCTTTTCCTCTTTTTCCTCTTCCTTTTCCTTTTTTCTCATTTTGTTTTGGTTTTGACCATTACTTATCCTGGCTTCTGCCCTAAACTGAAGAAAGGAAGAAAAGGAAAGCCTTCATCTGTTTTCTGAATTCTGAATTTAGTTTTTCTGCAGAGGCTGTTCATTCTCCTTAACAGATTTTTTTTTCTTGCACTACCCCTTTACTTTGCATTTTGTCTTTCTAGTGTAATGTAGGTCTCTGATTTCACAAGGCACTTTGTTAATTACTATATCCTTCGTTATACAGCCTGGCTGCAGTATCTGCATTACAAGGAGTGTGTTTTTCCTGTCTGATAAGCTGCTGATTCTGTGTATATAGATTGTTTCTCCTCTAGCATACAATTCACAAACTTCCTCCTTGAGGCTGTGCTATATAAAACAAACAAACAAACAAACAAACAAAAAACCTAAGCACAGGAAAGAATATGGGTACATTTACTTTCTCTTAACAGTTTTTATTCATAAGTGTTCAAAAGTGTTTGCGTTGATGCATCCTGACTGTGCTAATTGTTACCGTTTTGTTAAGATTAAAAGCCATTCTTCCTTAGTGTTCAAATTCTCAAGGCCAGTTTCTTACAATCTCTGTTAATATAAAAAAGCAAGTGGTGGTAGATTGATTACACGCAGGATCTTATTATTAAACAGAACAGAAAAGAAAGGAATTTCAAAATATAATCCTCCGTTCCCAGGAGTATTTGTCTTGTTCTCCATGAAGTTAAAGGTCTGAAATAATGTGCCCATCAGGAGCTCAATGTTGCATGTCCATGCCAGTTGGTCCAAGGGCTTGTTATGATGGTAATGACCTGCTGAAACGTGAGCTTTGATGGCAACAATACAATTGCTACCAGCTCACCCGCTGGGAGAAATATTTTATTATTGTCAAATGCCCTCCGCAGAGATTTGTTTTGCCTGTTCCTGTTTAAATTAAATTCAGAGCAGAACTGCATTATTATTTCTCTAGAGTATATTTGAAATAAACAACTAGTCTCCAAATTTAGGATTCCTGGTTAGTTTAAATTTTCTTATTAGCAGAAAAATTACAATAGGTGACAACATAGCTGCAGGAATATTATTATGGCAGCCATACAAGAGATTTACACACTGAGAGCATGGCCTAAAAGCACAAGAACTCCCTTCTACTTTACAAATGCCAGCCAAATTAATAATTAACTGTGCCATAAATTCTACAGCCTTAAAGAATGATGTCAATGCTTTTCTGTGTCACACTAGAGGAATTTTGTCATAAGACTAAGCGGGGTTCTTTATAAAGAGTGTTACTTAGATGTAGAAAGCAGACCCAGAAAACAGACCTTGCCACTCTGCATTACAGCAGCTCAGTGAACAAGTGACAGCAGGACTTCAGAGTCATTTACTGCTGCTTTCTCAAGGCAAAACTACGTCCTTACGCCTGTGAAACGGAGCAAATTTTGTTACACATTAAATGGGCCAGATTATCTCTTCCACGAGCTAAATAGACAACACTAAATCCCAGCTCATGTAATTTCCTTCAAAATTGTTCTGCTCAGGCTGGGTGTTCCCAGGAGCGCCACCAGCAGAATTATCCGGCGATTCAGCCGTACTTACACTGGCAGATGTCTGAGATTTAAGGCAGTCCCGAAGCCTTAGCACAAATCCCGTACCTCTCTGCTGCCTCGTGGCCTCGTCTCGCTCATCAGCCGCTGCCCGCTGCTGAGCAGCCGGCACTGTGGCCTGCTTTGATGAAAATGATTTTATCTGGTGAGGCACTTCAGCACAGGACAGGCATCTTAGCACGGGCAAGGTGGGCTCCGCAAGCTGCTGGATAGAGGGCAGGCCATCCGCCTGCTCCAAAATGCCAGCCTGCTACTAGAGGAGTTACCAAATTCCTGGAGAGGGAGGGCTGCTGACAGGGAGGCGAGGGCTGGGGGATGCCTCCCCTCGCAACGATTCCCCTTCTGCTTTGCAAATCGCACTCCTAACACTCTCCAGTTTAAGCTACCATACTCTGATTTCACAGCTTCATTGTGAAGGTCCACAAGGTGAGGGCTGGCTGTCGGAGGAAGTCAGTGGCGGCACACATATTGGGCTGCGAGGGCATCACGCCAGTACCAGAAGTCAATGGGGCTCCTGTGTGGTTCTGAAAGGAAAGCCTGCATAACACCCTCGGTAGTTTCCCACTTTACTGCTGCCCCTAATTAAATGATAATAATAAACCCACAACAACTGGATCTGCAGGCCAGTGAAAATCTCATATATCTCAAATATCATGAAACAGAAGGGCTTCGGCCTTCCCTACGGCCTGCTGGCTTCCTGCTGCAGGACTTGCCCGGTACACAGGTTGCTCTCCTTACCCTCCCCTGAACTTTCACCTAATGTTTTCTCCTTTCCCACATAACGAAAATGTGTTAATGAAGCAAATGTCTGCAGCCCATGGCAGCTGAGCCATACAACTAAGCTGCAGACATGGTCCGTCTTCCTGAGGTGCCCTTTGGGCCCCAGCCCCTGCCCACAGCTTCCACCACAGCTCACTCCCTCCAGGCTGCCCCATTCTGCTGCCACACCTCCACATACTCATACAGTGGTTTCCCGTGACCACAAAAGAAGTGCTGAGCGAGAACTAACCCCCTGCCCAGCCT
This sequence comes from Anser anser, assembly GCF_964211835.1. Taxonomy (NCBI): domain Eukaryota; kingdom Metazoa; phylum Chordata; class Aves; order Anseriformes; family Anatidae; genus Anser; species Anser anser. Next base: position 101,951,194 of record NC_139722.1, read on the forward strand.
CCTCTCACTCTTCTTCCCTGAAGGGTCAGAACTGCACCACCAAAGCTGTCCTGAAAACATGAAGTGACCAGAAAAATCATGTAGCCATTTCCAGTGGAGAGCTCTCTGCTCCTTGCATTTGGGACCTGATTCTGAGAAGAAATTGCCCAATCTTTACTGGATTTAAAGGGGAAAAATTATGCATTTCCTTCCAGGACTTGTGCTTTTACGAACCTGCTGTAAGGCACAGAGGGGCAGCGCAGGACAGATGCAGGCTGAAAGCCCTTGGCTCGCAGGGACTCTGAGCTCAGGGCCCCAGCCCAGGCTTTTGCTTCCACTTGAAAAAAATATTTACAGTAGCAGCATAAATTTTACTGGGGCTGGCCCTAAGGATACTCTCAAATAGAGGTTATATGTGTCCCTAGCATTATCGCGAGTGGTAGTTGGACAAGGCAGATTGTAATCTCAGGCTTGGTGGTGGGCATTGCAATCCAGAGCAGCCTCACTAGAAATGCAGAAACCAGGCCTGCTTGTTAATAAAGAAAAAGGCAGGGCATCCAATACAACCTGATTCTTGTTATGGAAAAACCTAGAAGCTGCATTACCAAATTCTTCCTACCTTACCTGGAAAACAGAGAAAAAAAAAAAAAGTAAAAACACTGTAACGTAGTCTCACTAGACACTTGTTTCTTGTTTTTAATCCCTTCTGTCTGGCTGTCACTGCCCCTGGCAGTTGTACATTCCTCCAGAAGACTGAGATCAGCCACATCCTGCTGCGTCCTGGCTTGCCTCCTTTTCTCTGCACAAGGCACCCTAAAAGCTATGGCACAAGCCTTGTACAACTGCGGCTGCTTCCACAGCGTTTAAATCTGCGAGGTACAACACAAATAGCTTACAGCAGCACCAGGGACCTGGCTGGGAGTGTTTTCTGCTGAGAAGCATGGGGCAAAGGAACACAAAATCATTTTAATCAGTCTCTGTCTTGCTCTGGTTTGGTTACATGAGCTTGGACAGGACAGCTACCAGCTCTTTTCCATCCATAGGGTGGAGGTAAGCTCCCACATCCCACTAGTACTGTGGGAAATGTTGAATCAGTCCAAGTGGTTAGAGAGCACTTGGTATTTCTGTGTATCCCACTCCTTACAGATGGGTAACAGAAAAAGTTGTGGGAGGGCATTAGTGGCTTCTTGAGGCCAATGCCACACATTGTAAGGGAACAAAAAAGGATTACAGAAAACTACAACACTGTGCTGGTTTTGCTTTGTATCTCAGACTGGAGTAAAATGAACAAGTTCTTTTTTTTTTTTTTCTTTTTTTTTTTGATGACTCTTTGTCCTCTGCCTTTTATATCTTACATGCTGACTATGGCCACAAAAAAAAAAAAAAAAAGTCTTTGATATATTTGTGATTGTGGTACATTGATGGATTTCAGGCAAATTGTTAAGATGGGCTTTGATAATGCTGTAAGACATAAACGTGCCTATACTTGCAATATGTGAGGTTTTACATAGTTCCTACATTGATTCCCTTGCTCCTTTGTCACCTAGACACAGAGACCCACTCGCAAGGTGACCATGACGAAAGGGTACAATGGAGAGGGGGGATCCCTTCCCCCTCCTTCCCTTGCTCCTTTACATTGACCAAATGTCTTTCTAAATGACTTGCTGAGCCAGGCTATTCTTATATCTTACATATAAATGGACTCTGTCTTACAACCAGAAGATTCAGGGGAAAAAAATTTCAGCTCCCAAAGTGAAAAGATTAAGGTCAGTCACTTTACACTACAAAACCTTTTCACAAGAGCAGCATAACAAAAGGATCTGCAGGCCTATCTGCAACATGGTTTATAGCTCCAAGAAAATCAGGAGATGCTATGACATCCTTTTAGAGGACTATGCCACTATTTTATAGACTTACAGCAGAAACAGCTGGGAAGAGGAAGGTGATATTAAGTGCAAAGCTAACTTGTTTCTCTACTTAGATTTACTCATGGGTCCTTTTTATGGGAAGAACATCCACAATGGAGTTGAGCATGTGTGATTCACAGAAAACACATCACGTTTGGATCACATTGGGTCACACGCTAGTGAATGTAATGGTGCCTGGTAACCAAATCACTATGATGGGTTGCTCTTATGCTTTACTTCTCTTTGTTTATTCCATCAGTGTTTAAAAGCAGGTGGCAGGAGCCCCGTGACTGAATACCTATGAAGCACAAGATCCTTGGATTGAGGCAGTTTAGAAGTTCTGTTCACAAAGTCAAATGATCTTAACAGATGTTCCAGCTTAAAAATAAATTATTTTTATTTGGCACTGTGGGCCAGCCAAATTGCACTTATTTCAGTAGAGTTCATTTTGGCAAAGGAATGAGAAACAGGAAAGACTTCCCAAATGCATAAAAAATCAATTTTAAATTTAAAGACCGTGACAACAGCAAGGGGGGTCTGGGGTAGAGGTTGGCTAATATAAACAGATTTACAGTGGCCAGAAGGGGCAGCAAATAGTAGTCATCAAGCATGCCCAAAGATCCGGAAGAATCTGAATGTGAGACAGTCATGGCCATGTTGGAAGAGGAAGGCAAAATCTGCAGAGAGGAAAAGAGATCTGTAAATGAGAGAAAATGCAGCTGTGCAGAGAGAAAGCCAAATGTGGACAGAAAGAGAGAAGGAATACATGTAGAAATACAGAACTCATCAGGCAAAGAGGATAAAAATGCCGAGTTGTCCTTTTGTTACATCCATTTTATAACAGCCTAACCGTCTTGGAGTCAATACAGTTACATTCATTTATTATTTTATTATTATTTCTAAGTCAGCACAGAACAAGGGCTGAGCTCACAAGGCTACAGAGGCAGCAGGCATCTACTGTGACAAAGAGGCAATGTAACAGAAGAACAAGGACCTTGCTCTTTCATTTTGTGATTGAGTGCCAGCTCTACCCAGCAGATCGCCGTGCGGCTGAACACTTTGTCTGAGTGGCAGGGTGCCCTGGGGGGGCGTGGAGAGCTGCAGTGCCCTGGCTCCCATTTTCCCCTTCAACACTGCCCTGAGTGAAGGCTGGTGTGAGCTGGGCTGCCTCTAGAGGTGGCCGGGCTGCCTGGGCCCTGACTCGCACCTGCACACAGCTGAGGCTGCCAGGGGCTGCCCAGTTCGCCCTCAGCTATGAGTGGTGCCCCATGACAAGTAGGCCTGGTTAGGAGGAGCTAATCCCTGTGTATTTGAGGTGGAAATTGCAGAGCTAGTCCTTTCCTAGAGTGAGTTGGCTTTGTGATGGAGCTTGTATGCGAGCTCTGGTCAGGGCCGAAACAGCTCCTTCTGTCCTGCCTTGGCCAGGCGATGTTGAAGAGGAGTATGTGTGTTAGGAGGAGCCACTCCTGAGGTGTCAGGTTGGTGGGTTGTTTTAAATGTGTTTAAAAGCCTGGGCACACTGAAGCCAGTGTGGCTTATCACTCTTTGGACTGCGAAGGTGATGAAGCACTTCATAAGCATGTACAATTAAAGCACCCCTGATCTGAAGGGCTTGGAAACTGAAATACGGCATGGAGGGTAAGATATAATTAAGGAATAACATGATGGGAGGGTACAAATAATAGCGAGAGGACCCTGCTCGGGTTGCTGTGTACCAGGCAAGTGCTGAATCAAGCTTGAGGGCTTCCTATAAGCTGAGAACAACAAAGCTTCATCCTGGTCAGCATGCAAACTGTTCTTTGCACTTTGTCAGCTGATGTTGAGCCATGTGAAGGCAGGCTGAACTTTTATGTTCTGCTTTCTATCTGAGGAGCTATTTTTGGAATCTAATTACCACTGTTTAGGGAGTCAGGTTAATATATATTTGTGGGACACAGGATTAGAAAGCAGAAGGCCTCAGTTTGTTGGAAATCAATTTTAATATCCCTATGGCTGTGGTAGCATAAGGGTCAATATAACATACGTGTCTTATTTTACAATTAAGCTTCTATTTTACAATTAAGCTCCTTGATTTACTACACCCATGACACTTGAACTAGAAGAACTAGTGAGGAGCTTCATTTTTAGAGAAAAGGGAAGAAACAAAGATGCTATTTAGAAACCACTCCTAACCATAATTTCTTATTTCTCTGAATTTGTTATATGAATTCACTAAAATGTAAACATACATCTGTTCCTGAAAGAAAGCCATTTGAATGAAGAACAGTTCTACTGTTTTGGGCTTTTCTTTGCATTTTATGCTTATGGAAAGGGAGGAATGCCAGTGTTATTTCAGTGCAATGCTTACTGGCTTTTGACTCTTTAGAACATCAGCCCTCCAACTGGAGGGATCAATCTTTGCATTGGGCTGAGGCATACCTCTTGGGGTGAGCATAAGGAAACCTTAAATAGGAAAAGCTTTCCTCTGTGTTTCTGCACAAAGCTCCCTCCTACTTTCCAAGTGTATGGAAAGAAAAACACTGCCATGCTTTATCCAGAGGAGATAGCTAGGTATGGCCAAAGTCTCTGGATTGGTGTCCTATGTGATGATCAGTTTGTAACACCTTCTCTTTCTCCCTTAAACTCTGAGTAGGAACACTCTTCTGTACACAAAAATAACCAGAAAAAAATATCATAAACCATCTATATTTCATTTTATGTGTTTAAAAAAAAAATGATTTTTAAAGGCACGGTATTTGCAGCTGGCTTTTAGTTGTCACTTGTTCAGGAGAAACACCTGTGAGCAGGACAGCAAGCATTCAGGTGCTCTCTAAATAGCCTTGAGCGGAAGAGCTGGGGTATCGAGGGTGCATATTTGTGGTGCTACAAGGACCATTAGGCCCTCTTTGGGGAGGGGAATTTTGTCTATGGAAAGGTGAGCTGGTGGGGATGGACAGAATAAGTAGATTTAATAGGTTGAGCTGGGCAGATCTGGCATTGCTGGGGCCTGAACCATAATTATTTTGTGGAGCGCAGAAGAGGGAAGATGATATGTTTCTCCAGGGAACTAAGAAAGACCAGATCATGGAAGGTGTGTGTCTATGGATGAGTGGAAGCACCTCGAGCAAACGTGAAATAAGCAGTGTTTCAGCTGCGAAGTTTGCTACCTGCTGTTAGCAAACAGGTTATGCTGAGAATAAAGACATTTTGATCAGGTTCTCCCATGGCTGTTCATAGCCCTCTGTAATGGCCTCAACTTGAACAAGAAGTGAAAGGGAAACCCATGTGCAAGCAGATGAAGGCAATGCAGGTCAGGGGCTTCAGGCAGTAGCAATGATGAGTTCCCCTGTTCCTGGGAGTGGTTTTGTGGCGACATTTCACTCCAGGTCTTCTAGGCACTGTGTTCCTTGTAATTTGCTTTAGTCTCTGGCTTTCTCTGGAGACTGCAACATGGGTATTCATCTTTTTTTAATTTCTTCTGAACTGATATGCACTAACTACTGCCCAAGATGGTGTTTTCTTAGCAAGTACACGTGCCATTTTAACACTGGCTAAATGAGAAAAAATATATTGTAAAATGTTTTTAATTTTATGAACACATTAAACCAAAGTAATTTTGAAACAGTCTTAGTAAACAAACCAAGTTGAACTAATCTGCAGAGATTAATTTTGTTCTCTAGCCCCTGTCTATGGGGCAGCAATCTTGCCATGCTTATTGATTATCAGACAAGACTACTAATCCCCTTATGGTCATTAAGTGTACTTAATTAAAGAGCAGTTAGCAAGCTTCTCTTTACCAAGTTAATATTGGCTGCTAAAAGTGATTTGTACATTACCAATGTGGTAGCCATTAATCTAAAAGTCAATTTGTCATTTATATTTTCCCCAAACAAATACATTCACTAGGCCACAAAGGCTAGAAAGCATTCAACATCTGCTCTTGCAGTGTATGTAAGAATCAAACTTGGCTGCCTTAAACTATAAGGCTTAAGACAGTGCCAGTTTCCATCTACTCTCATAAGCCAGTGTCCCCCCACTGGCAGGGGGAACAGAAGAGGGTAGAAATCTTGGAAATACTTCTGACAAGTTTCATTATATTTAACAGCCAGAAGGAAAAGCTCAAATTACTGTCTTCTCTGACAGGAAGTGTGAAGCTCTGCGTTGATTTCTTTGGCTTGTTGACTGGCAATTGGTGGGCAAGATGTTTCAGAGAAACTGCCTGTAAAAGCCAAGGAAGGAGGCTGAAGTTATGGTCAGGGTGACTTAAGAGATATGGAAGGGCAAGTGAGGGATATTGATGAGAAAGGAGGGCAGGGGGATGCTTTTCTGTAGAAGTCTGGGTTTCGTTTTTCTGTATGAGAACTGATTTTTCCTTATTCTACATAAATGTGAGGATGTTCAATTTTTAATATGATACTTCAAGGTTAAATGTATAATGAAATACATAATGCTTTCTGGTTCTTACTGCATAGATAATGTTTTGTGCTGTGTAAGACTGAGCCTTCGATATAGATATTCTGCTACCAGAAACCTATTGCTACAATTAAAGCAAAAATTCTTCAGCAAAATACCACGCACCTGTCACATACTCTCTTGTATAGGCTTGCATTTGGTCTTAAATTAGATATGTATCTAGCAAATTATGAACCTCAGCTGAGCACCTCTTAGGGGGCAGTGGAGGATGAGTGTCCCATTGGGGATGAGAGTGTAGGGGTGGGGAGGGTGATGGTCTTTTCTAACAGAATAGTTACTCCTGAGCACACCCAGCTGAGCTCTGCTAGGAGGCCTCAGCAGTGCTTATTGGTTCTGCTCTTCTAGAAAATCACCAGCTGGTGAGGAAAGAAGTTGCTTTCCCTGTTTTGATCTGAGTAGGTAGCTCTCCAAGAGTGGAAACTTAAGTTCAGGGATCTGGGAAAGATTCAAGGTAGAGTACTCACCTGTAGAGTATTTAGACTTGGAAAAGTTGCAAGGATACAATGTCAGTCAAAGGTATTGTTTTAGCCCATATTAAGGATCACTTATTTGTCTCCAATATTTTATTTTCTGCTGTATCTGAGATATAAATCTTTGACAAAGGTAGACCCAATGATGCAACTTTCTTTTCCCATTAAGAAAGGGATTCTATACTTGCCAATGGGATAAAATATTCATTTTGAACTCTAGATGCAAATATATCTGTAAGCCAGGATAAAACACTATCTGTCTTGATCATACAGCCAGTGTCATTCTGGGATAACACTTGCATTTGAGAACTTATATATAATATATTTTTGTTTTACTAATCAAGCCTGTTTAGAAAGCTAGCAGGCACCTTGACTTATGGTGAAGGTCTGTCTTTTGTAGAAGTACTGACTTCAGTGTTTTGCCTGCTCAGATATGTCAATGGAGCTTAATGTGGTGCTTGGGAAGTTATTTTGCTTTTTTTTTATTATTTTTTTTTTAAAAAAAGTCAAGGTGTAACTGCACACAGCTAAGAAAATGAAGGGTGGGAACAAAAGTAAAGAGGGGAGAAAATTGAAGGAACTGTGGTACTTTCATGCTGGTACTATTGCTGAGAAAATATATATATATGGGACTCTTTGGACATGGTGTGTGTGAAGTAATGTGCTTCTGCCTGGGAAAAGAAGCACATTGTTTACTATTTAATACAAGCTTAAGAACACAGCTTTGATTTTTTTCGTTGTTCTTAAGTTCAAGCACATTAGGAAACTGTATAATTATATTGTGTATAGAGGAAAAGAAGAATACCTTGAGTTATAAGGCTTTTCTCACAAGAGAAAGCTGACTAAGGGTCAAACTAGTATCTCACCTGAAAAATCCTTTAGTTCCCAGTAGGATGCCACTGAGAGGTTTCTCACAGGATTTCAGCAATGGGCTTGGGGCTCAGCTGGAGCACCTGTGCAGTCATCTGAATTGTGAATATGTATATACCATTAAGCATGGCCCCCCTCCCCAAACTGCATTTAATTTGGATATTTCCAAGCAGCTTATCTGCTAAAAATCTTTTAATATTCTATTTATTTATTTAATATTGTTGCTTGGGCTGCTCATATAATCAGATAAAGGTCATTAAACCAAATTTATGATTAAATAGGATGAAACTATTTATTCTCTTTACTCACCATATTAATATTATAGCTTATGCTGACTAGATTTTGATATTTCAAATGAAGTTACTATATTTTTCAAATCATAATGATATGAGAAAGCTGTATTATCTCATTGTGAGGATTACTTGCTGCTACCTTATCTGCTGTAGCGTCTGCACATATTGGCCTTCAGATTTCCTCATGATGTTAGCTGCTAAGTGTGGATGCTCGTCTCCCATCTGGTGATTAACCTCTGCATAATTTTATTTTGCTGTTTTATTCCTTAAGTCATTATTCAGGATTTAAGGTACTGTTTCATATGTTAGTCAGGCATTGTGTTTTCAGGTTGTCTTGCAAACCAAAGTATCAAGTGTCTTCTTCGATTGCAGCCGGCTTGTGCTGAGTGTCACTATATAAAACAACTGCCTTATGGTTCTGGTATGCCTTAGTGGATGAGTATTCTTTCAAATATATATATATATATTTCACCAAAATGTCGTTGACTTGTACATCTATTTGAAAGCTAACAATAGATCTCCTGCAAGATTTTTGTTTTGGGAAAAATGTATCTGAAGCACGTACTGTATATGCCAACTTGGAAGAGGCTATCTTAATGCAGAGTGCATCTTGCCTCTGCTTTTGTTTTAAAAGCTCTGTGGTATTTGAGGGTTTTCAAAAGCAAGCTTCCGGTAGCTCGAGCTGCTACTTTTGCTAAGCTTTTTTCTCCTTTTAATTGTCTGTGACCTTGTCTTTAGAAAGGTTTAATTAGAAGCTCATAATGACCACAGCCAATTTGATGGGCTTTGTGTAAATGCAGACGGCAAAAAAGGAAGCTGAGTTCCTCAGACAGTTCCTATTGTTGCAGATAGCTGGCCAGCCAACTCCAATTTCTCTAAGATATGTAACAGACCTGAACTGATTCATGTGTGGTAAAGCTCAAGATCTAGAAGAGAACTGATAACATGACCAATCTACATGCAAACAAAGTCCTCTTAGAAGGGTGTGGGTGCTGAGATGGAGTCTCCTGGTGTCTGACTGGTCACTGCACAAAGGCTGAATACATCTGGTTCCAGCAGCAAATTAAAAACATGGAGGAAAAAAAAAAAACCAAAACCAAACAAAAACAATGTTTTGATAGTCTAGTTGAAAGATTGCTAAGTAGTTAAGAAGCAGAAGCATAACTAGATTTTTAAAAATAATTTATCCACACTGACTTTTTATGCTGAAAATTTCTAGTAACTTAATTTACAGTTCTTTATAAGAACTTTCTTGACTTCTTCCATATAAAAATGGGACAGTTTTCTCCACATTGCTGACTCCTGTCTTCACCCTTATATTTCTCCAGTTTTATCTGAGTTTCCCTTTCTCTCAACAGCTGGCCTCAATTTCATCATTCAAAACTTCATTTCTCTAGGCAATCAGGCAAATGAATTGTCTTCATCCATGTTTAAAACAAATTCATTCTAAATTAGTTTGTGCCCCTTCAGTGTTAATTTTCCATGACTATTATAGTCATTGAGCTTTATAGCATGAACACAAGCAAATATCAAGTTTGAAGGCTTTAATGTTTTTCAGTGGATTTTAAATTGTGGGCTACATCTTCAGCTGTGATTTGAGTCAGTAGGAGCCTTCAAAGCCAACAGATATGGTTTACATGATTTGGTGAGAATAGTAATACTGTGCTGTCTTTATGCTAGTTGAAGAGCTAGTCTGTAACTATTCAAAATAAGTTTTAAATTAGGAACTTCCAAAATTCATATTATTTAAGATTCTATGATAAATTACTCAGTTGTGGAAGGAGAAAATATATTGTAGCTAAGTATTGTTTCTATGTATTCCAAAGTTAATAGAAATTAGCTATCTTTGCCTCAGTTGGCTAAATTTCTTAATATTTATTACAGTATTAAACTTCTAAACATAAAATGCAGTAAAGAATTGTGTGGTTGATTCAGAGAACAAGGTAACCTCATACAGGTATAGGGTTTTAGAACATAGATATGATTAAAATATACCTCTGACAAATCAGTATTCATGTGAGGAAATCAAAATACAGATCTCAGAAGAGAGTCGGTCAGGACCAGACGCAGCAGCTTGGCTTCTTCCCTGGACTCTTCTCAAAAGGAACCTAATTTAGGTGGACTAAATTACCCCTCAGGAGAGCCCCTCTATCTGAACTCAGAACAAAAGGCATATAAAACTATTCATCATGTATTTAACTTTTATAACCTCACCCAACTCCGGTCACTCAGTTGAGGCTTATTCCACAGTTCTTAACATTCTCCCCTTATGAATTAGGGTACTGGTAAATACCAGTATGCTTAATATTTAAGCTCAAGTGGGAAAGGAATATATGAGTTTATTACTACAGTCCTACGCATGCATTTTTGGAAAGTTTTTGATGCTAGATGATGCAAATATTTCATTTCTTGTCCTCTGGTTCATCCTGATCCAGTTTGATTTGGTGATCTGTGTGGTACTTGTACAAAGGTAAATTGACTCAGTTAAGATACCTCAGTAAGGGAGGCAAAACAAGTATTCAAATAAAGTCATTTCCACTGAGCAGATCTGTTCATCATAAAACCTTTTGTTACTTGTTTCCCCTTGTTGGCTTTCAAAAGAGAAGTAAAAGGCTGAGAAAACATGGATTGAGTTAGTTATACAGAGATCAGCCTTCTATATCAGGGCTAAAGCATTTTGACAAACTATCCATGAATATTCCAGGTCTGTATTCATTTGCAGTACAGTCAATAAGCTTTCAATATGTGCACTTTTTTCTTGGGGTAGGAGACAGTTTATATAATAAAGCTATTGCTAAGCTTGGCAGCTTCAAAAGGAAGGTTTTCAGCATCTTTGAAGTTCTCTATCGCTACTGTCAGCTGTCGTTGTGGGCTAACATATCAAACAGGTTCCAGTCAATTTTGTGTTGCTCAGTGTTTTATTCATATTTGTATAAATGTGTCCTACTTATCAAACTAGTAGTGTTTTGCATACGCTTTTTAGAGTCAGGAATATATGGCTTCATGGCCTCATATGAAACAAACCCCCTCAAGCCCCTGCTCCTCATGTTATTTCTGCTCTTTTTATGTGTTGCTCTCGGTGGTTTAGTTCAGCCTTGCCTGATGTATCAGTGGACACCCTCAGGAACTTTACATGGCAGGGAGAAGAATCACAGTTCTTGACTACAAGAGATTGACATGTTGGTTATGAACACTGAAGACTAGCAGGCACTTTCTACAAACAATTCTTTAAAGAAAATGCTCAAAATAAAAAGACTGGGAGTTAGTGAATGGAACAGGGAGAAGACAAGGCACTGTATCTTGTTGGTTCCTTTTTAATTTTGTTTGTGTACAAGGAGGTTTCATCCTCCTTCAGATATGAAGGAGCACAGGAGCACTGGCAAAAGTAAATGTTTCTTTCCAGAGGCTAAGGAGAGAGAGGCCAGGCCTGATACTGGGAGAAGTGTATGACAAAATGTGTTATCGGTTTTGGGGGGAGCAGGCACTTCACTCCAGTACACTTCTATTTATTCTTTCTGTAAGAAGGTGCCCAGAAAACATTATCAATCCACTTTATGGAAGTGGGTTCCACTTCAGCATTATACAGCAGGAATAAATTTCAAACTGAAGTTTTCTGTGCAGGAACAGTATCTCCTATAGGTCAGCACATGGAAGGTGAGAAGAGTCATACATATTTGACTAATAAAAAAGCTGAAACTTCCATCAGCAGCTGATTCTGGTCTTAGTTGTTTGGCCATTTCTGCCTTCAGTGGCTATCGCACTAATTTGTGAATCTGTCAAGAGAAAGAACACATCTCTGACTGTACATGTAATTTTACTTTGACACTAAACACTACAGTTCAGTAGTTGAAATAAGAAAAATCAAACAACTCCTGCTGGATTGTCTGTGTTGTCCTGATTTGTGTGAACTGGAGGTACTGTGTTAATATCGTGGACTGCCTCCTGAAACCTTTAAGACTTGAGTCAGCTCCCCAGATTCCACATCGTTTTAAGATTTCTGAGCCCAAACATGTCTTCTTGGATCATGACTTCTGAATTAAAATGTCTATAGAACTGCTACAGCTATTGATGTCAATTTTATGTTCTCCTGTTCTTCTGAGCAAGAATTTTGACAGATTTTCAGCCTCATATAAATAACTTGATTGAAGTTGGGACACATCTGTAATACTGAACCATGAATGGCAGTTGTTTCAGGCCAAAATTTCTTTTTTTTTTTTTGGATATCCAGGCAAACAACACCACGTTGTGTAAAATAAACTGATTATGACAAATTTTAACTTTATTATGCAAGTTATATTGGATTGGTAGTATATTTTCTTAGATCTGTACAGCAAGTTAATGACACATTTCATGATGGCAAATGTGATTTCAAAATGATCTTGCCAGAACTGTAAGAGGGGTGGCCTTAGACTGTCCTATAGTTAGCAGCGACCATTAGAAGAACAATCTAATGCTCTGTGCATAATGGCAGTGAAGTCTTACTTTTGCTGGACATTGGTTAAACTCTAGTAGTTACCCATGCTTTCGCTAATAACTAAATGTCTTTTTGTATTACCAACATTTTTCTTTGCATTCACCAAAAAGGAGAAAAAAGTGTTTTAAAATAGCTTTACATCTTTATTTTTGGTTGAAAATATAAGTTCGAAATAATTGTACCTGGAGCCAAGCTGGTTCAAGAGGATTAAAAACTGCCAACAAGCTTTGATTAAGTTTCTCTTAAGTGAATTTATTCACTAATTTATTCACCTATTTTTTTTAAGAGTAAAAATCCCAGAACACTAGTAATGATGAGATGTAGATGATCCACTGTACACTGACAAATAATGAACTGCCAAAGGTAAGAAGTCCCCAACATGTCATTTCTTCATTTGAACCTCAATGTCACTTACTGTCTCTCCTGAAAATTTAGTAAGCCTCAACAGAAGACCAAAGTTCAGTCCTTGTAGGGTGGCTGGCAAGATCAGAGCTGCAGCTAGGACAGATCTTTGCGAACAAGCTTATAAACTGAACTGTATCTAAAAAGTATACATAATAGATTATTTAAATACAATTTAATATTATCTCTAGCTCAAGCTAGAAATTAATATCAGCAGTTATTTGTCATTCATAATAGCAGAATTCTAGGGTGGACTACTGAAGTCATTATGTTTTGCTTTCTTCTAAATACAGTGCCTTATGCATGACTATTCTGAAGAACTTGTTAATTTTTCTAGCTCTGGCAACACTGAATTGATATGCTGAGAGCTGGACAAATTTCAAAGTAAAATCATTTTAAAAACTGAAAATCATTTTAATTGTTTAAAAATTCTGTGGCATAGGAAAGTGTCAAAAGGCTGAATGTACAGGAAAATGCTTAGAAAAAAACAAGGAAGCATGTATCAATCATGTTTGTAGGGCTGAGTTAATTTTTAGCAAGTCTTAAACTTTAAAGTGGATGCTTCTGTTTCTTGTTCAAGAATTAGTTCTCTGCAAATTTGTAAAGATTAATTGAAAAATAATTGCATTCTTCTGTAAATTAATTTCATCAGAAGCAAGGTATATGCAAAGGAATTTTGGATTCTATTTTAGTCACTGGGAACTGAATTGAACACTTTATGCAGATGATTGATTAATAGTCATTTTGACCCTGACTGTAGTACAATGCTACTTTCTCATTTATTCTGTTATATTTATGTTATGCAGCTATAATGCTGGTATCTTTAATGTTACTTGGTAAAATTTATAAAAGTTAACACTAATTGTGTTGAAGATAATGATAAATACTTCTCTTTATCCTAAATATTCAAATGCTGAAAGGCACAGAGACATTTGTGTGGTCTTTGTCAAGGTGTCCTTGAATGAGAGGATTTAAGCCTCAACGCTGTTGCTTGGGCCCAAGCCAAGTCATGTGTCCTCATTGGTCTTGAGGCTTTTCCTGTGAATTCAGCTGTCACTTTCCTTTGCAGTCTGTCATAATGGGATGAGACTTCTCTGTCCAGTCCCTGTCTAAGACTACAGATGTGTAGCTGAGGCTATAGAAACCCCTAGCTATTTAGCACCTCTCACTTGAGACTGATGGTTTTCATTGCTGTGGGACCAATTCTCAAGAAAAATGTATAAAATTTGTAAAAATTGAATTAATCTAATGAGCTTGATTAAAATATATACATATATTTAATAAAAATTATGTGCAAAGTACAAGAGATCATTGATTGTTATTTAAACCTTCTCTATAAGCATTGGCTTCATTGGTTCAGCTATTTTGATACAACTAAAGCAGTACTTTGCTCAGTCTTCACATGCATCGGTTTGAGCATATTGATGTACATACAGTTTATTCCATTTCCCTTTAGGAAACTAGGATATTAGCATTTACCTTTCCTCAGACTTCAAGGATTACTAAATTGGACTGAGGCTGTACCAAATTGTTTGCATTTTTTGCATACTCCTGAAAATTACACTGGCACTTCTGCATATTCATTAGGATGATCATGACAATAGTGATAATAGTGTTAAGTAGTTCTGACTCCCACAAAACAAATGGAACACTTTTGCCTTTTTTCCTCTTTTTTTTTCTGTTTTCTGATGTCCTATTTCTCTTACGCACTCACTCTGTCCCTGTTCCTCTGTCTTCTGACATATCCGTTAAGGTCCCGGACATCATGTGCTGTGTCTTGTCAAGGAGATGTGTGTAATTACAGATGGGCTGGGTATTGCTGAAAAATGTATCGTAACTGAGTTCTGCCTCCTTCTCCAACAGCAGTATAACAAATTTTGTTATCATGCTTTGACTTAGCTACTAATTTTTAGTGGCCTGTAGAAACTTAAAACTCTCTGAGGCCTCTTTCCTTCTACAGCTCCTGGGAAGGACAAAGACAGGATGAAGCATAATGTCCTAAAAATCGTGCCTTAGTCTGTGAAACTGGTTCAAAAATTATTACTAATTCTGGCCTTGGAAGGAGACTTTAAAAATCAAAAAAAAAAAAAATACAGAATTTGGGATGTTTCCTTGAGGCAGACTGAGACTATTTAAAAGCTTGCTGTGGTTAGAATGGGTGATCATCTTTGTAATACCATTCTACCCAATTTTGGCACTCACTTGACTCCTTGGTGAGTGGATTCAATCTGCTAAATCTTCTGGGTGGAGTGGGACTGCCCATTTGGGCAGCAGTGAACTGTTAGATTGGCTCTGCTGCAACATCTAGCTGTACCTTCTCTTTCTGACTGTACTAACATACTTCCTGTGCTGTGTCCTTATCTCCCACTGGACTTGCTTATCATGTTTTCTAGATTTGCGTTTATGATTAAATTAAAATGAGGTTAAATCAACCTTTCCTCTAAGAGCTACTCCACTGACAGCTTTGTGGAGAAAACCAAAAGTACTTCTACAGTCACCATTGTACTTCTCTTACTGTGCTTTAGTACCGTGTTTTAGAGGACTTCCTAGTCTTTCTCCTTCAGATCATATTCACCGGTGGATATGCAAATCCATGATTCATTGCTGTGACTATTAGATTGTATTTTCCTGTTATTGATACCATTTTTATTTTAGCTGATCATATAGGAAAGTTTTATAAAGATATACGTTCTTGCTATTACTTTGTTTTGCCGCAGGATATTAATTATTGACTGGCCTCCATCATTTCTGGGCTGAGTCTGTTGGAGGATACAGCTATCATAAAGTTTTTTGTCTTTTAACACTAGATCTTTTTGTTAAGTAAATCTAGTCTGAGCTACTAAATCAAGTATTTTCTTGAACTTCAGGAAAAAGATTTGATAGGTTAAGTTCAGAAATTTTTCTGCACTTAGTAATTCTTTGTTATTTTGTGTTTTCCTGCACTTCTCATAGTGCTTTGCTGAACTGAATATCCATCTTCTCAACTTGCAGATAAGGAAACTAAAACACAGACATGCACAGTTACTTCTGAGATCTGATTAGAATTTGTATTTTCTCACTGTTTTCTTTCCTCTTCAGATAGCTTCCCTTAATCTAACATCTGAATTTTATTATGAGAAGGATGTCCATTTATTTGTTTTAAACTAGCCTATACTTACCCTACAATTCTATAGAAGCACATAATCCTACAGTGGATGCTAATGCTCCTCACAATTTACAGTATAGAGTAAGTGCACGGAATTACTTGATGCAACAATGTGTATGCTGTTATAGCAGAAGTAATACCTGTGGATGATAACTGGGAATAATGAACAGCTGAGAGTTAAGATGATGAATAATGTTAATGTGCTTCACTTACAGGTGGAAATGTAACGAGCTTAACTCAGTGGCTCTAGGGAGACCACTGTCTCTTTAAATGCAACGCACTTTTAAAATGACTCTTGAAGTAAAGTGCCAGGAGCACAGGAATTGCTACTTTAAAGAAAAGCATGTGGCTTCTACAGGCACTGAATGCATTTGAAAGACGGCACGTATAAAACAGGGAAACTTAGGAGCAAAATTGCACTGACGGTTCAGTTCTTGCTCCATGTTGATTTGAAGTGGAGAGGGGACCTGAAGTCAGCTGAACTATGCTCCCAAGGCAGCCCTGAGCTTTCAGTGCTTGGGGAGCAAGTCGGATTTGATTGCTGAAAATCATTCAAAAGGAAAACTTGCTTGAGAACTCAATATTGCAGTGTGCTGGCACAGGTGAGCTGTAATGGGCTAGGAGGAAGGGAAGAAAACAGGCCTATGACCAACATGGTTGTTTCTTAGTTCCTCCCAGAGAGGGGCACATGGGGAGACAGGGCAGATCCTCCCATGTGTCCATTGCTCTTTCTGGTCATCACAGGTCTCACTGGTGCAGCAGGAAGGGTTTAATTGCTGCTCCCACATGGGGAGATCTTGAATGTGTCCTGTACAGGCAAGAGGGGCTGTGTAACTCTACCCTGTAGCTGGTGAAGGCTCTAACCTGCCCTTACTAGGTCTACTTCCCCAGCTGCAAGTCAAAGCACACCAATAAGTGTCACAGCTCTGGAGTTTTTCTTCCATGTCTATCCCTTAAGACTTACAGAAGATGGAGAGCACTTGAGGGCTTACCACAGAACTCTTAATCTGAGGCAATTTCAGGGTGCAAAATCCCAGGGAAGGGAAGCTGTTTAAGGAAACAGGGAAAACAAAAGAGGGGAGAACTGGTGAGGACAGTGTGCTGTGAAGAGAGGTATGTGTAGAAAAGCAGAAGACCCTAATGGGAAATAAGGGTTCTGAGGGCAGAAGATAAAAGTTTGAAGGATTTGATGCTGGTAGAAGAGCTCATCTGAATAGAAAGGGGTAAGATCCTTACAGAAGCAAATAGGATGAATAGGCTGGGGAAGAAGCATATCCTTGGGTATGATAAATAAGTGAATTTACTGTAGTGCTTGTAAGATGCAGCAGGAAGGGCTGTGAAGTGAGTTCGGAAGCTGAAGGAGAAAAGGAATCATAGTATCACAGAATGGTTTGGGTTGGAGGGGACCTTAAAGACCATCTGGTTCCAAACCCCCTGCCATGGCTGCCCAAAGCCCCATCCAACCTCGCCTTGAACACTTCCAAGGATGGGGCATCCACAGCTTCTCTGGGCAACCTGTTCAAGTGCCTCAGAACCCTTATAGAAAAGAATTTCTTCCTTGTATCTTATCTAAACCTACCTTTTTTAAAAAAATTAAAGCCATGACCCTTTGTCCTATCACTACACTTCCTGATGAAGATTCCCTCTCCAAGTACAGGTTGTTAGGCAAAAGAGATGATAAAGCCAAGGGAAGAGTTATGAGAACTGTGAAACAGCTTTTTAGGAAGAAAAAGCAGAATTTGAACACATTCAGGGAAGAAATGATTATGCTTATACCATACAGTGCAGTCCTCATTCTCATACCTGGTTCATCTGTCTTCAGAAAACCATGTAACTATGAAACTCTGGGACAAATCCAAATGTAAATTTCCAGTTTATCAACATGAATATGCTGACTCAGTGTCATTTTCTTTTTTTAAGAAAGCATTGGAAATCAATTTTATCATTTCTGAAAATAAGTAAAGAGTTTTCAGAATAAATACATCTTTTGATGAATCTGACAGTTGAAATGGGGGCTGTCACTTCTGTCAGGTTTCAAGTGCAAGTTTCTTCATAGAATTTTTGATGGTTGTTTCACCACTTCTCCTAATGGGAGGGAGCAGTCTGGCTGCTCTACTGTTCCCTGGGGGCTGTGCTGAAGACATTGACTGTAACTGAGCCCATACAGGGAGAAGGGGAGGAAGTGCAGAGCTAGAATGGAATGAAAATTTGGCAGAAGATGTGGAATCATGTTTTGCTGAAAGAAGGCTTGGGGCAAGAGATGTGAGAGTTGAATGCTCAAGGTTGAGCAGTATGCTTGTTGCTTAATGATAAGGGCAGAAGAGGATGGAAGGGGCTGCCTGGTAAAGCAGCTATGGAATAGAGAATTAAAGAAGGTTTAAAGGAAAATGAAGGATAGGAGCAGTGATTTGACTGAAAGTCTTCAGAAGGTGTTGATAATCAGTTGATGAAAACAAAATTGATTAGGTACAGATGATGTAATGAAAGGGTTGGAGGCCAGAGGATGGATTAGAAAATGTTGTGTAGAGAACAGGCATTAGGGAAGAAGGTGTTATGTAGACATTACCTGTGCTTGAAAACAATAGAAAGGCATATGGTGGCTTGGGTGGGGAAAAGCTGTGGAGGAAACAAAATTGGTTTACAGATGTAGGTAACTGGCTGATTTGGGGAACAGGGCAAAGGTTACAGTAGGGCAGTGAATTGCTTGGAGATGCTTTTAAAAATGAGAGAAGGGTTGTGGGGAATACATGGTTGGATGTTCAGTAGTGGAGGATTAATGGATTTGGGAGGGTACACAAAATAGTTATTGTAAAAGGATGTATTTTCTGGTGAGTCTCAGAAAAAGTGAGTGTTGTACACTCCCAGAATCACTGTTAGTGAATAATTAAAATGTAAATATTTACTGTATGTTGGGATAGAAGGAATTTGTGGGGAGAAGAAAGGTCAATTATTAGATCCCAAGTGCTTCAGCTGTATAGGATGGCCCTTCGTGCTTAGGCAGTCCATTGCGGTCATACAAAAGAAAGTTATCTGTAAAGCAGTCCTTGCAGAGGTTTCCTTTCACTGGATTTACTGTGTGGAGATGCACAGTCTAGCTCATTATTTTCAAGAGAAAGAAGCCTGTAAAACTTGTTGCCTAGAAGATTACTTTATTTCTGCTGTTCTAGTAACAAAGAAAGTTTTGGTGCTAAAATAAGCTATGTGATGTACTGTACTTCTAAAGCTGTTAAAAGGCTCTTAACAGCTCTATAAAATACTTGCCACCTCCTCCTGTGCTTTCAGAAAATTTTACTCTAATATTTATTTCACTGGCTTATACAGAATTTCCTCCCCTTTAAAACATAAGTTGTTAATTATTTCTGGGTTGTTATGATCAACTCCCCTCCAGCTATTAAAATGTACTTGTACTGTAGTTTTATTATTACTTGCAAAATATTGGAAAAAATAATTTTGCTAGACAGTTAAATTTGAAATAAATATTGACTTGGCTATGCAAATGGATCTTTTATGTTAATTTCCTGCAAATATTCAAATGGTATAGTTTTATGAGAAAAAGCACTCATAAAAACCAATCTTTATGAATATTCACCGAAAGCGAATTTTGAATTGTATGCTTGAGCCTAATCTTTGAAAGTTGTGCTGTGTGGGTTAGTCTACATACGTCACTTCACAAAATACCCAAAACAGTTAACAGGTGACTGGTCAACACTGCACACATGCAAGAGAATATTGGTATAAAGTATTTGCAAAAATGAAACAGTCCTTGGATATACCAAAGAATTCTTCAGTTTTTCAAAACATTTATCAGCAGAAGGCAAAACTTATGGCTATTAGTTGTCATGACTTTGTTCCCTACTAATTAAAATATTATTCAAGAGGGATTGTGATGGGAAGACCTCTTAGTGGCCTTCCTGTACCTGAAGGGGGTCCACAGGAGAGATGCTGAGGGACTTAGATCAGTCATTAGGAGGAAATTCTTGAAACTCTTCATTCAGTTTTTTACTGTGAAGATGGTGAGGCACTGGAACAGGTTGCCCAGAGAAATTATAGATGCCCCATCCCTGGAAGTGTTCAAGACCAAGTTGGAGGGGGCTTTGGGTAACCTGATATACTGGGAGGTTTCCCTGTCCATGGCAGGGGGGTTGGAACTAAACTTTAAGGTCCCTTCCAACCCCAAACCATTCAATGATTTTATTACTACATTGTTTTCCATCCTTTCCAGTCTTCCCTCCTTTCCTTTGTGTTCTAAAATATCTGTTTTATTATTGATGTGCAAATGTTCTTTCCATTATATTGTTAATAATATCATGGCAGACTAAGATGTTAATGTGGTACTTCATGTGCTGTGATGTTGCACCATGCCTCACACAAGTGTCTTCCTTCCTCCCCCCCTGCCCCCGCATCCCTTTTGTGGTGACCAATGTGTTTTTTAATATATATCTGAATATTTTAGGTAAGATAATTTTGACCGGAGGACTATGATATTTAATGATGACCAAAACATGAAAACTCTACAAAGTGACTTTATTAGGAATTCCTATTTATCTTTTGACTTTAGGAAAAAGACCTGTATTAACACAGATGTTCCAGGAATGATTGAGGAACTTGCTTGATGTAGGAGGAAGGACTTGTTAAAGTACATTAGGAATTAAGACAGGAACATTTCTTATCAGTTGTTTATGTTGCTGAAGAGTTTTGACACTGTAGTTTCCAGAAGTCCAAGCATGCTAAGGTGATTATTTACTGGAGGCTATTTCAATGAAATGGTCAGGAAAGATACTAGTCACGTAGAAGCTCATACAACTCCTATAATAAAAATAAAACTTATAGGTGCTATGGGGCTATATTAGTTGGAGCTTCTTTGTCCAGAAATACGTATGAACAACCTATTGCAGCTCATGCTTAGCTTATTGATGACAGCTTTGCATTTCTTTGCTTTGCATAGCCATACCAAAGAGAAATGAGGTTTATGTCACTGTCTGAAGGTCCTGACAATGTATCTTCTTTATGCTTACTTTGAAGAAAGCTATTACTGTAACCACACTGGGTGTTTTAAAGTTCCTACAAAAAAGGTTGGTGTAGGCACATCCCATGCACCTTTGGATCTTAATGCAGCTCCTAGTAGTTTAATGCAGGCTGTGCACCTAGCATGGGTAGGACAAAGTGCTGAAACTCATCAGAGCTGTAACATCACAGAAGGTTGCGAAGGTTGGTGGTGTTTTAAATGCTGGTAAAATGGTATGAATTCACTGAAATACAGGCTTATGCCCTTAGCCAACCCTAAAAGTAGAGAAAAGAGGGAAGAGATGACAGACTTATTGCTTTCTCTGAAGGGCTGAACTCAACAAATGGGGCACCCTGCCTCAGGCTGCCAGCACCCTGAGGAGGCGGCTCGCTGCCAAGGGCTGCGTTAAATATTTCATAGCGGCAGTGCCGCGGCTTCACGAGAGCATTTTTTTTTTTTTTTTAAAGCCCTGGGGGAGGGCTGTGTGTGTGTAACAGCTGAGAGCCGGGCGGGGGGAGCAAGGAGCCCGGGTGCTGGTGCCTCAGAGGGCGGTAGGTGCTGGGCGGGGAGGCCGTGGCGCTGCTGAGGCAGCCACCGCACTGCTCTCCTCGCCTCTCCCTCCGGGTGCGGTAAATAACGGGAAATCCACTTATTTATGGGCAGCCGGGGTGCCTGCCGGTGGATGTCAGGGCGGGTGTCTGCCATTAGACCCGCACGGGACAGATGGGGAGCGCGGTGTTAAGCGGCTTTGTGGAGGGCTGAGCAGGGCGCTGGGCGTGCGGCGGGCTGGGTGGCGTGGCAGGGCGCAGGCGGGCTCGGGCGGTGGAGGAGCGGTGACCCTAAAATAACGCTGAGCGGGATGAGGCCGAGCAGCTTACAGCTAGCAGTGTAAAGCTGAGGTAAGCGCTGGGGGGTTTAAACGTGAAATTCTGTGAACTGGCTTGAAACTATGAGCAAAGACGTTCAGTGTGCCTGGCTCGCATGCTGGGGTTTGGTGCAGTGCTTGGCACTCATCGCCCTAAGGTACAAAGCCGTGTGTCTGCTTTGCGTGCTACAGTGGATCTGGATTAAACCGTGTGTGGCCGTGAACCTGTGCGGCCTCGAGCAGGCCAAGGCCACTTTACCTCATTTAGAGAGCTAGCCAAGGCATGCAGGTTGGCCTGCTGACTGAATGTTGAAGGAAGTATTCAGGTCTTTTAAGTTCCTAGTGGGGTATCGCTTCTGTTGGTGAGAAACATCACGTTCTTCCTACAGACAGTGTCTGTTTTCTGTGGTTTGCAGATTCCAGCTGTCATTCATGTGCATTTTGCTGGCCAGAAGACATAGATGTCCCTTGCGACCGAGTCCTTGCATTGGTGTTTTGGAGATGAAACGCTACATAAACTCTTAAAGTATACCACCTGAGGACATTGCTACCGACATGGACATCATTATTTATTTACAGATGCTTTAATCAGGAGGAGCTTTTTTGTAAACATGAATTGCTGGGCTCTTTCCTTGAGGTGTCATGTCTTGTTTCATGCTATTGAAACATTAATCTTAACTTATTATGACTCCTTTGTGTTGGTCAGCTCTCAGGGACATTTCCCTAGACTTGAAAATGTGGGAGCTTTCAAGAATGTGTCAGTTGTGCCAACTCAAGCCACCTGTGGGCTGCCAGACCGAAGTACTTTTTGTCATAGCTCAGTAGCTGTTGAAAGTATTATGTCTTGCACCCAGAGGTTTTGTGTTCAAGAATGCCCGTACAGGTCATCACCTTCTTCCTACAAACTGCTTCTTCCTGAAGGCCTTGGTACCTGTGTCACAGAGGACAAAAAGGACTTGCATCCGGGGTCCTTCAGCAATGCTTCAAGTTTTATTTTTCATAATCACAAGGATTGTTTCTCTACTCCCCGTTTACTGAGGCTGACAGCTTCGTTTACATTAACTGTATGGTTGAAACCTGAGAAAGAAGGTGTAATGTAAGTAGTACTGAAGGTGTTTACTTTCCTGGTGCTCTTAAAAAAATTGATCATTGCAGTCACAATCATTATTAGCAAGCTATTTAAAATTTTAAAAAGGTACAGTGAGAAACTATGACGCTGTATTTAGGTTGGAGTCTTTGCAAATGTCAGGATGAGTAGGCTTGGTTTCAGTAGCGTTGACTCAGATGGTAGTGCCATTGCTTGCAGTGGGAACTATTTACATATAACACACATGGCTTGTCTTAAAAATCTGAATTTGTATTTCTAGTTCACATTTGTTCTTCTACAAGCTGCTAGAAGAATGTCAGGGATGTTGCTTCTTTCATGATGGAAAAAAATAACCTAAAAATTTAGGAATCTCCCAGTGCAATTTTACTTCATAAAAAATGAGGAAAAACCCCAGATGAAGTTCATTCCCAAAATGAATATTTTAGAGCTATAGATGACTGACCATCTTTTTTTTTTTTTTCTTCTGGACGACCTGGGCAATCTTGACTGAATTAGCGATCATATTACTACTTTAGCAGTTTGAGTAGTGGAATCTTTTGTTAATGAAGTTTCACTAGGTGTTCCCTCTTGTGTGCCTACAGGTCACATTTCTAGAAAATATGACAGTTGGAGTGGTCTTTCAGCTTGACTGGGCCTTACTATAATGAAGAACTTGGATTTTTGGAAAACTGCATTACAGATCCTGCAAAAAAAGTTCCATCTATCATAAAATGCAGAGCCTCCTATGCCTTGCCCTGGTTATGCAGAAACACACAAATTGTAATACATTTCAGAGTATATCTCAGAAATGTTTTTGCACTTATGCTTTTAGCTTACCCTAGAATTAAAATAATGATGTTCTCTGTGTAGCATTTTGATGCTTATTTTGCATGCTAAGCCATCTAAGGGTGTGAAAATCATCAGAAACAATAGAAATGTGTGAAATTAATAGTCTGCTGTAATTGTGGTTATTGAGGGGAAATAAATGAGATCTGGAGGGCAAAAGTCGCTTCAGCTTGAGCTTTAGTTAAAGTAGCTCATATGAAGGTGTGTGTAAAGCTGTCTCTGGAGTTTTGGCCTAGCATCTTTTGTAGATTGTGTTTTCTAAATGCTTGAACCTTGAACATCAGAGAGGCTGTGCCTGGGGTTGTCTTATGTCATAAGTTCATGCCCACACATATGCAGGCCTATCAGGTTCTTGTTCAGCAGAGCATATGCTTAGTTTGAAGCAGAAATGTCCTGCTAATTTCCAAGCAAGATGTTGCAGTGATGTGTTGAGTGAGATCGGTGAAAACTCTTTTTTTTTTCAGTGGAATAGGCTGTTCTTGCATAGATCCTGAAACAACGAAATGTATGTGCTTAGTTCCAAATGATTAAGTGCTATGCAGAAACCAGACTCTCCCAATGTCTGATTATCTGTGGACTTGTGTAAAACAGTACTCTTCTATTGCTGCTGTGTTAATAACTACACTATGTACATATTCCTGTTCAGTGGGTTTTATAGATCACTTTAAAAGCTAAATGTTTTTATTCAATTTTTGTAATAGATTGCTTCATTCTTCTGCCTTTTGAGTTTGCCAATATTCTACAGGTAGAAATGACAATGATAGGATCCAGTCCTGAAAATTGAAGTTGGACAACAGTTATTCGAGTGGACAGGATGATATGCTGCTGTCCAGATTTTTTTTTCCACTATCCACAAAAAAAGCACGTTAACTTGCAAAAAAAAGGGAATACAGAACTCCAGTTCTGGAGAAATTACGGAGAAACAGTAATTGCACATGAATAGTCACTGAAGCTTAGCTCAGAAGGCATCCTACAATAGAGAAGTGGTTTAACAGCAAGCTGAGATGTTTTTCCTTTTATTTTACTGGTATGGTGAGTCCTTCAGGTTGGTAGGAGCAGTTTGACTTGCCAGTTGTCCTGCACTTCGCAGTCCCTGTTGGGGGAGACATCCTTCTTGAATGTTATTTGTGAGACCTTTTAGACTCTTTTATTGTATCAGAAAGACTTCACTGAACTGGGCCTTCATCTAACAGTCCTTGTGCTGCCACCACACACTGGGATGATCGGCCATAACTGGCCATTTATTTTACCTGTGGAATAGTTGAAAGTTTAACAAACTTGTTTGCTTACTGATGACCTACTCTTACATTAAGTACAGCAGACCCACATTTTTTGGACATGCCATAAAGTGCTTTTTTGTGCTGAATGTAAATTTCTGATGTATAATATCCCAGTTGCCTCCTTATAAAGACTAGTATCTGCTAGACATGTGCCCATGTAAGAGAACAGCAAGGGTTTCTGCTAGAAGTTACTGTGCTGGTTGAAGTGAGAGAGACTGATGTGAGGATTGAAAGTTTGAGTACCCTTTAAAGGTTGTGACAATCCAGGGAGCAAATATGCATGTTTAACTGAAGATACTGAGGATTTTCTTCTTCAGTTTTATATACCAAGGTTTCTTACGTGATGCTTGGAAAGAAATTTTCATACAAAGAGAGAAGTCAGGTTGTGTTATGCATTTATGTTGGAGTGTTAATGTTTTTCCAGGAAAGATGAATAGATATTTGTAGGTATGCTTTTAAGTTACCACATATTGGAGGTCTTAAAGAAAAGCAAGAGAACAGTGAGAAAACACTGACATTTGTATCTCCGGCCTTTAAAATTATTTCCCTTTAGGCAGTATGTGCACTGAGTGAGCAAACTTATTCTTGCTGAACTGTGTTCTTTACCATGCTTTTTCTCATACTGCATGTGCTCATCAGTTAATCTAAAGGCTTGCAGTAAGCCCGTGCATGGAATTTAGCATAATATGGGAAATAGTATATGATGATAACCCTTGGAAATAAAATAGGATAAGGATATGAGTAGAAGCTTAGCATATATGAGTAGTCATTACAGGCGGCTTATATCAATTTAGTATGAGCTGGGCTAACTGAAATTTAGATGACCAGAAAATAACAGAGGTGGGGGAGAGAGGAGCTGGGACCTTCTACACACAAAAGGGCCTGGTGGAATGGCCTGACTGGGAAGTGGGCAGTAGATGTTTGTTTGTTTAAATTTTATTTATGTAAAGGACTACAATTGTATCCATTATTGTATATCAATTCAGATATTTTACATTAGTAACTAGGCTGAAGGGGGATGCTGCCTTCAGATATGACATGTCCCATTTTGAACTTATGCAGATGTTCCCATTTGCTCCAGTTAATGTTTGGGAATCAGTTGTGTCTCCCTGAAATATTCTATATAATATTTTTTCTGTTGAGAGTTACCCAAGCAGATTTCTGTGGTTTGGTTGTTTTCCCTCCAACCCCACCATCAAGAACTACATAGTCAGGTGTTGGCTCTGTGGGATTGCAGGTTAGCAGAAGTTGGAAACTTCACAAAGAACAGTGGGTTCTCTCTGTAATCATGACTGGAATGGAAAACAGTGCTCCTAGTCAGAAG
This sequence comes from Anser anser, assembly GCF_964211835.1. Taxonomy (NCBI): domain Eukaryota; kingdom Metazoa; phylum Chordata; class Aves; order Anseriformes; family Anatidae; genus Anser; species Anser anser. The sequence goes on from NC_139722.1 coordinate 101,977,593, forward strand.
TAATGCTTATGCCTGTATAACCTACATTAGCACGGTTTTTTTTCCCCCCCTTCCTCCTCTGTTTTCTGCCTCTTGATTTTCCTCTTTCAGTAGTGAATCATAATCCACATTTGTTCTTTCCAATTTTCAAAGTGGTGTACATCAAGGTCACTTGCCTTCTTAAAGTCATGACACCTTTGGGGATAAAAACAATGTGGGGATGTTTGCTTTAGATAACTAAAATAAACAAAATAACTGGATTATCCAATTATTGTTTATCCAGGAACTGGGTAAATCCAGTTCCTAAATATTTTGCTACTTAGCTGAGCCTTTCCTCACATTTATTATCTAACAAAACTAGTGTGTTTACAGGCAAACAAAATATTGAAAAGACCAACCAACACAATATTAAGAAACATGTTTTTAGTAAGGTTTACATAATAGGCATCTGCATTTTGCAAGTTGTTTTTTACCGACAACATTGCAGTAGACTAAAATGGTAACAGTTAAAATTAATTAGTCTTTCTCTTGGGTTTAAATGTGAATTAGTGAATAAAGGCAGTATTAAAGAATGGCATTTTTGATACTTTTGTTAAATGCACAGCAGTGAGGACTGAAGAAGGGTGAAGTCTCCTATTAGTAGATAAGTTTTTTTTTTTTTTTTTTTTTCCCCTCTGAAATATGTCTTAAGTAAACCCTGGTCTCATACAGGTTTTATATGCTTCTCTTGTGACTTAATGCACTAATTTAATCTAGAGTGTCTTAGCATATTTGGCTTTTCATGGGTAAGTTGGGGACTGTATTTCTCAAGCAGCTGAAAAAGGAATGCAAAAGTTTATAATTTTTATTGTAGTAATGATTGGATTAATAAATGAAATACATTGCTGTTTCAAAGCATATGTAATCTATATGCTTTCTCAGGACCTATGGCATCACGGTGATCACTTTGGCAAAACTAATTGTATTTGAATAGCTAGATATGTAACATGGGTTGTTATGGATGGTATTCTTTGTCTTTTATATTTGATATTGGTGTAAAATCTCCAATGGGAAAAACAAACTAGCAAGTGGCCAGATAGCTGTCTGGCCTTGCTCTGGTTCTATTAGGTTAGAGAGAGGCTGTGTCAAAGGGAAAGTACAGGGGAAGCTTCTGTTGTTGCTGCCTTACCTGAACAGATTTGGTAGAAAAATAAGGGACTTACTTCCAAAACATGTCAGTCATACTCCTTTTTGTGGTTGTATTATCTTTGCTTTGTTAGACTAAGAAAAATGTAAGTGCTTCAACAGGATGCAGTTTTATGGAGCTTTGTAAGAAAAGTGCAGTGGAGAACTGCACGGTGCTGGTCTTCATGACACCCTGAAGAGAGGAGGTGAAGTGGCCCCCATTCACCTCCAAGTGAACTGGGGTTGAATGCACTATAAATTAAAAATATGCACGTTGCAGATTCAGACAGAAAATACGTTTGTTAAAGTTCTTTTACACTTAGTACATCTTGTGACTTTTGCTGTCAGTGAGCATCTTCTCGAGAGCTGTATTTGTAACGTTTATTTTAATGCATTCTGGTTAGCATCACTTTACAGGATAGCACCCTGGCAGGAATGTGTATATATATGTGCCTCTGACCTTATGTTGTTTTTCTTCGTTATTTCCAAAGGTGTGTGATAGAAAAGGCTATTGATGGGCAGACTGTGTTCAAACTCACAATCTCTGAGAAAGAAACAATGTTTTATTATCGCACAGTAAATGGTTTGCAGCCACCAATAAAAGTAATGACACTGGGGAGAATTCTCGCGAAGAAATGGATTCATCTTAGTGTGCAGGTGAGTAAAAGTAAAAACCTTTTAATGTTTGTTGAAATACAACATTTGTGTGAGAATGGTGTAACTGTATAAATATCTTTACAAGAGGGGGCAAGTTGGGGAATGTAACTGAAAACTCTTGAGTCTGTAGGTAAGGATCTTAATTTTGGAGCACATCTTGAGATGATTCCTAATTTAGAACTGGAAAGCAATGCTGCGTGCATTCTGCTGAACAGATAAGTGAAAATTCCTACCCTTAAGACCAGAAGTATTTGGCGTGAAGAAAACTACTTATTCTAATGTTAGCAATAAGTCTTGGGTCCCTGAGATTATTCCCTAAAAGGACAATGTAATGTCATCCTCATCTATACATGCTAATGTATTTATCTGACAGAGGTGTGTCCCATTTAATTCTTAAAGCTTCTTACAATGCATATAAGTAACCATGTATAAGGGTTTCTTCAGGATCAGTCAAGCTAGTTAGTTATGAGGCTATTACCTCTTATTTTAAAAATAAATTCAGAATTGTTAAAATTCAATCCTTGTGTTCTAAATGTTTTCTGTTGACATAATATTTTTAATAAGTGTACAAACATCTACTGAGGATAAAGTAAAATTGAGTTTGTTAAAATTTTAGCAATGTACAAAAATCAGCAAACAAATACAGAAGAAATTAAAATGCATTCAGTTATTTGCATGCCTTGCAATTCCCAGCAGACACTCTAGTAAATTCTGTTTGTAAGCCAAGTTCAACTAATAATTAAAAAACACAATTATCAGGTATTGAAATGTTTATCTTCTCTTTCCTGCATTTCCTTTATCTGGCCTATTAAATTTCATTTGGTTTACAGTACAATCAAGAATAGTTTCCCTGCTTTCTTGAAACTTGCTAAAAGGTATTGACTGTGATTTGGATTTTTAGTGCTGATCTTGTCACTCGTAAGAAGTATCTAAGCTGACGTCTTGATTTTTTTTTTTGCAGTTTTCTTTTTTCCAGGATAACAGCATGGTAGTGTGAATAAGATTTTGGCTGTTGGATTAAAAGAGTGACCTTAAGGTAGAACTAATGAACTTTACACTTCAAACACTCCAAGGGTGCTATATTACTGCTGTTGCTGTCAGCCACGTTTTGTACTAGTCTCAGAAACTGCTAAAGCCTGGGATAGCAGAGTGAAAGAGCTGGATTTAAATACACACAGGCATTTTAAATTGCATTACAAAGAACTCTCAAGCACTCCATAGAATTTAGTCCTTTGTTTCTTTGGGGAATGTTGTTCAATGCATAGAGGAGTAAAGAAGTGTAGCTTCTAAACCTTTACAGGGACTACAGACTTGATACCTTTTCCGAGTTTCTGAGCTCAGTGTAGAACCTTATGTTCTGTGATTTATGGTGGTGTTGGATTTAGCTTCCCATTAAAGATAATAGTGGCTGCAGCATGATCCATTTAGCACTAGGTATGGTTGTTAAACTTTAGGTAAAGCTTTAATTTTTTTAAACTCTTAGGAACTGTCCAGAAGCATTTTTTTGTATAAATGGAGAAATAAATGGAAAATGAGAGGAACTGTACAAAAATATGCAAAAGTAACATTCATATGGAAGTGGCTATGCTTTCTGACGAGAATAGTATTTGATGGTGAGATAGTTCCCAGACATTTGCAGATTGAAGCCTTACCCATAAGCTGATGAAAAAGCCTTCTGAAGACAAAGCACTGTGGTTTTACAGGAACTAGTAATTTTAGTTAAGTGCAGTGGGACAGCCTGGAGTTTACACCTGAAAGTACATATGGCCTGATCTTAGCACAGGTATGATTTTTTGACTTCTCTGACTAAACCAGCCTTCTCTCCAGGTGATGACTACGCAGAGGGTGTGGGCTCTGTGGCGTGGAGTAGACCGTTGTGTGTGCTGTAGGTGAGCTACCTTGGGCTTGGGTAAAGGCAGCAGAGGGAGCACTGGCAGAGTGCAATCATGGGTGACTTTACTACTACTGTAGGCTTTTCCAAGTAAATCAGTCTGTGTAGACTTCCATTTCTCTTGCTGAGATAAAACTGACTCTAATACCCGCAAAGGATTAGCGGTCTGAGTTCTGTGTCACTGTTGTAGGCATAGCCTGTATTTTCTACCAAAGGCAAGCACTAGGACTGATCTCAGTGGCTAGTGAATTAGAAAGGTCTGGGGTTTTCCTCCAGACATGCTGGTTTTAAGGTAGGTATGGTGTCAACAGTGTAGTTACTATATAGTCTCCTACAGAAACAAAAAGGAAATGGTGGGATCTGAAGTGCTATATATGAGGCTGTGATGTCTAGTCACAAGTTAGTAGGTTTAACCAAATGAAATGTAGAGTCAGCAACTTTTTTAGGCACTTTGCAGAATTTGCACATGTCAGAGAATGCTGGTGATGTTCTTTTTGTTGGAGATCTCACCAGAGCTGGATAACGTGTCTTGATGTTTTTAAAAAAAATAACCTATTCCAAGTTGTTTGACAACTTGCTTGATATTATTTTTGGTCTAAAAGAAAATGTTCATGAATGTTTTGTGGGACAACTGAGTACTATTCCTGATAAGACAGTTGAAAATGTGGAATGGATATTTTCATGCAAGTAATGAAATTTCTACATGTAGAAGAAGTGTAATAAAAAAGGAGTAAATAGCAGCATTGCCATATCTGATGTGGTAGGATGCCTAGAATCTAGCAAATTTGAGGGGAGGAGGGATGAAGTGGGATAAAAGTATGTACTTTAAAAAATTTTTAGGTAATATAATTCAGGTACCATTGGTAACTGAAGATGTATGTGGTAATATCTCTTGTATATTATAAAAATGTTTTACCTTTATGTCAGAGCTGTAGGCATCTACCATATTGACTGTCAGAATTTGGTTTCCCAAAAGTTCAATTTAGAAGCATTAAGTCCTACAATTAATATCCCTGGCCTTCAATATACTTGACTTTTCTAGTAGGGAAAGCGTATTTGCTCCTTATGTTCCCTGAGACTACAAAACTTTTTTTTATCAATGTAGGTTTTCTCTTAATTCTGTGGTGATGTGTCTTTGTAGGAAATACATGTGACAAATGTGGGTCAAAATAGTTGGCTCATAAATTGTTTTGGGTATGAGCCTGACGAGATGTTCTTCACAGAGTATTGCAAAGTGTTATTCAAAACCATGCGCAGTATTGCATATTTGACAAGATAGACAGCCTCCCTTTCTACTAGAGTGTGGTCTGGTTGCTCTGTGTGTCTTGGGGAGACAGGAGGAAAAGAGGCTTATGGTATGACACCTTGTTGCTCAGCAACTGCAGACCAGTTACAGATATGTCTAATTCAGGCTAAGTCTGATTCAGGACAAAATTTTTTTAGTGAATGCTAGCACTAAATAATACAGTCAGTAAATAGGGGTGTATAATGGGACCCATCCTGAGGAAAAAAAAGCAATATTTGTTGGCTGGCTCACAGGCAATTGATGCATCTTGTTTGTGATGGTGCATGAGTGCTGGACAGGGGGAGGTTGGCTGGCAGAGTGAGTGTCCTTGCTGCCTCTGGACAGGGCTGCAACCAGGGGATTGGGGATTAAGGCACTTTGCATGTCAAGTTGGTGACCAGAATAACAGCTAAAGGAGACTGGGGGGTTTGGTCTTGATAACAGTGTTCATGGCAGATTGGTGAATCGTTTGTTGTGTTTTCTTTTTTGGCAGCTTTGTTGTGGGTTGTGAAAAGAGTGTGTGTGATGTAGTGGCCCAAGAGAGAGGCCCCCTGCTGAGGAGCTAGGGTCTGTGTCCATCTCTGGACGCACAGGATGTGTATATGAAAACAATTCAGGCCAAAGGTCCCCAAAGCCAAGCAGTCAGTAGGAGCTGGGAATCTCAAAACAGCGGAGTTCTTGTGGTTAGTAGGAGAAACTGAAATATTTGTACATAAATGTTAGGTGATAGACACCATGACAGACGAGCCTAAAGTTCTGGTGGCAGCTGTGAAACTGAACTCAGAGCAGAAATGTGGTAGGATGGCATGTATCTTTGGAATTCAGCTGTAGGAGCATATGAGCTATTCAGGAGTGATAAAAATGAAAGCTAAATGGTGGAATAACACCAAATAGTAATTAAATGATAAGAGGGAAGGAAAGAAGAAAGGGCAGCATAGAGTAAAAAGAATTTCTTTGGAATAAAATAATTCTAGGGCAGAAGAAGGCTAGTAAATGAATTCTACTGAAGTACTCTAGGATTTTAAGTCCTCAGGTTTGGATTTAGATGTGTAATTCATTAGAGAGAACTACTACTAAGGACTGTGTTTTTGCAGAGACTTATTCTCCAGTTTATGGCTGGGAAATTGAAGCTCTACTAACGAGAGCAGGCCCCAGATGCAGGTTCCTGCATTCTGTGTGAATCATCTAGTTAGCAAAGCAGAAAGTCTGGATACCAGCTTTGTTAAGTGATGAGGGCATTAATAGAGATGTTGGTCTCAGAAATAACATTCTGTTGAGTGTTTGGTTTAAATAAAATAAAAAGAAATGGTTCTGTAACTACATTTTTGTGTGCGAAGAAATAGGACTACTTTAATAAAACAAGGTGAACTGAGGAGTCTAAGGATTGAACGGAGAAAAGGTGTTGAAGGTTCTTCAAAACAAAAATGATGGCATGAAGAGGAATTTCTGTCCTTAAGAGGGGGGAAAAATGGAGATACAGCACTCAAGCTTCTGAGTGAATAAGCATCTATGCAATTAGAGATGGCTGAGTCTACAGGCATAGGGGAGTGGGGAAGGAAATTTGCGGAGAAAGCCATGTAGGAATAGAAATAAAACTGTAAGGAAGTTGAGCTGAATCAGACTTTGCAACAACTGTTAAATGGTGGTAAAAGGGTAAGATCTTTTGTATGAGAAGGCATGACCTGCATACGGTGAAGATGTGCTTAAGATTAAGGATGATTTGAATAAGGTTGCCAAACTGAATACTTTGTTTCTGTGTAGGGATATTGATAACAGTCATGAGCAAATCAAGCTGGGTAACAGAATTGAAAGTATGGAAAGAAGTGATCATACAGAGGTAGAAATATAAATTTGCAAGCTTCTTGTGTACTTGCTGATACAATCAGGTGGTCTAAGAATTCTGAAAGAACTTGGGCATAAACATGCAATTGTCAGAGTCGTATGCTAATCTGCCAAGTCAGAGGTGGAGCTAAGTAAGCAATAAATGCTTAGCATTGGGAATTGTTGTGCACTGGTGCGGGCCAGCAGCCAAGCACCCACACAGCCTTGCACTCTGCCCCCTTTTCCCCTGCCAGTGGAACTGGGGAGAACAGGAGCAGCAAAAGAGAAAACTCATGGATTAAAATAAAGGCAGTTTAATAGCTGAAGGGGAGTAGGGCTGGAATAAGTGAGGAAAAAGCAGTCGCTCACCATCTCCCACAAGCAGGCTGTTGCCCAGCCAGTCTCTCAGCAGCAGCCACTGTGGGAGGCAAACCTCCATCTCTATGAAGTCCTTCTTCTACTCCAGTTTTTTAAGTGTGGTGTTATATGGTGTGGAATAGCTGTTTGGTCTGTTTGGGACACAGTCAGGACAGCTGACCTCTCCCAACTATTTGCTGAACTGTAGCTTACTTGCTGGGGTGAAATGGGGAGCAGAGTGGGAAAAGAGAAAGGCTTGACACTGTTCAAGCACTACCCAAAACATTAGTGTGCTATTAACGCTGTTTCAGCCACAAATCCAGAACACGGCACTGTATGGGCTGCTAGGAAGGAGGCTGACTCTACTGCAGCCAGAGCCAGTACTAACAGGAAGAGAAAAAGGATCTTGGAAACACAGAGCTATTTGTCTTGGCACAGTGGCACATGAGGATTTTGAGAAGATTTTTTTGAAGGAATAAAGATGTGAAGGTAAATGGAAAATGGGATAAAACGCAACATGGATTTACTGAAGATAACTCATCACTGTCTAACCTCTTAGCTCTTTTTAACGAGAAAACTGATTTTCAGGCAAAGTAAATCTGCCGAATTTCCTTCTATCTGGAGTTCAGTATAGCATTGATGTGACACCCCATGAGAAGTCGTAGGGTCAAAGGAAATGTTTGTGGAGAGAGGTAGCAATAGATACTGCTCAAAGGAAGGTGTAATGTCTGGAAAAAATTAGTTGAATTCTTTGAAAATCATTCTTTGGACCAGCCTTGTATTACATTCTCATTAATGATCTTGGCAGAAATACGGAGTGTACTGATTCAAGCTGGTAACATCATGTGGAGAGGCATCATCAGAAAAACAAACAGCAAGAAAGACGTTACGTGTAAGAAAAATGGAATGACTAAAAGGATTGGGGGGGTAACAGGCACAAAATAAAATTTGGTATTATAAAATGCAAAGTAACATTTGAAACTACTAAAAATCTCTTGCTAAGTAGTTAAATATTAGAAGTGGCTGAAGTAATGGTCCTAGGTGGTGGTGATGGATTACTGGCCTGACATGGCCCTTAAAAAAGCTTGTGTTGGGACAGGGCATCTGGAGAGACTTCCAGTTGTGAGGGGGAAGCATCACTGCTGCTGCTTCAACCTTTGAGGTTTCACGCAAGTGTGTGCAGTTTCAGGCCTTCATATTTAGGGAATGTAATTCAGAACAGAGATACTAGACATGATGACAATGAAAGGCTCTGTGCAGGCCTTGCAGAAGATGACTTGGAGAACCTTCTTTTGGGAGTTTTTTTTAACAATAGCCAAGTGTAGGAGGGCATAGAGTTTTCTTCTCTAAATCTGTTGGAGAGTAAACACCAGGCAGAAAAAGGAACCATTTAAGCTGGAAATTGAGTCTGTTTTATTACAGCAGACTGTTTCTGAAAAAAGGCTTCTGATCAGAATAGCAGGGATAAAAAAAAAGTTATTTTTTAAACTCGGTAACTGTCATAAACTGGATAATGTGATACAGTGTGTCCAACAGGAGAAGATGGGAATTTGTATCCCTGCCTTGTTATATAGGTGGACTGGGGATTTTTTTTCCTTTTTCCTGCAAAATTACTGTAATAACTGCTGCCAGCAAAATGTTGGGCGTGAGGCACTAATAGTCTTTGAATGTACTGTGGAAAAAACTGCTTGAGACTAGATGGCATTGGTCTGAGAGTAACTTCATACTTTTAAATAGCTTATGCAGTCTTCTTAATATGTAGTATGTTGCTGACAGAGCTATTGGCTATCCATTTGTTTGCTCTTTATACCCCATAAAAATTTGAGGAAAGTCATCCTTGAGTATTTGTGCTGAGGTAAGTTGAAGTGGATTTGCAACAAAAGTGAATTTTGACCACTCTTTATGCTCTCCAATTAATAGGATTTATTTTTCTGTAATGACACTTGCCTTTATTTTCCACTGCTTATGGTTTGTAAAGGAGCTTATCTTTTGGTTTTGCAATATATAACAGGTCCTTAAACTGTGGATCTTGTTTCCTTGAAATTTCTGGCACTTCTCTAGTTGATTTCAGTAGGTAAGGATCAAATCTTTGAGGTTTCTGAAAGTTTGTGTCCTGTGTTTGATCTTGATTTAATTACATTTGTCACCCTACTTTTTAGGTCTGTATTATCAAAAACTGTTTGAAGGTACACAGTGGAGTAAAGAATATATAGCATTAAATTAATCCAATACACACTGAAGAAAAGCATCAGGAAAACTAATGTCTTTAAAAAATGATCTTTTAAAGAATTAAAAAAAATAAAGCTTAGCAGTGTGTGATTAAGGCTAGTTGTGTACCTCATTATCTGTGCATAGTGATAACAGTATCAGATCTGTGCTGCTTAGTAACAGCAGCTCCATTATGTATTTTTTCTTCAGATTCACTGTTAAGGGTCTCTCACTTTCCCTTTGATACTTCAGAATTTATTTAAGTAGCTAAGAAGAGTGGAATTTAAACATGAATTTTCAGATACATCCAAAGCTGCTGAAACAGGAGATTCTCTGAGAACATGTCAGATTGATGTATTTGTTTCATATTTAGTGTCTGCAATTATAAAAATAAACTTTTTACTAGCCTTTATTTTGCCTGATCATATCTATGTAACTCTGCCATGTTTTGGCAGACTATAGCACATTAAAAGCTTTAGAAAGTAAGTTTAAAATCTAAATGCAGAGAGGTAACCATGACTGAATTACTCTCCTGGGAGCAAAAGGCTCTTAGAGTGCCTACTGAAATCAGCATTATCATTTCAATACATGTCAAATATGAGTCATTTCCTAGTTTAGGCAAAATTTCTTTATAAATCTTTAAATCTTCCAGTTCTTTAAAGAAAAGGTTAAAGTACTTATGATTTAATGAGACTGCTTTACATCATAACTGTTTGACTATCAAGAGAAAACTTGTCCTTTCCAATTTGTGAAATCCTTTTATTTTCTACACAAGTTTTTGAATACTTTTCAAAATTTATGTTAAAAGCAAAGAACCTGAGACTTAAAAGCAGGGAGGAAAACATTTACTCTATGCATGCTCTGTGTATGCATTACTAAATATGAGGTGTTTAAAATGGGATATTCCCCATGTTTAGTAAGATTGTAGGAAAGCAAGGAAGCATTTTAATTTAACAGACCACTTTGATCTCCCACTTGAAGTATCCCTTACTATCCATTAGGAACAGTTTGTCAGTCCCAAAAAGGGAGGGGAGAATTTGCATGAATTCTACATACTAGGGCTTTTTGTCTACTAATTACAATTGTGTTGAAAATATTTCAACGTATTGTTGGTGCTATGCTCCCAACAGACGAGAAATAAAAAATATTACAGTCTATAATGTATTTGGTTGTCTGTTTGGAGAACTGTTCATAGAAACAACAAGCGTAGCTTTCTTGGCAACTGGTTTGTCATTTAATCTGCTATAGTTGCAGCCTATTCATAACTGCTGCTGAACTTCCAGCCTCAGGGTTCATTGATACAAGTAACTTGCTGTGCTGCCTCCAGAAGTCCTACTGTGGTGCTTGCCTCTTCTCTTGGGTCCTAGGTACTAGGATGTACACTGTTTGTGTTGATTTGAAAGCTCTTTGTTATAACTTCAGCTTCTTAGGAAATAGATATGTCCCAGGTGCCTCTGTTTCCTCTTCATTTATATTGTATCTTAAAACATCCACCCCCTTTCTTGCCTGAATATGAATTCAGTCAAGTTCCTGTGTATCTGCAGATTTAGATTTACAGTCTAACAGCTGCCTGGGAACACAAGACAAGGAATTTCGTATAGGCCAGGATTTTAATTTCAAGAAATTGCAAAAATAGATGCTTTATCAGTGCTGTCTTGACTACTGTTCTGGAAATCACAAATAATTTTGCAGTTGCAAAAGCAAAACCTACTGAAGTTTGCACAGATTATATATCATAAATGGAATGGAATCAAGCCTTTGTATGACCAGTGCTTGGAGTTGGTAGTACTGACTGGTTTGGAGAAGCTACGCCTGCTCTGTCTGGAGAGTTCAAGATGAGATTTGAATTCCATCAAGTTTCAATTTGTTTTACAAGCACTTTGTTTCCTTAATAAAAAAAAAAAAAATAAATGTGGCAGCCAATTAAATTGTGTTTTTAATAACAGAAACACTATGTTAAGAATGATTTGCATTCTTTTTTTCCTCTACTCTCAAATCCCTAAACATCTTGCGGTTGCTAGGGTATTTTGGCATTTTGTTGGAGATGAAACCTTGGCGGCAGCATAAGAATATAAAAGGTATGCCATACCATGTGGAAGTAGCTTGCACACTTCTTAGAGGAGAATGTTTTGAAAGGTTAAATAAAAAAATAAAAATGTTCTTCAAGTGCTCAAACTCAATACTGAAAATAATAGAAATTGTGTAACTAGTATTAAAAGAACGGAGAGAAATAGATGTGTGCTTAACAGCATCCTATCAATTAAATTATGATCGTTGGAATCAACTGTTTTCAGACTGCTAGAAATCTGGAGTCCTACTGAGAGAAACAATCCCCGCCCCTCCCCCCCCCCCCCGCCCGCCAAAAAAAAGTGTTTGACCTAGAAAGCCCTTAATTCTGAATGCATCTCTTATAAGCACTGTACATAAATATGTGTTTAAGTGTATTCCAAACTTCAGGTACTCTTCTGCAGCTTTACAACTGCTCTTCTGTTTGTACTTTATGTACACTTGGGTTGTACAGGGAGCAAACTGAGAGACTTGAAGTAGCCACATGTACTTGATATGGCTGTTGGTATAAAACATGGAGATAACACTCACAGGGTACATCTACGTCATCCATTTTGTGTACAGGAAGAGTTCACTTTTATGTAGGTTTGTCTTCTGTCTGTATTTAGAGTCTTCTGTTATACTCAGAAGAGCACTTCCGATATGCTTGAATTTGATTCCTTTCTGAGGAGACCAAGCTTGAAGTTGTACACTAGAATATCACCGTTTAGCACAGAACATTTGCAATGCAGATGGAAGGTCCTCTCACAGGTAGTTCTCAGTGTGCAGAGTGCACGAGCAGAAAACTGGCAACTGGCTTGAAATTCTTTGCTGGTAAAGATGGATCGCATATTGTGAACCACTATCCTTCTTCACGCTATGCCAGTGGCTAAGTAGAAATTTTCACAGGAAACTTGAAACTTTCTTGATAAGTCTTAAAAACTTCATGAGCATGGCCAAATAGAGCAATGTCTTTTCCTGGTTATTTAAACAAATAAGTAAAGTATTAAAAAGTAATTACTACGTCTGGCTCGGGTTTTTCTAGCTTAAAGACAAAAGTCAAAAGTCTGAAAAAGTGAAAGATGAAACTTTCAGATTGTCCCTTATGCAGCCTCCATTATTTGTGTGAACACTTTCATGTGCATTTCTTGCATGCAGCAAGTGGAAGGTGACATAAATTACATGTGTAGGTTCTGTACAATGCAAAATCCATACATGTTAGTGGCAGTTCACAGAAAAAATTCTCAGGTAAGTCTCTGCATGTATAATTTTCTCATGGAAGCAAAGATTATTTCCTGATGCTGAACAGCTGGGATGGAAGATGAGGAAAACATTCCTGTCCATGTATCTCATCCCAATACCTCAGTTCAATAATACCATAATTTTTGCATTGTGTAAGAACTGCTGTGTTGGTTTGACAGTCGATCTAGATATTCTGTCTTTGAATGTGAAAGAGCAGATGTCCCGAAACAGCTTTCTTCATATACATCCCTGACCTCTTCTCCAACAACCCATGGCTTTGAAGTGTCTTAAGTTAGGCTGAGTTGAATAGCCACTGACTGACCTACATTTAGTTTAGTAGTCTCATTCTTTTTTTATAGTTTACATTTTTGATGTCTCTATTACCCTGTGTGTTATTCATATGTAATTATGCCTGTGTGAAGCTGTTCTGTATTTTAAACTGGCTGTTTGCTAAATTCTTTTGGATAATTTCTTTTGTGGGTCACTTTCTATTTATCGTTCTCATACTGTTTGAGATTCTGGCTGTAGAACTCAATCACAGGTTGTTACAGTTAGTTTTAATTTGGATTCCTACTTTGATTTGTCCTTATACTAAAGTCAGTTCGGTCATCCTCACTGATTTTTTTCTGAAATTTTGTGTTGTGCTATTGCAGTTTTGGGGATGAAAGGGTCAGAACTCCCTTGTCATTCTAGGCACTTTGTACCATAAACTTCTGTAGTTGTACTATGAAGCTTTGTGGATTTGTTCCTCATTCCTTTCTCTCTTTGGCTGCCACTGAGTATTTTGTTCATTAGGGGTTTACTTTCTATGGTAACTCTAAGAACACCTTTTATTTTCTGAGCAGTAGAAGCTCAGAATTTAATGTTATGTTTACATAGTTGAGAATAATTTTCTCACGTCAATTACTTTGTGGTTATCAACACTTTTAGTTTGCTAGTTTATTGCTTGTTTCTTAAATGTTTTGAGATCCTGTTGTAAATTTGAAGCAAGCTTGACTTTTACTGCCTGGATGTATTAACTACAACCTTTTTCACCTCACCACTGTTTTCAGGACTGTACATAATGTTAGGTTGTAGAGGTGTTTGGAGTTACCTAAACTTCTGTCTTTGCAAAGTGTGGTTGTTCAATCTCTACCTATTTGAAACCTTTCTGGAAAACCAGAGTATTATATTGGTCAGGCTTCGCTTATCCACATACATCCTAACTCATTCAAGATACTCAAAGTTGGAGCTTGAGATTTCCTTCCAGAAATCCCATGTTGCCTTTTCCAGTTTTCCAGTATACAGTATGTATCTATGTCCCATGGTCTGCCCCAAATAATTAGCCCTGTGTCGGCCTGATTTCCTGGATTATCAGAAGAAAGATTGCTCCAAGACCTGTTCATGTATCATGTCTGTAATTTAAATTTTTGCATTGTTCTTCAATCTCTGCAGGGCTAACTGAAAATTGTATAGTATTTTGTTTGTGCTGCTTTTTTGGTCTCCCATAACATGTAACAGGTCAGTAAACTGGATTACCACTCTTTTTCTTAAATTTAAAGACTACTTTTGTGTTTGAAGAGTTTTTATCCTTCTCCATAAATTGTGCTTATTGACATCCTCATTTTTGCTGTTGATCAGTAATCTCCCTGGCCCTTCTGAGTTTAATCTCAAAGTGTGTAAGGTGCACTTAGGTGCACAGGAAACCACTGGGAACTTTCTGAGCAGTCTTCCCTGATCCTCTCCTGACCCATCCGCAATAAAATGTGGTTGAGGGAGCTGTTGCAAAAACTTTTTCCCTTAGCTTTTTCCAAGGATAAACTACCAAAACACAGTCCTTTGAAGTCAAGTTTTGGTTTGTGTTCAGTTAATGTCTTGTATCTACTGCAAAGCTTTGCTGCTGAGATGCTTAGTAACTCTGGAGGAAAGCAGCTAATGTTGGTTGTTTTTTCTTTTTTAAAACAAAACAGGAAAATTGAAAATGAGTGAATTATAATTGAAAAAAATGTTGGAGAATTATAATACAAAGGAATAGTTGAATGACTTTCTAAAGGAGGTTGTGATAAAAGGAAGAAAGCAAGACACAGAGGAGGGAAGGGGTTGAGGTAAGGTTTTTAAAAGGAATACAAATGGAGTCAAAGACAATTATGTTCTTCCTTGACCATGAAGAAAAACCTAATCCTTGAAGGAAAAGATGAGACTCTATTTGCAAAAACTGTACGATTCCCCTTACTGGATACGTGGAACTTTTGTGGTGAGGCATTCAGAGGGCAAGAGTAATTGCTTTCTTCTTATGTAAATCATCACAAAGACAAGGAGATGGATTTCAACCTCCTAGTCCCAGCAGAGCTGTTCAAGTGTTGTAGAACCAATGTATTCTTGCATTACATTTGGGAATGACTTACAAGTGCCAGTATTGAGCAGTGCAAAGTGGTGCAAAATTCATCACGTATAGGCAATTCTAAAGACCAGAATTTAATCTAAGGCTGATAGTGTAATACAGGGTTAATCATTGTACATTAGTAACAGCTCCCTTCATTTGTGCAGGTATCTGCTTATTCTTTGACTAGTGAAGCACAGAGACTTTATTCAGAAGGGACGTTTCATTTGACATTACATCTCATCCCTAATTTACATGATTACAAGTAGTTCAGGAAAATTCAGAATCAGTGGTTGTGCTGTATTTTAAATGGAGGGGGCAGAGAGAAAATGTGCATTGTTATGAGATGATCTAAAATGTACTTTCAGGCCTTTTGTTTCAATTAATTTTGGCAAGTCTATCTTATGTAACTGTTTTAGCTGCTAAGAAGCAGCTTGTTGAATCCTTAATACTTGTCTCTTCATGTTACTATAGTGATCTTGAGTTTGGATCTGATTTTCCTGTGATTTGGGGAAAATAGTCATTATGCAGCAAGAAAGCAATTGTTCTCTGTATATTTTCAGATATGATGACTACGATTCTTTTATTATATTTTGTTTGGAACTCATTTGCAGCATAAGAGTCACTTGTTACATCTTTCCATGTAAAAACAACAAAGATTGATTATTTGTTAATTACTTTAGTTTTTAGCAGAACCTGTATTTGTAATCTTGAGCTCTCAGGTTCTCCTACTCTCCTGCCAAGATATACTTATTCTGTCCTGAGGAATCATTAATAGGTTGATAGAGCTCTACTGACGCATGCAATAAGGAATGTTTTTCGTTGGTACAACGCTGGATGGGGTAGAAAGTGGCAGAGCTGTAGCTAACCATTTTAATATTAGTACTACTGAAATACTGGTGATGAACTCACCAGTGAAAGATGAAATGAAAATTGCCAATCCATAATTGGAATGCATACTCTGTGGCTGAAGGATAAGTAATCTCTGATTCAATGGTTTAAAATAATATTTACTTATTTAAATACTAATTCTTTAAAAATGCAGACTATTTCAAAAGCTGCCTCTTTTCACATTGATCTTTCTTTCTCTTTGGCCTTGTTTATCAGATAATTGACAGTGTGGGTTGTATCACTCAGTTTGTATCACAGTACTAAAATTAACCTTGTCCAAAAAATAAATTACATACATGATTCTTATTTTGTATCATTCTGCTTGCTTTTACTTGCATTTTTCCAATTTCAAGGCTTTTTTAAATGAAATATCTATAGTTCATCCGAAGTCTATAAGCTGCCAGAACAGTCTGCTTTCCAGTTACCTTCCACTTTCACTGTTTGGAGTCAGATTTGGATTAATACATAGCTTGTTCTTGAACAGAGAGTTAATTGCTTCAGGAGCACTCCAGGGTTCCATCGTTTTCTTCCCCTTCTTTTTCCTCTTTTTTTTTTTTTTTAATTTATGTTGTTCTTCAGGGAGTTCAAGCTGAACTAGTGGATCTATGCACAAAAAGAAAGACTTGGATTGAAGGAAAACCATTTCCATTGAGAAGGGATTAACATTGTAGGAGATAGTGAAAAAGAAAAGTAAAGGAGGGCAAAGAGAAAAGCTAAGTATCTTTTATACAAATGCTAGGAGCATATGTAATAAGACTGCTGAATTGGAGTGACATGTTTTCAAGGATAAGGAAGATATTATTGGAATAAGAGAGACAACCAGGAAAATGAAGGGGGATTTAAAATGCCAAGATATAGAGTTCTAGTGAAGGAAGAGCTAATATAAAGCTGGAAGAGATGTAACAATATTGCTGAAGGATGATATTTAATCTACAGTAGATGCCCCCCTCTCTTCCCCCCTTTTTTCCTAACTAAGTTCAGTAGTTTGTATACAAGGTAAGGACAACTTGATGTAGCTATGATTCTTGGCTGTTGTTCTAGACTTGCAATATGTCAGAAAAAAAAAGCATGAACAATAAAAATACTTTTTCAGACATAAAATAGATCCCAAGAAAGCTAAGACTTTGATATGAAGAATGATTATGGGGTATCGAGGAGGACACAATAGGAAAAGTGGTTGCTAGAGATCAGTTAGAATTGACTGTGTTAAAACTGCAAATGAGAGCATGTTTCCACTGTTACCCTAAGGTTTCTGCCTTTAAGCAGTTATTGAAACAATCTATACAATATGAATATTGTCACTGTTATCATGGAAAGACTGCAGATATAAATCTGTATATGGAGATAAACAAATGATCATAAAATCACGAAATTTGAAATGGTCATGGGGTGGGTGGGAATATGTGCTAGGTGGAGAAAGCAGCCCTAAAGTTATTGATTTTAGCAAAGCTAACTTTGAAGGAAAGCAAAATGCTCCTGGGACTTTTGCCTGCAATCCTGTGATGAATGGGAAATCCACTCCACACAAGTAGAGAGTACATAGTATATAAAACACGTAGAAAGGCTGCAATTAAAATTCATCCCAGTTAAGTCAAGAAAAGGAAAGGCCGATATGGGCCTGAGGCAAAAGAAGGAAAGGCAAAGAGACAACTTGCCCCTCCCGACCCTATGCTTTTTCCTTCCCCTTCGCTGTTCTTTAGCATTTCTTCTGCTGTCCCTTTATCCTCTCCAGCCCTTCTGTTTCATGACAGTTCAGTCGCTATGGTCCCCTGATGTGGTTTCTTCAGGTCTCTGTTTTTCTGTACCCTGGATTTCTCAGAGCACAAGCATAACCGTCCTGAGTGCACAGAACAGAGGGGCGAGACTCTGCTTTCTCCCTGTCCCGATATTTGCATTGTGCAACCCCTTAAACACCCTTACAAGCTTTAGGTAATTGACAGATTTCCTTTTCCACAATTTCCCTTATCTATTTGCAACTCTGGGATGACTTCAATTCACTGGTGAGGTAAGGAATGAGGCAATGAGGGCTGGAGAGGGCAAGCAAATGAATGCCTGTAATAACTCATGTGGTCAGTGGGTCTATACAAAAGTAAAAATTAAAAAACAAAAAAACAAACAACAGTGCTGTGCTGTAGCATTTAACACTGAAATGGTGGGTCTTCTCTAAGAGAGAAGGGTCAAACAAGCGAGAACTTATTGCAGATGGTGTTTCTTTCCTTTGTGCAAAGTTAGGATGTAGGGCTCAATTTAGGACCTAGTATGCAAGATGCTTTATTCTCCAACATCCTTCTCCCACATACACACATTATCAGAAATCTTGTTTCAAGACACAAAGAACAGATGTGAAGAAGCAAGGCAATGGAACATATTTAAGGTCTGAGTCTGGGCAGGTGTAAAATGGCATGGCTTAAGCTGTAGACAGTTTATAGCAGCTGAAGATGTGGCCCTTAACTAAAGCAAACAGTTTGAACAAATCTGAATGTGGCATTTTCTTTTAAAAGCTGAACAAAGTTGATAATGACAAAAGAAGTGAATTTCAGAGAGATTTAATGGGACAGTGATGAAAGAACAAATGATATTTTTCTGTCAGTCAATCTTTTTTTTTTTTTCCTTATGGTGATTTGTTAACTGCAGAAATTGGCAGCAGTCATTGAGGATGACCATGTGGTCTTATGGCACCCAGCTGATGACTGTCTGACCAGTTTCTGAAGATGGTACAAGGGATCATAAAGTTTAGTTCCATGTATATTATGATGATAGTTGCATCTATATTTAAAGCTTTCTGTCACTGGAGCACTCTTGGTGTTGTCAGACTGTCTGTTGGACTGGATGAGTTGCAACTTCTTGCAATTGAATGTCAATAAGACCAAAGCAATTTTGGTTGATTCATAGCACCAGCTTAAGCATATTCACTTGCACAGATTACATTTGACAGATAGTTACCTTCAGCTGAACTCTGTGGTTAGAAGCCTTGGTGTACTCTTGACAGTGAGCTTACAGTTGATGCCTTATGTTTATTTCATATCCTGTTTTTGCCTCCCTAATGCTGCATGTGTATGTCTACATTTAAATAAATTCACAGCTGAAGTACTAGTCAGTCCACTTGTTATCTTTGGACAGAATGTTGTGATGAGTCAATTTCAGTATTTTAAAAATATTGTGTTTTTTTTCCCATTCAGGCAATTTTAATTTCAAAAGCCATCTAATCGAGGATTTTTTATTAGAAACTCCTGGAAAAGCATATGTCAAAATCTAACAACAACAGGAGTAAAAACAGAGGATAAAACTAAAAAAAAAAAAAAATGAAAAAGTGTTTCTCCTTTTGGAATATTTTCCTGGTATTCTACTAGTTTGTTGGCCTGCAGGAAAATATATTCAACACAGGTATTATAAACCCTGTTATATTAGTGGAAGTTAAGTTCCTCTGGATTCTGCAACAAGATTCTGCATGGTGTCTTCAAAAATAGATGTGTTTGCATCCTCTATCATCCTCTATAAATCTTGTAAAGAAAGTCATCTTTCCTGGTCTTTTCTTGTAACTCTCCTAAAATATTCTGGGTTAAAATACAGTTTTAATTGACAAATTTAGTTGGTCCCACTTATGGTGAGCTTAGGTATGTTGAAAATTCATTTATGGTATACTGAGGAAGGATTAAACTTCTGAATTACTTCAAACCATTTCCCTGTGCAGGCTTCTAGTCAGTTTAAAGCAGCATCCTGATCTTGAAGAAAATGTAGTGATTTAATGCCAAATAGCTTGCGCGTATCCCTGTACCATTTCTGCTCACTCCAAATTCAGTTGCTGTTTTTAAAGGCTGTAGGTGATTTTCCTATAGATCTTAAAGAAGTGATGAAAGGGAGATTTTTGGAGTTTTTACGTCCTTTTCTCCGTGATGAATAGGAGTGCAGCATCCTTGAATTCCGATATGAATGAACTAAATATACTCCATAAATTAAAATGTTTGTAGTCACTTATTTTATTGGCAAGCTGTGGTGAAAGGGCAGACTTAACTTTAGATTTTTGCCTACTGTTAAATAATAAATCTCAGCCTAGAATTATGCTGGCATGGTTTCTTTTAAAAATGACAGGATGGCTGGAAACAAAGGTATGTCCCCTAACTATTATTACTTTTTAAAAAAATAATAATAAAGTCTCTGACCATAGTCTTGCTTAAGTCATTGGCTGCAATGAATGATTCAAGCTCTTTTTCTTTTCTCTCTGTAAAATGCTCTTTGGCATGAGAACCAAAGATGTGTGAAAAGCATCACTTTGAAACTGTTGTAGATGTCAGGGTTGCAGCTTGCCTCTATCGTCTTGTCCTTTTCCTTCAAGCCTGCAATCCAGTTGTTTCCAAGCCCTGAGATGCAGAGGGGTGGGTAGCAGGTTTGGAAGCTCAGATGTGCAGAGTTCTAATAGCTTAAATAGCTACAAATATAGCAAAAATAGCATTTTGTGCCATGTGGTGTAGGATTTGAATATGTGGTATAGGATTTTGCTGTATGGTATAGGATTTGAAACACAAGAATTTAGAAGTGTGAATAAAGCCATTTAACAAGAGCAGGTAAAATAAGCCTTATTGTGTGCATTTTTTTTTAACCTTCGCTGTAAGATAATGGTCAAACAATCTAAAAACAGCATGCGATTTTAAGTAACTGTAATGGCTATTCAAAGTAGTACTCTTTCTCTCCCCAACTTGCTAAGTAAAGGAAGAGAAATATATTTGAAATCAAGACAGGGTTCATATTCATAGGACTACAGAATATCTCTAGCTGGAAGGGACCCAGAAGGATTATCAAATCCGACTCCTGGCTTCACATAGGACCACCCAAAAAAAAAAAAAAAAAGCGTATGTCTGAGACTGTTGTCCACATGCTTCTTGAGCTCCAGCAGGCTCGGTGCTGTGACCACTGCCCTGGGGAGCCCATTCCAGTGCCTGACCGCCCTGTGGGTGAAAGAACTTTTCCCAAGCACCCAGCCTGACCCTCCCCTGTCCCAGCCCCAGGCCGTTCCCTCGGGTCCTGTCGCTGTCCCCAGAGAGCAGAGCTCAGTGCCTGCCCCTCCGCTCCCCTCTGAGGGAGCTGCAGGCCGCCATGAGGCCTCCCCTCGGCCTGCTCTGCTCTGGGCTGAGCAAACCAAGGGGCCTCAGCCGTTCCTCATACGTCCTCGCCTCCTGACCCTTCAACATCTTTGTTGCTCTCCTTTGGACACTCCCTAATAGTTTTATGTCTTTTTAGTATTGTGGTGCCCAAACCTGCACACAGTACTTGAGGTAAGGCCACACAGCACAGAGGAGGACAGTCATTTCCCCCAACCAGCTAGCAATGTCAGTCTTGGTGTAACCTAGGCCACAGTCGGCCCTTTTGGCTGCCTGGACACGCTGCTGACTCACATTCAACTTGCCATAGACCACCCCCCCCCCCCCCCCCCCCCCCAATTCCTTTCTTTGGGGGTGCTTTCCAGCCTCTAATCCCCAGTCTGTACATACAGCCAGGGTTGCCTCATCTCAGGTACAGAATCCAGCACTTGCCCTTGTTAAACTTCATATGATTCTAGCTGAAGCAGCATCAAGCTTGCTGGCAAAATCATCAGTAAGTTTTTACTGGTGTAGGAGGTGTCATTTATCTGTCAAGTATTATGCAGATAATCTATCTGAGCTTGCTTTTCTTCCTGGTTATTCTACTTTGATTTTTATCCCCCCCCCTCCCTGTTCCTATTAACGTGGTTATTAGCATCTTTTTTTGTCTGTTTGAGAACAAGGTATGAGACAAATTCCTTGTGACACATTCTTGTTCTCATGTTTGCTACATAAATTCATTATCTCTTGCCAAGCTTTAGATCTGCAGAGTTCCCTCTGTGTAGTCTCAATTTTCATTCTAAATAAAAAATTAAAATGCAAAGAGCAAAAGACTAAAGTGAACTCTTTTTATCTTCCGGTCGTAAACTGTCTCTCTAAGAGGAGGGAAGAAAAAAAAAAAAGAAGCACAAGGGATTTTGGTATATGTAAGACATCTGCCCAAACTTCCCTAGCAATAATGTCATCACTGCCAAAATGTGCTTATGCTACTAACTGTATAATAGTGCTTGTGGTACTTATTTTTGAATTGTCCATTCAGCTAAGGTTTTAAATTTAGGTTAGACTGCATGTGGCATATATTGTAAGGAGAGAGAAACAATACGAGACTCTATGAGCAGGCTGTACACTGATGCTGGTGAGTGGTGTGGAGCAGGATGTGGTTGTATGGTATGAAATCCTGACACAGCTGCAGAACTTGAGCTGTGGAAACTACTGCACCTCTTTATCTTCCAAAGCAGTCATAAGGAGGCTGACGAGGAGCTTACCTGGCTTGGGGAGGAATAGAGGAATTTTAGGATGTTAGAAAAATACTAGTGCTTGGGGGCATGGACTATGCTCCCATGTGTCTTTTTTGTACACGTGTTAAAAAAAAAAAAGTCAAATGTGAAAGTATGGAGCTAAAAATAAATAAAAGAGTAGAATAAGGCAAAATAAGAAGAATCGGTAAATAGTGCTCTAAGGAAAATTAGAAAGCATAGGGACAGAACTGGCAGGTGGGAAAGGAGCCTTTGAGAAGGAATTCTGCAGTTTCTTCAGTGAAGAAAAGTGTTGAATTGTGACAAAGTTCTCTGCCATTTCTGATGCACAAATTTAGGGGCACATAGACACCCAAATTTTTAATAACATGTGAAAGGCAGCATGGTGGATTTTTGGTCATTTGCTCTGCTTGAATCACAACTGAAGATAAACTTGGACTCATGCTAATAGTTTCATTCCATGTTTATCCCCAAACATCCATTTGTCCACTTTGTGTTCTTTAAGTCCATATCACTGACCTTTCCTCCTTACAAAAATTCACTTACAAAATATTAAAGCTGTGTGGAAGCCTTTGTAATTGCAGCTTCAGCAAGATTTGCAATTATGCAAGAAAATACCGACGTATGTACCTGTGTGTCTCGTCTCTTTGATGTGCAAAATCCCTTTCCTGCATCTTTTATTAACTGTTCTGCTTCTGTTCCACGTCTGCTTTCAGAGTAGAGATGTGAATCCACATGTCACCCAATGGTAGAATATGCTGTATATCTTTATATAAACAGGCAAAAAGAGCATATTTAGACAGGTTGAAGGTGAAAAAGATTTTTATGCTCAAGTTTCTGATTACACCATTATAGCAGCATCACTAATTCCCCTCCTTCCTTCTATTGTCTTCCCTCATCTGTTGTCATCAGTGACCACTGTTGATTTGTTGACTCTATTAAAGTATTCAAGGAAGCCACAGGCCTGTCATTTTGGTCATAACCTTAATCTGTTTTCTCACCTTGGGAGAAAATGTGTTAATATACTGTCTGTTTCTATAGAGTGAGCTCGTTGAACAAGTTCCTGATGCAACAAATCTGCAATACATTTAGAAAAAATGTTTTTATGAGTCTTGGTTATTTTAACATATAATAAGCTATGTTCAGGAAACAACTTTTGTAAGAACCATAACAAATTAATAACAGTAAGCAGTTGTAACTGTAGGTTGTATAGTAATTTTTGAGCTAGATGCATCACAACTTATTCTGATTTGTCAGAATCTGTTTCTGTATTATTTCTGAATGATTAAGCAAATCATTTATGTTAACTTCGGCTTATTTTATATCTCTGTAAATCCTGTATAGCTTTATTGACTTTGGAGTTGCTTAAGATTTTATAGCAACTAAGGGGAAGGGTCATTTCTGTTTCTGCCTGTTTGCTGATCTGGAAAATAAATGGAACATCTTTTTTTATGCCTTACCAGGTAAGTTGTATTAGCTACCTAATTGCTGTTCATAAAGCACTTCAAAATTCTTCATGTTGTGTATAAAATTCTTTATGATGATACAATTATTTCTATCTCAGAGAAACTTCTTGATGTGTAAATAGAGCTTAATTAAAGGATAAACTAATGCAGATATGTTTGGTTTTTCTACAGTTTATTTTTGTTCATTTTTTTTCTTGTTTTCTCAGTAGAGAAACAGGCTCTTAATTTTAGCTTGTGTTTAATCTTAAAATTTTGTTTCCATTTGCAACTAACTCAATTTGAATTTGTAATTTAAAAATTAGCTGTCTTTTTTTCCGCAATTTTAGTTTACAGATACCTGATATTTGCAAGAACCCTGTTTGGTGTCTGATACATTTCTTAGATCTCTGAGCTTCATCGTCCTAGAATCATAGAACGGCTTGGGTTGGAGGGACCTTAAAGATCGCCTCATTCCAACCCCCCTGCCATAGGCAGGGACCCCTCTCACTACTGTCCCCCAACCACTATCAGGTTGCCCAAAGCCCCATCCAGCCTGGTCTTGAACACCTCCAGGGATGGGGCATCCACAGCCTCTCTGGGCAACCTGTTCCAGTGTCTCACCACCCTCTGAGTGAAGAATTTTCTCCTAACTAATCTAGATCTTCTTCATCTTGTTTAGAAATAGTGGTGTCCATTACATGTATTGGAATGTATTCTATTTCCTATTAGTCGTCTAAAGGTGAATGTTTGCTTCGCTTCTTGACTTGTTTTATATGTCATTATTATGGTAATTCCTGCCACTGCTGAGACTTTCTTTGATGGTATAAATAGCCTTAAGAACCGAACTTACAGTTGAAGTGTTTGCCATCACTGGATTGGCTGGATAACTAAGTAGGCCGGGATTGGTATCATTTGGCTAGAATGAAGATTTTTCTTCTTTGATTTTTGGTGCCAAGATTTTCTCTATTGTGGAACTCCTCATATATGGCCTGAAAATCTGTGAAGAAATCCATCTGGTTTCTTCAACTGTCTTGCCAGACACTGTGATCTACTTACTAGAACAATAGATGAGAAGAAACTTTAAGATTAAATTGTACTTTGTGATTGCTAGAATCTATGATAAATAGGAGTAAAAAGAATGTATATTTAACCAGTAGAAGAGATTAATGTTGTTTTGAAATGACTCCCTTTATCTGAAATATTTTAATAGATCTTTCCCATGCAATTAGAATAGGAAAAATAACCTAAAGGGAAACATGCTTATTAAAAAACAGGTATGTCTTTGAAACATATAATCATAAATTCTAAAACATTCAGAGAAGAGACTAACACATCTGTTGGTTTTATGTCAATTAGTTCAGTGGAGTATTAGTATCTGGTTAGTGATCTTGAGCTCTACTATATTTAGGTAGTTTTTGTTATTGAACAATGGAACATAAAGGTTTCTTTTCCACATCTTTCTATCTTATTTATTAGAAATAATTTTGCACAAGGTATGTGAGTAGTATTAATATAAAGACTTATTTTTAATGAAAAAATCTTATTGATGCAAAGAAATCACAGTATCCACTGAAGGAGAATTCACTTAACTTCATTTATTTTAGCTGAAATGATGCAATTCGGTTCTACACAGATGAGACTAAAATGGTCTCAGATGCTTTTATATATATATGTAATGGGTTTCGATGTTTTGATGACAAGAAGACGTGTGTGTGAAGAAAAAGTGTATGTTTTTTAAATGTACTAGGTGTCACACATAAACGTTATGTAATATAAGCGTGTTATTACCTAAAAGCCAAAACTGTGTAGACTTGGAGTCTTGGAATTCTCACAAATTGGCTTTGGCTTGGAAAGTGGAAAAAAAAAAAAATCAATCAATATTACTCTTTCTTCTACTTGGGACCCCAAATTTCTTCTGCTTCCGTGCTAATAAAGGATAATATTTTTTTTCCCCCAAGTATATTAAGTATTTTTGTTGAAATACTTTATCATTGAAATACTTTTTTTTTTTTTTTTTAATCATTATATCTATAGATAACCTTACAGTTCAGGACTTTAAAAAAAAAAAAAAAGAGAGAGAGAGAAGAAAAAATCATATCCTTCAATCTATATACTACGTGCCTTTGGGAACTACCACTTTTTACATTCAAGGAATAGCAACACAAATTGATGCAAAAGAAATCCATGGAAAGATGGAAAGTTGCTAAATATGTAGGAATGGTGTCTGGCTGAAGTCTTAGAGCTGCCAGTGGTTTGAGGTTCAAAGAGTATTCAGGAGCAGTGTCATATGTGCTTACCATGCTCCTATATGCTCCCCTGCTTCTGCTTTTTGCTGTAGGTAGACCCTTAGCCAGTACAACTCCTCTGAAGTTAAATGTGGAATTTGGTTGTAGTGCTTCTTTTTTTTCCCCACACAAGTTGCTGCAATATAGCAGAAGTTTCTGTTAGCAGTCAATACATGAAAATAGTGCTTTTTAAAATTATTATTATTTTTTTTACGATTGCTCTGCCTGATTCAAATGAAGTAGCAAAATTCATGGTAAATTTCATTATTTTGCTTTCATGGGTAAGAACTGAGTAGTACAGGTATTCAGGTGAGAAAATGAATAGTTGTAGTACCTTTGCTGTTCATATCTCAATTTATAAGCAGTAGCTTGGTCTTCAGTGTGTCTTCCATTCTGCACCACAGTGACCTGGCAGGTAGGGAGTTTTTCCTAGGTGTAGGCAGTGATTGGATTTGGTATTTTTATTTGGGAGGATGTGGCTTGGATTGGCTCTAAAGGGCAATTGACTTGTGACTGAGGACCGTTAAGAACTTCATTTTGGATGCACTAAATGAACTTGCCTTTTGCCTCATTGGTTCAGCACCTCTCATCTCTGAAGCTCTTCTGGATCATGATAAGAATGCTCTTAGAGGAAAGATTGTGAGTATCTTTCACCATCTCAGTTCACCATCAAATGAATTTTCCATTGCTTGAAGTTGGTATTGGGCTTTGCATTGGCAGCAGCTAATGCATTTGCAGAGTGGATTTATCTTAGTGACTAATCCTTGCCACCTCCCTGTGAGGTGATTTGCTAAGTATTTGACAGATGGGGAGGCACATGGGGGAGAGATGGTTTCAGAGCTGGGATTAGAGCTCTGATGTTCCAGGCTTCAGGTCCTGTGCTCTGCAGGCTACCCTTTCCTACCTCTCTCTTCTCACTCTCCTGGAGCAAATTCCTATAGAACTTTATTTATGAAGACAATAGGGGAATAATCCCGTCCTCTCTATCAGATACCAGTAAAATTCATCTTTTTTTTCTGTGGTATTATGCGCAATTTAATGCTAATGCTCAGGAGACCTTAAACAACCACATCAAACAGCCGATTCAGTGCCAGCCTTCCTTCTTATTTAGCTCAGTCCAAACTGACACCAAACTTTGAGACATTCCTCTCCTCCCACAGTGGAAAGCCACTGGGATTTTTTTTTATCCCACACATGGTTTCCCTCCTACGTTTTCCTCCCATGTCAGATATTCATACCCCCTTTAATAACCAGCAGGGGGATCATTACATTGAGCTACTGCCAAATGCATAATGACTGCTGCCTTTGCCTTACACAGTCACTGCACTACTGATATCCAATTCAGCATTGTAAAGTGCTTAGGGCTACCTTGGGGATGTGCTATATTAAACCCAACTATTCTAAATCCTATTTAATATAAAGAGATTGTTGATGGGGGAGGGGAGAGGGAGATTTAAAATTGTCGTTAATCACCTATTTTCAACAAGTAAAAATACCTGATCGTTTAGGGCCCAATTCTGTCACTCTTAAGCCGTAAATAGTCCTGCTGATTTTAATAGGGGTACGTGAAGGCAAGTGGTCTGCTTACTGCTGGGGGAGGCAGAATGGGGCCCTACAGAAGCTGCAGCTGAGGTGCTAAGCTTGCAATGAGCTGTTGGGTGTGAGCGAGCCCATTTCTGAATTCCTCTTACAAATGTTTTACAGTGAAAACAGGAAATCGGAAACATGCTTCGTATCTGACTAAAAATAAGGGTACTCTTAAACTTGTAAAAGACAACATTTTTATTTGAATGATATGACAGAGCTGCCACAGAAGTGTTACCTGCTATAAAGAAAGCTTAAGAATTATTACCTTTATTAGACCAGTGACACTGAGCTTTAGCCATACATTTCTAACTTCTGTCCCTCTACAGAGACAATTTTCTTTTCTTAAATAAACTGTCATGCTAGTGTTAATATATTGTTGGCTCCCTCATACTCTGAGAATACTGCTGATATAAAACATGTATATGTTAGATTGGTAATAGTATCTTTAGTGTAGCTGACTAGAACAAATGTGTTTCCCTCATGGCTGTGCTAATGTGATAAAGGAAAATTGGCTGTTCATCAGCTTTCGGCTGGGTAAAGACAGTAGAGATGGAACCACATTCTTTTTTATGCATTAATACCACTGAGAACTTTTCACTAGTTATATTTCATGTGCGGGCATGTTGTGCAAAGATGTTGTAAAACATGAGATAATGCTACAAATAACAAAGTAGAAAAGCCTGTATCTTTTATGATGATAACAGTCAAACACCAAATGACAGTAACAGGCTGTAAAAAATGTGATGCAAAAATAAAATGCAATGTAACCACCATATACTTAGGCTCTTGCAAATAGGGCATCAGATGTTTAGAGGGCTTTGAATTAAAATTAAATAAAAAAGTGTTGTATTTAGGTCATTGATGTGTCAACAGAAAGGATAATTTAAAATGGAGAGAGATGTATTTTGAGTGGTGAAACTCATATGCAATAACTTTTGGAACAAATCTCAATGCTTAGTAATTATGATAATAGCCTTCAAATTTCCATCAGTGGAAGGACAATAAATTTTTCTGTCTTATTTTGGGAAATATGGACTGAATGTGGAAACAGCAATAAAGCTCAGCATGCATGTATATGTTTGAAAGTGCAGTTTAAGGAGAAAAATTCATTGTACAATTTGGTGTGAAACCAAAGGGGGGGGGGAGTGGAACAAAACAAACAAACAAAAAACCAAACCAAAACAACAAAGCCAGAAACCCCATCATATTTCATATTTTCTTTCTTAAAATACTGATAGACTCATGTTGCCTGAGGCATTGATGATGATCATCTGAGCTCAGATTTATAGATAATCGTGTCTGTTTATCTTGGTCTGAAATTTGAAACACTTTATTGGTGGAATAGCATTTTGAGTGCTTATACTGTGGTTTTCTAAGTGATTTTTTTTTTCAGGTTCTGGCTTTTCTTTTTGAAACAGATTATTCTGGTTTGTAAGCCTTCTGTTTGTCCTCACACATCTATTGTTCTTATTGGAAATGATTATTTCAGGTTTATTTTGATTTGCTTAGAGTGGGTATCAAGACAGACTAAAGCACTCTAGGTTTAGTTGACCTCTGTAGACACGATTCACCAGGCATCTATATCTGCAAAATGGGACAGGGATTCTGTAAACTGGCTAAAACAAAGCAGTGCTTCAAAATCTGAAGGTAACCAAGCTGTCAAGTGAAATAAGCCTTATGCAAGCTAAATATTTTTAAAATCATGTAATTTGAATTTTGCAAATAAATTGCTTTCTGAAATGAGATTAAGTTTGTTAAGTGAGCTATTCAATAGAGTTTGAAAGTTTTGAATAAATTGAAAATAGTTTCAGTAATTAACTTCATTAATGGGAAGCTGACTACAGCCATGATTACTCCAATTTTCATCTTATCCCTGTATTTTTAAAAATTAAATTATTGAATTCCATAAAACGTAAGACTGAAAGGCACTTCCATATTATTAAACTTTGTCCAGTTTTATGTAACATAAACATGGATTTTTAATGAAAAAAAAATAAAATAAAACTTTGTAAAAGCTCAGCATTGTGTGACTTTGTGGAGCTGGGAGAATGCCATAAAGTATTTCTATGAACATTCGCTCAAATTTAAAATGAATTGGCAGGGAAGGGAATGCTTGCAGAAAAGAATACCCTGGAGTGCAGATTGAGCACATATTCCTAGCCAAGGGTTCCCTTGATGTAAGGGAATTTCCCACTGGGTGTAAAGCAGATGTAGCCAGATCCTATACCATTCCCTTCAGCCCTTGTAAGAAGAAGCATGCCGGGGCCAGCGAGGCATTTTGGAGGGGTGTTCGAAGCCTGGCTGAGATATGCTGCATTTGGTTATCCTGAGTATAGTAGATGGTCCCTTCAGGCCTGTATGAGCTGATGTGTATGAGAAGAGCTCTGACAGCTATAACATGTGCCCATGGCCTGAAGTGGTGAAGTAGCTGTAACCAGTTTTGTACCTTGTGAAACAGACCCTTGCTTTTTTCTCTCTTCCCCCACCCTGCCAGATCACCGTACTGTAGATTCTTTGATTTAAACACTGTAGAAATTTTATAGTCTATGCATCTGAATAATCATCTTGTTAACTGGATTGCTAATGGGTGGACAGAAAGGAGGTAACTACTTTCAGTAGGCACCATAGGTAGAGGCATGCTGCCAAGTAGGTTGAAGTAATGTTAATGGTTAATCAAGGATAGATACAACATGTACTGAAATCAAAAGGATTGCATAACGAAGCATGTATTTGCCCATTTTGTTAATTCTATAGGTGCATCACAGCAGAATTAGTTTCTTCTTGAATGGCTGGGAAGATGACAGCACACCTTTTGATTCAAGGATTCTTGTGGGACCAGTTGCAGATGGTAATGCTGATGGTACACTGCAAATCGGACAAAGCTTCACAGGTAAATCTCATGCTATTTTTAGCTCTGGAACTATTTCAGAATGTGATGTTACTGCATATAGGTGGTTTTTTCTGCTTTGTGCAACACACCGGGCCCTAAAGTGACACATTCTATTAATTTACAATCACAGCTTTTCTTAGTAAATAAATGAAATTATTTCAGAATGGGATTGTCCATGGCCACTAGACTACGCTCCTGTTCAGAGTCAGGAATAGAGATGCAGGTTTTTGACTCTTCATGTTCTTCAGTTTCATCAATGCTAATGTAAACCACTAGCAGAATGAGGACCACTCGGCCTCTAGTGATGCCTGATAGCATTATTCTTCATCAACATCTAGAATTTTGTGTGCTACAGTCTGACATGATCACTGCAGAACAGCTTCAGGATGTTTTGTTGCTCTACACAAAATCTTGGCTCTGCAAATGTAAGAACTCTTCAGGAATGTGCAGAATTTGAAGCGAACTCCTAAATATAACTATATGTCACTTAAACAACTTTAGGTGCTTTTGGGCAAGAAAGTCATTCTGTGTCCCATTTCTTAATGCTTGTATTTGGAAATGTATTTTGTTATGATTTTGATTCTGAATACCCAACAACTAATAAATGTATAAAGAAAGGAGTACTTTAAAATGCTTTTTATCTTTAGTGTATAAATTGATAGGTACAGTTGTACCTACTGTATCTCTTCTCTAATTAGAGGTGGCACATGGACTGGCTCATTACTTCTGTCTAATGAGCCGATCCTTGTGCCACCTCTCTAATCAGAAAAGAGATAGGTACAAAATGTTCTTATAAAGTTATTATAAATCATTCTTTTTTATCAAAAAATTAAGTCACTGCCCTCTATAGTTTTGTCCAGATCCAAGATGGTTTCATTCAGTAGGAGTAATCGTGCAAGAGAGATCTCTGTGTGCTGAATTAAAGGTGCTCTCATGCAGTGCAAAGCTGCCTTTTGTTCAACAGGATTTGATTATTTACTTGTAGTATATTTTCTTAGGTTTAGAGCAATTTGTTGGAAGAATGCAAGACTTTCGATTTTACCCAGTGGCACTTTCAAACAGGTAAAAAGAACCTTTCTTTCTTTTCTTTTCTTTTTTTTTTTTTTTTAAAAAAAGTGTGATAACGGGAAAGAATAAATAACAATATGCTTACTTCCCTGAGTATGGTGCTTTTCATATGTCTCCTTTAAGTATTGCTTCTGATGACCTCGTTTACTGGACATCATTTCAAACCTGATTTTTAATCTAAAAAGTCTTGAGTTAAAATAATTTTAACATTTTGCTTTTGAAATGTTCCTTAAGTATATGTAGTAAAACTCATTATTAAATGTGTGCTTTCCTTGCTACCGTTGTCCCTGTTGCAACCTGACTTAGCAGATGTTCTAGCAGAGACTAGATCTAGTTGCTAGATTTCAATAAGCTACCTGGTGTTATCAACTCAACATAATTCCGACATTATAATGTGTTCTAGTAAGCTTGGATCTGTTAGATGAGACTTGCCAAGCTTCCACAGAGCTTCATGTAAGCTGTGGGCAATTTCTTCCTTAAAGTACTTCAGACAGGCTGCCCCTTGTATAGTCTTATTCTCCAAAAGAAGGAATAAAGCCTGCTGATGTTCCCAGCTGGGCAGCATCCTTACGTCCTTGGCTTCTGGACAGTTGTCTGAAATTGTTTAGCCCCTACAGCAAGGCTTACTGGTAAGCAGATCTCTCTGTCGTGGGTTTCAGTGAGAAACTGCTGTTGTTTGTCAAGTGCAGTCTTTACTCCCACCTTCTCAGAAGCACTCACAGAAAAATGCCTTGGTCTCAAGGGAGAGGAAGAGAGGGCCAGTCCCGTTTACACCAGTCTAAAACTCGTAATTCGAAGGAAGAAGAGGACAGGCAATCCAGCTAGTCATCATGCTGGCTTAGTGGCTGACAGCTTGGCTTCTGTGCTTAGTGATTCCTTTCCTCTAGCCTTCCCATGGTATCAGACGTCGATGTGGTATTCTTGACACCCTCCCTGCCCCCCAACCCCCTATCCCAAGAGGCTATTGTCTTAATTCTTCATTGCTTTCTGTATTAGATTGTCCCCATAAGCCTCCAATGACTTTGCCAGCTCAGCCCATGTAGCCCTGGGCCAATTGCTTTGACATCCTCCATCCCCGAGGCCAAATTACAGTTGCCACTGCAATTTCTGTTGCCCTCCAGCCTCCCTTCCTAGTGTGTTACACAGAGATGTTACCTTTGTTATCCAGCTCATGCTGGATTAATCTAGTCAATTCAAGCTGGCCAGAAAAAGTCAGGTCCTATTAGTCTGTGTGGTGCTTCTGGGTAGGCTAAGCTCAGCAACACTTGTGAGTGCAGACCTTAAGGCTACTTAATGATAGTCTTTCAATAAGATGTAGAGCAGTTTCCTAGGAGCTCAGATGTCTGCAGGACATTGCAATGAGCTGATCTCCTGTGAATTTAAAGTATTAATACAAATCTGAATTCCAAATTGCACAAAAATCATGTTTGTTGTATATTCTTTCAGAGCAATGCTTGTCAAATCCATTGAACTACAGTTTAAGTCAGTGAAATTAATACAGTTTAAAAATTGAAAGATAAGGTATTTTACAGTGTTGAGAACTAATGATGACTTTGTTGATGCAGTTTTATATCCGCAAGTAACTTGGTTCAAAACGTTTATGTGGGATAAACTATGAATGCAAGTCCTACTTGCATATGAATTAATTTAAGTTTATGGCTGTCTGAAAGGTTCTGTTACTTTGTATTTATATCTTAATGAGTATATAAAAATTATGTTCCTACTGGAAAATAGGGACATGGGAAAATTAATAATTTTTAATTCAAAAATTTCATACCTTCTGGGCTCACAATAACCTTTTACACAGAGAGGAGCAGATAAAGGTTTAGCTAACCAGCCCACGTCATTCATCTGCCTGCCTACCTATGTAATTACCTATTTTTTTGGATTACTGATGTCAATGGGAACTGAAGTTATTTAATTGCTTTGATATAGGCTGTAAGAAGCTACTAGAATGATCCCAGACTGGGGTAGTCAAATCAGTGGACTTGTGTATTAGAGTTGCTAAAAGGGAAAATATTTTTATGTGTTGTCTAATGTGTAGCTTGATACTTCTCAAGCTGGTCTTTTTGGAGAGTTTGAGAGAGAACATTCAATTCACCTGTGGTTATGCCTCATAATATGCCAATACTATGGTTATACTTCAGAACAGTGTCCAAATCAGTGAGTGGAATCAGACATGGTGCCATAATAAAATATTGATAAGAGTTTTTCACAGTTTTTCTCCTTGCATCTAGGGCTGGATTAATTCCATCTATCTTTAGATATCCCAGGAAGGAACTTTTTTCCCTTGTCTCTGTATGTTCGTGGAGCTCCATATAATGTGGTCTGGAGCAATGAAAGCAAGTCAGAGCACTTCTTTACACTTGTGAAGATGCCTGCTGCTTGCCATTGATTAAGTAGGGACCCTGGGTGGCCTGATTCCTAGGTGATTGCCCCATTTATGTGAGATGAAACCAGGCCTTAGGGCTTCTAGAGTAATCTAAGTTGAATTTTGTTTAATCTATGAGCCTTGAGGCACAAAGTGGCACTTGTCATTTTTTATCATGTATGTAATTGCTTTTTTATATGCCATGACAGAGACATTTTGGAAGTATTCTCTGGAAAATTTCCTCATCTGCATACCCAATCCGAGTGCCGCTGTCCTGGAAGTCATCCCCGGGTACACCCCTTGATACAGAGGTACTGCATCCCTAATGGTGCAGATGATACTACTAATGACAGAGTACTGAGGCTGGATGCAGAAGCCCATCCTCTGTATTACATCAATGATGATGACATTGGGACCACCTGGATTTCATCTGTGTTTGCTAATACTGTAGGTCTAGATCGTGGTGTTTCTATCACAATAGACTTACAAAATGGACAGTATCAGGTAATGAGAAGATTGCATTTGCTATTTATTAAATACAAACTAGGAAGAGATTTCATGTACACTTTCAAATTTTGGGGAGATTCAAATCTTGTGCTTTAAGATGTTATCATTAAGGGGACAGAAAGAAAACTTCCATTATCAGCAGGAAGCAATGCATTATAATTATTGTTATGGAGCCTTTCTTTTGATGTGCCTTGTCTGTTCCAAGCAGTAATCTGGATTAGATGTAACAAAGTGAATATTTGTATGAAGACACCAATATTTAGAAATTGGTTGCCATCTTTTAACTTGAATTTGTAAATTTCAATCTCAATTTTAATATCTATTAAAATATCAGATGCACATTGTATGAGTTCTGATAGGAAGCTGGCTGCAGTCAAATGGAATTTAAAAAATCTGTGGCACACTAGCATGTCATAAGGGGTCTCTGTTGTGTGGATGTTCTTGAGGTGGTGTTTTAGCCACTTGAGCAGTATGGGAGGAGATTCCTGAAGATGCCACATTGCAACCTAACACTTCACTATGCTGCTGATGGCAAACATCAGGTAGTCTTGGAAGGAGGCACTCATCAGTAGTGGAGCTGGATTCACAGTAAGGTCTCTACCAACTTGCCATGTATTTTGACAGAAAGGAGTCAAGTTCATGCTTCAGTTACTAGTAATGCTTATTCTACCTACCTTTTTTTTCCCTTATTTGTCATTAATGTGGAGAAGGTAAAGAATATGATGGCAAGTTTTGGCTGCACAAAGACCATTATTTAAAAGCCAATTCAGATATATGTGAAGTTTTAAAATTGGCTTATTTGACACGTACAAATTTCTACATAAGCAGTATACTTGAAGAAGTCTTCTTCAGCACAACACAGGTATCAGATTGGATTCCAAGCTGAAAATAGGAAAATTGCTTTAAAAAATAAAAATTACCTTTCATCAGACAAACAGCTCATAAAATGTTTGCCAGTGCAAGACTATGCTCTTCGTTTTTGCCAAAATCAATGTTACAGTAACAAATGATGAACTTGGCTTTGTAGTACAATTTCAAATGGTCTTCAAGAAAAAATGAAGAATTTTGACGCAACAGCTCAGTTGCTCTGTAATAATGTCTGAGAGATCAGAGAACTTGTTTAACAACAAAAAGGTTTATGTTTGTCTTTAATCTGGAATGTATGGACTGAAATATTTGTTGGTTTTTTTTCCATAAATGGTAAAACATACTATATTGTCTCATTGAAACAAAAATTGGTGTTTATATTCTCACTATTTTACAACACAGTCATTAATATCAGTTCATAAATTTATCTTCTTGTAGGTGTTCTACATTGTACTGCAGTTCTTTAGCCCACATCCTGAAGCAATAAGAATTGAAAGGAAAAAAAGAGATGATCTAAAGTGGGAAGACTGGCAATATTTTGCTAAAAATTGCAGTATTTTTGGAATGGATAATAATGGATCTCTGGAAAAACCAGACTCCGTCAACTGTCTCCAGCTTCCTAGGTATGAGTGTGTATTATCTGCATAATACAGATGCTTTGAACAGGTAACATCCTGACACAATTCATTTCCATGTCCGACTGAGATAGAATCTTTTAATTTGACGTAATCATTTATTATAGGCTGCTAAGGATAATAAAAGATCCCAGATCTGACCTTTCGATTGAAGATCACCAAAAGGTCATCTGTTGCTTTTATCAGATTTCAGACATTGAGGAATGTGACTCAGTTGACTGTCTTATTTTTGAGTTAGATTTCTGCAATTTTGTGTGCTTGTGTTTTGTGGGACTATTATTGTCAGTAGAATTACAGAACACTGAAATAAAGAGTGGAGGAAGGTACTGATATAATAGATCGGTTGTAACTATCTAGTGAATATGAATGTATTCCTTCTGATGTCTGATAAAGCAAGTTGGACTGGAGCTTAGGACAGAAGGCAAGCTTAAGTACAAAATCCAGTCGTTCAATCTTACTACTAATCAAGCAAAACACATGAGAAATGGGTTGGAAAATGTATCTTTAAGCTTTTTAATCTTTCTAAGCAAGAACCAAAATAAAATCTGGGGGAAGGGCCAAGAAAAATCATTACATTTCAGAAACATGTTGCAAGCCTTTTTACTAGACAACATGTGCAAATTTAGAATTAAATGTTCATAACATATATACATAACATTTATACATAAATGTATTTATAACATTTATACATAAATATAGCAGATAACACATATAATACATAACTAATATATATAGCTTTGCACACACATGTGCAAACATATATATATATATATATTTGAATCTATACCACTACAGATATTCAAATGCGTCATCTCTTGCCTGATCTCAGGTGTCAGTCAGTATTAGGCTTGTTTGGTACTCGGCTGGAAATCAGTCAGAAAATACAGTACCAGGTGCTGTAGGCATTTTGCTTTTTTCCTGTTTCACTTCTGCTGCCTTCCTAAGACTTTTCAAGTGTCAGCATCTTTGTCTGTTCTCCAGGAGTTCAGTATTCTGAGGAGAGGAGCATTAGGTCATCTGAGTTACACCAGTTTTCAGCAGGGCACTTTGGGCTTTATTGCCGATCTTTGGAGCAGAGGATAGAGGAGAAGGGAAATCTTTTAAGTAAGCCAGTCATTCTTTGATAAATAACCCAAATTAGGTGTATTGCCCTATTCAGTCCAGAAGTATGTATATTTATATTTTCTAAAAAGAAGAGTTAATTATGAACTGTCTCCATAAATGTTTTATGAGTGACATGGTTTCTTCCCTTCAATTATGCTGTAAATGATGATAGGAAGTGATATGAATGAATGATTTTGGGTTCATCTGATGTGCAGAAAGCTCAGTTTAAAAGATAAGAAACATCCCCTGCAAATGGTGAGTATTCAGTGTACTCAAAGAGGAGTTACTGTTGCAATAATGTTCCATGTCTGTTCCCACCTCACCCCATAGCTTTAAGTGCCAAGACAGGTGTCCAAGTTCTGTCCTAGTTTTAGACACAAGTGTGCTTGTATCCTTGTGGCCAGAACTCCTTCAGATGGCACAGAGGGCAAGTGACTGGCTTTAAAATCCTTACCATGGCTCAAAGGTTCATAGTTTGCTGACCACATTAGTTAGTACCTAATGGGCATTTTTGTAATCTTGAGGAAATGACAGTGATTAAGGTTTGTATTTCTATACTTTGTACCATGTCTGTAAGTCACTGGAATACCTTAAAGTATAATCATTTCTGTATGTTTTTAATGTGTTTAGCAGATAAATAATTAACAATGTGGGCATGTTAATTATGTTACTCATCTGAATGAATTCCTTATGTAGTTCAAGCATAGTTCATGTTTTTTAGAGACACTTAAATGTTTTTTTTAAAATTTAGTGTAAATGTCACTTTATCACTGTTGCACTTTATTCATATTTTGAAGTTGCCTTTTAGAGGCTTTACCTTTACTTGGAAACTTAGAGTCTGGAGAACAGAATGGGAGTTTGAGGAAAACAGACATGTAGAGGGCATTTCCTTTCCCCTGCTTGAATACTGGTGACTAGACTAGAAATCAACTGA
The DNA here is from genome assembly GCF_964211835.1 of Anser anser. Classification (NCBI taxonomy): domain Eukaryota; kingdom Metazoa; phylum Chordata; class Aves; order Anseriformes; family Anatidae; genus Anser; species Anser anser. Next base: position 102,015,517 of record NC_139722.1, read on the forward strand.
CGTAAGAATTTTCCTCAGAAAAATAAATAAATAAATAAATAAATATTATAGTATGGAGACCATCTCTAAGAAAGCAGATACTGAGAGATGGAATCTGTAAAATATGTCAAATTTTGATTTTCATTTGTTTTCCTCTTCTTTATTTAAACAGATTTACACCATACTCCCGTGGTAATCTAACCTTTAGTGTTCTTACTCCGGAACCAAATCACCGACCTGGTTATAATGATTTTTACAATACTCCGTCTCTCCAAGAATTTGTAAAAGCTACACAAGTGAGGATTCATCTCCGTGGCCAATATCATACTAATGAGTCTTGGGTAAATTTTAGGCACAGATACTATGGAGTTAATGAAGTTACAGTCAGTGGAAGGTAGGTGTTACTGTAACTCTTCCACCCCACTCATCACTGCCTCCAACTACTAAAGCTGTACTAAATATGTAATTACATGCCTAAAATTTCTTCAAGTTGTTCTGCTTTTACATTTATGAGGGAGAAAGGAAATTTGGTCTGAAGCAGTGCATCAGTTTTGAAATAACTGGTGTGCAGATTTTTTAAACATTTCTTCACTCATTATTTTAAAATTAATTATACTTATTACACAAATCTATCAAAAGCACTCCTTTCTTTGGAATTATCAAAGCCTCTAAGCAAAGGCTTATGATTGAAACCATGGTTTATGCTTTACTTCAGTAGCTTTTCCAAGTTTCATTATAGATTCCCAGACATGGCAATTTTAACAGTTTTAATACAGAGCTCATTCTTTGTTTTAGCTGCAGTTTTCCATTTAAACTGGGCAGCTGTCAGTAAAAGTGTTACATTATCTGTGACTGACAACTTTATTGTATATGGTAAGTGTGCTGTCTTGTGAAAGGACTAATTATGCCCTGTAAATAACATGGAAATTTGGCAATGAAACAATTTCCAAGAAGCATATGGTGCAGATTTTTGTTAATAAGTGTTATTTCTGAAATAATTTCAGTAGAGATCATTTGGAGAGAAAGCACCCTATCAAAGGTAACATTTACCTTAAGGTCTTCTACACTACTAATGTTTTGATTATTGATTTAGATGCGTCGTGATAATCCTTTTACTACAACAGCTACAATTTTGGTGATTATGTCACAATAAAATAATTTCAATTGTAGCTTGCAAAATGATACGATGCCTTCAGAAAAGCAGCCCTTCAGGTGGAGTGGGATGGTTATTGTCTATTAACTAATACTTTATGAATATTTTATTTTAATAAGTCCTGGACATTTTAAATGAGATGAAATAATCTAGACAGTTATGCTTGATATGGTTAAGATTCCTTGAAAAATTATAGCCACACTGTAGAGCTTAATATTGGCAAAAATGCCATTTTACATATGCATATTATATACTGAAATTGAATATGTTTTCATTAATTTAACATATTTTCATTACATGTTATGTAAGGCAACAGTAGCTCTAATGCAGGCTTTTTTTCTTGCAAATCAATTCTTGATACTTACAAATGTGTTCAATGAAGTCTTTTTTTTTGTAGGTTACTGCACTTTTAAACATTCTCTTCTGTGTTTTATTTGTTTGTAATAAAAACTGGACTATTTTTTAAAATAAAATTATATTCATGACTGTTATATATTGTTGCAGAGATGTGTTTCGTGTTTGATTTTTAATTCACTACCTGTTGTTCTTTCAGGTGTAATTGTCATGGCCATGCTGATAATTGTGACACAGCTATGGAACCATACAGATGTCTGTGCGTCAAGGAAAGCTACACAGAAGGAAATAATGTTAGTGTCTCATCCACTTCACCTATGAACTGCCTCAAATCTGGGATTTTAGGCTTGGTAATGTGTGCGTGCATGTGTATATATGTTACTGTTGTCCTAGCTTTTATAGAAAATTTGCCGTATCAGGCTTTGTATTAAGTAAATAAATAATAATAATAAAAAACTTCCTTCAAAAGCCATTCTACCACAGAATATTAGCAGAACTGTGTTCAGATATTTGATTTGTTAGATGAATAAGTCAGTTTTAAACATCAGATGCAAATCTGAATTTAAACTATAATCCAATAAAGATTATGGCTTTACCTACTGTTCCAGCTAGCAAACAATCTCTAGAGCAAAAATATACTGAAGACTTTAGTCCTAATTCATCCAAGTTCCGTGGTCGGAGTGCAAAAGACAAAAACATGCAGTTCAGCTTCCAGTTTAATTTCATATGAAAGTGACCAGTTCAAGTGCTGCAAAGCAGCTCCACGATTCAAACCAAAGCAGAGTCAATGCAGAATATTTGTGCTAAAATTGCCTAATCCAAGGGAAAACAATAACATAGATTTACCTTCTTAGACTTGGAACATCTGTTGATAGCAGTCTCTCTGAATTCAGCTAAGAATGCAATCTTTTAGTACAGTTATTTTTTTTAAATATATGTAAGGAAGAGTTAAAACATTTCGGACTTGATTTTAAATGTCTTCTGCATAGTTGAACATGGTTAAGAAAATACTGAGACTTGCCCGTACGTATTTATTTGGAAGTCATTCTCCTGGGGGTCTTACTGAATATTTTGATTTAAACCAGGGATTTGGGTGGTGGTGTTTAAAAACACTGAAAATTGAGTTTTGATCTTATTTACTTAAGGACTGTAAAATGCTGATTACCCATACTTTTTACAGTTATGTATGACATCTGGCTGTCCTTAAAATAATCGTTAATAGCAACATGATTGTTCTAATAAAAGAACAAATTTAATATTACTTTTTAATGCACTGTTTTCAGACAATAGGTGTTAAGGTTAATCTCTTCTTGGAACTAGAACTTAAAGGCTGTATTTTAAAGAAAATCTAAATAAAAAAATCTAAATATAATCTAGAAAATACATTCTTACCACTGCTGTGTTCTTAATAACAGTATATCTCCATAATAAGAGATGTAGTGAGGTACAGTATGTAGCTGAAACTTAACAGGTTGCAAAATTTTAATTTTCCTAATTTTAGAAGTCTTGGTCAGAGAGAATCAATATGGGGATCTGAGTATAACTCATGGTCTTCTAGAGAAATATGTAGAGGATACCTTAGGATAATGATGCCAGATTGTACTTAATTTCTGAAACAGAGTGGTTGACCTCTCAAGAGGTTGCTGTAGCAAATGCTGGTGAAGAGACTAATCATAACGGAAGGCCTTATTTGGTTGACAAATTTTTTTATTTTTTTTATTTTCTTAATGAAGTGCATTAAACAGTTTAATTTCCAAAGAAATATTGTACTTGTAACATGTTTTCCTTGACTATAAGTACAAAGTTGGGAGAAGACATTGCATTCTTTTATCTCTATCAAGTGCTGAGGCAAATTAGAAGACTAAGTTGAGTTGCTTGTGATAGTCTAGGAGCTTTCCACTTGGCAAAAGTGGGGAAAAAAAGCTTGTATTTTCAGCTGAACTGTATTCACAAATACATGTATGCTTTGAAAATACCTTATGTAGAATTATACTTTATGTTGAAGTATATAAATTTAAGTTAATTAAATCTACTGTAGTTGTTATAGAACCATAGGATTATTTAGGTTGGAAAAGACTTAAGATCATCAAGTCCAACCATCATACACTACTGAGTCTACCACTAAACCATGTCCCTAAGTGCCGCATCCACATGTCTCTTAAACCCCTCCAGGGAGTGCAACTCCACCACTTCCCTGGGCAATCCATTCCAATACCTAACCACCCTTTCTGTGAAGAAATCCCTCCTTATACCTAATCTAAACTTCCCTGAACACAGCTTGAAGCTGTTTCCTTGTGTGCTATCACTTTTCACCTGAGGGAAGAAATCAACACCTTCCTCACTGCAGCCTCATTTCAAGTAGTTGTAGGGAGCAATGGGGTTTCCTGTCAGCCTCCTTTTCTCCAGACTAAAAAACCCCAGTTCCTTCAGCCTTCTGCCACCATTCATATGTCTTGATTTCCAGTCCATTCACCAGCTTCATTGCTCTTCTCTGAATGCGTTCCAGCAATTCAATATCCTTCTTGTAGTGAGTGGCCCAAAACTGAATGCAATGTTTGAGGACTGGTCTCACCGGAGCTGAGTACAGAGGGACAATCCCTTCCCTAGTCCTGCTGGCCACACTATTTCTGATACAAGCCAGAGTGCCATTGGTGGTCTTGGCCACCTAGGCACACTAGTGGCTCGTGGTCAGCCAGATGTCCACCAGCACCTCCGAGGTTCTTTTCTGCCAGGAGATTATAAATTTTCATTGATTATTTCTATAATTGCTAGCTTTAGTGCATATCATACAGTTGGTAGCAATCATATTGCATTTTGTGAACTGGCAAATACACTTTTTCTCTGCTCTGTGATGAAATCAATTGTCATTAGATATGGTGGCTTTGAGACGGGGCTCTGAACCATCTGCATAGTTTAATACAACAATACTGTAAACTTTAAATTAGTGAGTTGAATATGTGTGGGCTTGCCACGCTTTTCCCCATTAATGCAGAACAAATAAATTCCTGTACAAGTCATTCTTGTAGTAATACAAAGGTGGTGTCAACTTTAAAATGATGTATCAGTTAAGAAGTTCTGTATTTGCTGTATTATCTGCTGACACCTGTGAATATTTTAGCCAAAGACATTTCTGTGTTTCCACCAAGTTTAATATGGATAATTTATCTTAAAAAAAAAAAAAAAAAAAAGGTTAAGAAAACATGAGTTACATCAAAGAATTGAATCCCACAATCCCACTGAATGCTGGATTTCTGTTGTGAGTAGGCTGTATTCCTTGTTACATTTATGGCTGTTGGAAACAGGCTTTCTAAAAACTAAGAAGCTGTTTCAGAATAGCAACAGTGGTAGCAAAGGAGAAACTATGCTTAGAAAACAAACAAACAAACAAAAAACCAGAACCAAGCAGTCTGTGCTTGCTGGGAGAGATGAAGTGTTAGCCTGAGTGTATGTGATACTGTGTTTTAAGGATCATGTAACTTTTTTTTTTTTAATATACTTTTCTATTTTGTTAAACTGAAACGTATAAAATAGGATCTACAGTCGAAGAGGGATTTACACAGAAATTTGAAGTTTTTAGGAAGGTCAAATTAGAAAAAATATCAAACTGACAATGTCTCTTTAATTAGAACACACATTGTGAAATGTTTCTTTGTAAGGATTAATTATAAATATTTAATAAATCTGGAAGTTCACCAAGCACTCTTGCAAGACTTATAGTACGTTGTGAAAATAAATATATTTTAATGATTTATCTGCTTTATCAGATATTTTCTGTCAACGTTAATGGGTTATTCCAGTGAGTGTCATATTTTTGATTTGGTGTATGCGCATTGTAACTATAATTTCAATGTTTGAGTTAACCATATTCATTCAGGTTAGAATGAGGATGTTGTTTAATTGTTTTCCTCATTCTGTAATGATAATGTCAGTATTGACTGAAGATGAAATAAAGAAGAATTAGTAATAAAATAGAATAAGTATTTGCAAATATATCACTGCTTTGAAATTTACAAGAGATTTAGATAAATTCTAAACGTCTTCAAGGTTTTGGTTTTTGTAAGGCAAATGTTTAAGGCAGAAACAAAATCCATTATGATTTTTGACTATCACTGTCATTGATAAAACTGTTTCATAGGCTTATGCCTGTGTTTTTCAGGCTCCCACTCCAGTGAAGTAGGCTTTACATTTTATTTTATATATTTATATTGAATGACAGCTAAGCATTTGGTGAAGGAACTTTCTAAATACAAACCTTCCTTTTGGAAGGGGTGGTAAATATTTGAGAAGAAATTGCACTGTGAGCAAAGTCTTTTAACTTTCATCCTGTGCCAGAAGTCAGTCACCACAACTGAGTAGGTATAAAAAAAAAATCTTTTTTAGAGTATTTTGGGATGTAAATATGAGATCCCTTGACAAGTTCTTAACATATGGTAGAGTCTGTCCTTGTCACATTTACAGTTAATATAGCTAAAATTACCGTATTAAATTTATTTGGCGTATCTGGATAGTTGTTGCACAGCAAAGCAATACCAGAAACTAAAAACTTACATAGTTTGTTAAAGTGAAGATCTTAGTTTAATTATTTTCATCACTGTTTTATAAACTCTTTGACATATGAAATGGGATTTTTTTTTTTTATCCTTTTAAGTGTTCTGTTTTGATGAAGAACTATGTTGGTATGAATTGTGAGATAAGAGGAAGAAGGGAAGGGAGTGCTTAAGAATGACTTGAAGAAGTTAAGGGACCAGATTTGGAAAGAAGAGGAGATAAATCCAAATCCTCATGGAACTTCTCTCTCGTCTCATGAGAAAAAATGTTCAGCTTCTTTGTTTGGTTTGTTCTGTAAATGCCTTGCCGCTACTTTGGGAAATAGTTCAGCCTTATAGAAATGGAAACTGGGGCATTAAGAGTAGAGTCCTGACCTTGGAAACATTTATATGCAAAGACTAATTTATAGACATGAGTATATGCTCTAAATGATGCTTCCCATGATGTCATATGAAAAGTTGGAAACAGCACATGAAAATACAGAGCAATCAAACAAGGTCAGCCTTTCTTTACAAACTCAGAACCTCCTTTAAATTGATCATGCAGAAAGGAAATGGGAAATTACATAGGAATAGTTATAGAAATCTTAATAAGAGACAGTAGAATTTAAAAGAAAGAAAACAACTGATACATTCTTGGAGATGGTATGAATGGATGTGAGAGTGTTATTGGATACAGTAAAGGATTTAGGTCTTCAGAGTTTTCTGTGTAAATAATTAATGATATTAAATGTCTGCTGTCTGAAAACTGGCATTGCTGATTTACCAAATAGCAGATAACCAAGCTCTTTTATGTTGTTGCAGAAGAAACTATCTAAATCTCAGTTAAAGTTCAGCCTGTATCATCATGTCAGGAATTAATGATACATAGTACCTGAGGAGCTGTAAATATTAACTACAGTAAGTGGTCACTTGATGACAGACTTCTGGCTTACAGAAGGAAGCGAACTAGTTAAAAAAAAAAATGCCCTTTTTGGTAAGCTCTGTGCCATATGTATAAAGAGGGAGGTCTGAGAGGAAACTGGTTATATCAGAATAAAATGAAAAGAAAACAGACAGGTGGTTGACTGGAGTTTTAGAAAACTAGACAAAAAAAAAAAAAGACACCTAGTCCAGTAGTCTTGCATGCCTGAAAACTTTGAATGACTTTAGACATGTCTGTGGAAGTTATGGGTTTGTCCATGAATCCATCCTTGGAAAACTGGTGTAATTTCACAGTTGAAATATCCAGGCTTCTAAAACGATTTGTGTACAAGCGTTGCTGAAATAGTGAAAGAACTTGATCCTGTCTCAGATACTTTGTGATTTGTTGCACTGGTGATGACATGCCAAAGGAACTGTGAAGTAGTCATTACCCCTTAATACAGTTTCATTTGAGGTTTGTAAGTTTCACTAAATAAGAGATATGATGTCATAGAGACCATCGTGGCTGTCATTGTTACTTCTCAGAAGTTTGGAAGGCTGTTCCAGTCTGAAAATGATTTTCAGGTGCTTGTCCACTCTGTAGGATATGTATTTTATTTAATGTGTAGGAAAATTGAGAGACAACTGGGCTGGTACTTCTCTGTTGATGAGGGTAGCTGTTGTAACTCATAGTGGCACGTATATTTATTGAATTTGTATGACTTGTACTGTATTCCTTCTGAGTTACAAGTGATTAGTCACTGTTTTTTTCCTGTTACCCCACTGTAATGTTACAGGAGAATGGAATTCGTAGTGTTATTCCAAACAGACAGGGTAGAGAGAGGATATAATAAACACACAACTGTTACAATTGAATATCTCAAGCAAGTCAGAGCATTGGTAAAACAGAATGCATCACAAATTCATCAATTGCAAAACATCTCTTCTCCCTCTCATTTTTTCTTTTTACTGAAGCCCCATAGAATTGGAGTCTAGAAGAGAGTTAGATGGTGTGAATGTTTGATTTGAAAATAACTGCGAAATTTAATTTGGAAAATTTGTGTGAATTAATTTAATGAGCAGCCTGATTGTTAGAATTAGTATGGTTGCATACGCTTTGATTTTGTAAGATTTAGTGCAGTTTCATTCACCTTCACCAAAAAAAAAAAAAAGCATGGATGAAAGAGGACTTGAGTAGAAATATATCTTATACTGTCTGAGAATATCTGTACTAGTGTTTCAGATCTCAGTTGTGTTCTATTATTGGCATTTGGCATTCAAAATGGCAGCTCTTATGTTGTCAGTCAAGTTCTTTACCAGCCACTTTGCCACTGCAAAGCAGCAGTAATATCTCTTCTCCAAATGCTATTCGGCATATGGTATTTGTAATCCCTCTTTAAAGGACTGCACTTAGTTTCTGAAGTAATTAGAAATATCCTTTTAAGGTACCCAGAGTGTTATGATATGACCCTGTAAGACTTCCTTCACTTCTGTTCTGTCTTCCCCAGACAGTTGGAATCATTTAGAGTGTTCTAGCGCTTTTTTTTTTTTCCTAATCAAACCTGGCTTTTTGAGTTTAAAATCTCTGGGGGGTTCACAAGGCACAAATACATTTCAAAGCTCTGGCTAACATGCTTTCTTGACAAGTAGTCAAATGCTGAAGTGAGGGTGCTGTGAATAAGCCATGAGGAAATTCAGACAACTGTTTTCAGAAGAGGACTAAGCTGCACTGGAATAGATATTGCCTAGAAGCCATACTTTTTTGTTTAATGAAGCTTAATGGAGTGAAAGCATGCTGTCTATCTGGGGTACAGACTGGGATCTTGTAGGAAGGAAAAAATAGTATGTGATTAACTACCCTATTATAGTCAACATTTATGGGGCAGCTTAAAGAAACACAGATGGGTGTTGCATGAAACACATTTTTGAAGACAGCATAGTCTTCCAAAATGTCTGAGAAGGTGGCATTTTAATTTTGATGTCACATCTCACTTCAGCAGATTTTTAAATCTATGGCATGTATATTAAAGAAACACATATACTATATACGTTATAGGTTTGTACATATACTGGTTATTGCAACTCAACATTGACTGACAGGTATGAGATGGTAACTCCTACACAGATTAGGAAAAAAAAAAAAGGAATAAATTCTACATAACGGCATTAAAAAAATAAAAAAGACAGAAAGAAAAAAAAAAATTGCCACCCAGAGATAAGCAGTTGGATTGAACATTTGTGAAGGTGGAGTAGAAAGTACTGTTTGATAACATCTATTGTAAGTTTTAATGGATTGTTACCTTTGCCTTCTGAAGTACTTTGCTGTCTATTTGTTGAATATTTCTTCAGAGGCACTGTCCTCAGCATTCTTAGTGATTAATAAGGAACTTGGCATATAAAGGCTTCGTCTGAAGTTATTGGCAACCTTTACGTAAATATGACAGCTTTGGGAATTTTGATAAAGTAAGTTTTTAATCGTAACTTTAGTCAAAAATACTGAATTCTGAATTCATTAGTAGAAATAATTTTTTAATCATAATTTTAAAGTAATGAATTGAGCCAAGATGAGCTAGGTATTTTGACCATCTAGCTTCAGATAATGTGTTTTCTTAGAAAACTGTTTTCACAGATGGTGACTAGTTCAGATACTACATATCAAAAAGATATGTTTATTGTCTACAGGAAAAGCTACATATTTAACATGTTTTCTGAAGGGCCTGGATGTAACTGAGGATAAGGACAAAAATGTTTTTGCGGGGTTTAGTGTTATCTCATGGAAAAAAAAGAATGCTTGCCCAAGAATTAACATTTTTTGTTACTCTGTTTCTGGACCTTGTTCAGATTTATCAAAGGCTTTTGGGGAATTTACCTATCCATTTCACATGATGGCCAAGAATTGTAACCTGAACTCTCTAGATACCTTTGAAAATCTCAAAAGTTATGCTTTGGACAAATGCAGAGTTTAAAATTGGCACATGAAGGATTGTGACATATATATGAGAACATTATAAAAAAAAAAAAAGAAAGCATAAGTTAAATGCAGAAGATCTGAAAGTTAAATGTGGTTTGTGTTCTGATAAAGGTGTGGCAAACTCAGCAGGATGATTTAGGTGAATATAATCTTCTGTACCTCAAACATGGTAATCACAATTTTGTGTCTTTAGAGATTTAACAAAATCTGAATTTCTGGATGTTACCCTATGCTGAGTATCTGAATAGTTAGATTTTTTTTTCCTTCTGTTCACCTTTTTTGATTTTAATTTGTTCTTAAAATAATTTAAGAAGATTAAAGAGATGAATTTATTTCCCTATATGCTTTCTCACTTCTCATCTTTAAGGTGTAGTAGCAATATTTTTAATGTGTAAATGGAGAAAAAGCAAATACAGCAAACCATGAACGTAAAGAGTATAACAGTTTTCTTCTAAGTGTAAAGCAAAGGTCTTTTTTTATTTTATTTCAGTGTGATCACTGTTTGCCATTGTACAACGACAAGCCTTTTCATCCGGGTGACCAAGTTCATGCCTATAATTGCAAACCTTGCCAATGTTATGGCCATGCAGAAAGCTGCCACTATGACTTAGCAATAGACCCTTTTCCTCAGGAATACTACAGAGGCAGTGGTGGAGTATGTGATAACTGTCAACACAACACAGCTGGTAAGCCACAAAAATGAGAATTGACTTCTTCTGTGGTCACTTTTTGGGTAAAGTCATGTATCAGCTGAAATTAGTAATACTCAATGGCTGACATTCCAGAAAAATTGCATGTATATTTATTTTTCAAGTCTTCAGGTAAAGCACTACTTACAATTTTGTCAATATTTAAGCTACAGGAAAATACTGATTAAATTTAACCTAATCTCATACAAAATCTTCCATGCAAAAGACATTTCAATTATTACAATGCATTGTTTCAAAGCTTGTTCCATTGCATATGCTAGAACATTTTAATCCAGAATATCAAGGCTATCCAATCAAACCAGTTTAAAAGATAAAACGGAAAAAATGTTGTCAACTTTAGCTTTAATGTCAGCTTCTTGCTTATTTATAAGGGTTTGTGTTCAGTGTAAGTAGTGTATTTTTGAATGCCTTTTATTTTTAACATTTGTCTTCAATTTCAGTTTTCTTGGCTTTTTGTAGTAAGGGGAAAAAAGAAAAGTTTCAGGTTCAACAATAATTTTTCCAAAAAACGTATAGGTATTTGCATGGCACAGCTTTTATATAAGTGTGGTATTATATAACAGATGGAAGTTTAATGGAGTAAAACATAGTTTGTAACAGGTTCATTGTTTCATATGCTCTGGATCACTAAATTGGCAGGTAGAGATGAAAGGTGCATTAAAATGGACGTCCTGAAAATTATAGAATTCTCTCAAAGGAATAGAGTCTTTAATTTTGAATTATACAGCTAATTTTAATGAATTGGAAGCCATAATGCATAACCTTTCCTTCATGCAGGAAGAAACTGTGAGCTGTGCAAGGATTTCCATTACAGACAAGCAGGTGCAGATCTTTCAGCCATTGATGTTTGCAAACCCTGTGATTGTTATGCAACAGGCACCAAAAATAAGAGCCTCCTGTGTGATAATGTAAGTAGCCTCAATATATAATAATGCCAAAATGTTTTAATTATCTGGAGATAGATATCAGTAAGATTTTACAAAGTATATTTAGATGGTAACTACTTTATAAAAATCGCCTAAGTTCAGCCTTTTCAAAATAATAATTGACTAAAATTAGAGAATGAAAGCCAAGAAAATACAGAAAGCTATCTGAAACTTACCGTTGCAGAGATCTTCATCTAGACCAGCAACAGATATTAAAAATGATGTATGAATTTTCAGAATTGAATTGTAGTTTTGGGGTACTGGGAAGTACTAGTACAGTCAGTAATGTCAAGGCATCCAGTTTTTACTATTTTTCAAGGCCTTGCTACTGTTTTAAAATTGCTAGCAGATTTCTACAATTCAGTCAATAAGATGATCCTGAAATTAACTAGAATTAAGGTAGTTTTCCCTGTAATACAGACAGGAATTGATCTCCCATTTAGTTCCTGAAGTCCATTAAACAGAGATATGAACATATGAAACATACGAAGTGACACTGAAAAAAGAAAGCTGTCATATGCTTTTAAAGTCTATGGACCTCATTGACAATAAAGGTCTGATCATAAATCTAACTGTAGCTTTCAAAACACCTACTGTTAAAATAATGTTTAATATAATGTTAAAATAATGTTTAGTGAGAACATTAAAATAATGTTTAGTGAGAAGATAAGAGGGATACATCATTGGGCTAAATCTAGACACATTTTATGAAATTTTGTTTGCGGATTTCCTTTGTATATGCATATGAAAAGAAAACAACCAACCAAACAGGAAAACTCCCAAGACTCAAATCTTGAATATGCAGTAAAAGTATGTTGTAGTTCATGTTCTAATTGCATATGTCCTCTTCATTGCAAAAAATCCAAGTTCTGTTGGGAATAGAGAAGCAGTTTCTTCTTTGTCTGAAATGTATTTTAAAAACATTGTCAAGGGAATTGAGGTAGAGTTTGATCTTCAGGGAGAAAAGATAGACCTTCAGATTGTCGCTACATTTCCTGTCTCACTTTTTCTCAAACTTGTCATAAAATGATGTTTAACATTTTTTGTATGATGTACTTTGTTGTTATTTGCATTTTATTACCAGCAAGCTTTTGTGGATACTGTTGTATTTTCATCCTTGCTACTACAGTGGCACAAATACATGTCCAGTTAGACTCAGTGCACTTTCTAGGACTCACATGATATGCTGAGTGATATGCAAATTTACCACAATGTGTTTTAAAAAATACCCCGTGTTACAAACAAAAAATAATTTATAATTTTCTGTCTCCTGAAAATTACATTTTTTGCCAGCATCACAGAAATGAGGGAAAAAAAAACTATCGCAAAATGTAGATGCATCAGGACAACTTTTGTAAGGTGTAGGGAAAATGACAACAAATGTTGATTTGCGTGTCCATGGTTTTTGACTAAATGTTAACCTGAAACAACTTTTGCTTTAATAACTAGAGGAGGAGGAGTTTACAAACTTAAGTCACTAATTTAATAGTAAAATATATTTTTAAAAAGTTAATGATGAAGCTTGACTGAAAATATGAACTAGAGGATATAATGGGAAAAATGGGGGAGACTGTTGCTCAATAAAGCATCAGTTAACTGCTGCATTAGCAGCAGTGCAGGGAGAAATGATTAAGAGGCATTAAAGAATAGATTAATAAGGCTAGGGACTAAAAGCTGAAATGAATTACATGAAATAGGAAGGCATCATTGAAGGAAGTATTTCCAAATTTGACCTGTGAAAGATAGAATCATAAGGAATAAGGACCCTATTCATGAAAATTAATTGTCACGTCACAATGATAATTTTCAAGGAAATATGCCAAAAATGGTGCAGAGTACACTTTTACTGCATAATTTACCATTTTTTGCAGTTCATCAAGGATTTTTTTTTCCTGCAAAGTGCCACTTATGTCACTAAGTTCCAAGAGGTACAGTTTCAAAATTGATCTGTAGAGCCACAAAATAACCTATTTATTTCTCACAAAATATTTACTCATCAAATGTAGCTAATATTATTAACATAGATAATTTACAGGATGAGGGGAAGAACTTATTGTAATACTGTTACTCCTATCTCAGTTCTTTGGTCTTGAAAACTTTATGCCTGCTCTATTCATCTATTTCACTCTGTCCTTGGTAGGGAATACATGCATTTGTCACTTGCATAGGTTCTCAGTTCTCATACATCTGTAGATCATGTTCATTTACAGATTAGTCTGTAACATCATTTTGTATTTTAAAGTGCAAACTAACATAGTAACAACTTCAAAATAGTAACTTTACAGCTTACAGCAATGAGAGGGATTTTAAAAGAGTGGTGTTGCAGCACATCCATGAGTAGTGCCTTAGTCTCTCTGCAGAGAGAGGTCCTACCTTGAGACTGGTGGGTGCAAGACAGAGAATTGCTACAGCCTGTTAAAATTTGTCCACTTTTGTGCTGGTTGTTGGCATCCAGTTGGTGCAGAAAATATTTGCATTGGTTGCATCCTCTTTGTGAACTTTTGGCACAAAATATTTCAAACCATCTGAAAGTCCAAATGAATTATTTGAGATGCCTGCTTTATGAGACTGAAAGAAGAATTGGCTGCCTTCTTCCATTCTCCCTAACCATTCACACATGAGAAAATTCTACCAGAATACTGCTGATGTGACCATTCTTGCTCTGTATAGAGAGCTGGAGATTAATTTCTTCTGGCCCTTCCACCACAATTCTTGACTCATTTTCCTATGCTGTTTTTTACCCAGACTGCTCTACAAATGCTTACATATTCAATCAGGCACAGCAGTTTGTAGTCCTTTCATGATTCTGTTATAATATGCCATATATAATGGCATGAAGAAAAGCACTCTTTTCCAGGGCATTGGTTTCTGGGCAGAGCTGAAAGTGCTGCTATTGCTTTTACTTAGTCTTTGAACTCAGTGAATTTAGACATCTTTCTTTACTCAACTTTTGTTGATTTTTTTTCCTTCCTTTTTTTTTTTTTTAACTTATAACATGCAGATAAATATGTATCGTATACTTACTGGTGCAAAGAAGCTGTACTTTACTGCAGAAGATATTGGTCAGAGTTTCAAATGTTTAATTGTATTGTGTCGATGTGGTGGCTATATTCTCTCATGTTGCAAGAAAACCCTTTCTAAAGCTTAAAGGTAGTTACTTAAAGCTTAAATGATAGTTACTCCTTTCTCTGAGGAGTGAAACGGAAACATAGATTTCAGTGCAACCAATTCAGCTTTTGTACAGGCTTCAGATACCACTTTCCTGTATACTCCCTAAATATTGCTATTTTGAAATTCTTCATGCATTTCCCTCAATTTTGAATGCTTCTTCTAAAGCATAATGGAAAATCTAGCTAGTATGTGTGTATGTATGTATATTCTAAACCAAGATAGATTTTTTGATGGATTTTATTTCTGAATTGAAAAATTCTTTGCTCCAAAATTTGAATGAGCATTCCTCCCTTTTCATTTTTCCACCTACACATTTTTCAACCAATTTATTGTGATTGACAATAAATAACTGAAATATGTGCTATAAATGAAAGAACATCAGGTAAAGCACCTAATTAAGGGCACTTCAGTCAACAGATATACTGAACAGAAAAGGGAATATAAAGGATGCAAATGTGAACCAGTATTAGGCTCAATGAACAGCTCACGTGCATATTGGCTAATGGAGGCCACAGGAAATCAAGTTATAAAACACTGTGTTTTCTGAATCTTGGATTTCCCTTCATGGAAGGGCTTTAATCTTACTGATAAAATAAGCTGAAGGAGAAGGAGCTTTTTATGTCAAATAATGCTATGGTTTCATTTCTGAGTGGCTTTGTACCATGGAAATGCTGCTTTTCTGTGATATTTTTTCAAGTTATTTGGGGGAATTTGTCCTCTCCTGCCCTCTGGAGTATCGTGGTCAGAGGGGAAACACATCATTTTACATTTTGAGCAGTTGTAGTAGAAAGTAACTGACTTTTGAAAGTCATCTTAAGTGATGACAAGAAGAGAGTAGAGGAGTAAAAAGGAACTTCATTATTGTGGCTTATTCAATTTTTAGTTCCCAAAGCTGACGCACCAAGAATATTCACAGGTATTTGGTGGTCAGACCATTAACCTATCTGTGTGAGCTAGCACACCCTACATTTCTCATTTCTTAAACGGAAGAAAAGGAAGACAAAATAAAAATCCTCAGCCCTCTTGCTCCTCTTTTCTCAATTCCTGAGACTGTTGGCAATAGGATGCTGGGGTCCTTTCCAGATTTGTGTCAGGTTAGAAGGTGGTGGGAAATGTATAATTAGAATTTATATCAAGAAAGCAGAACATCGAAATTGGTGCCATTGCAAAGCCAGCAATGGCAGGATGAACAGTGAGAATTTAGTGCAGGTTCTAAATATACCCATGGGTCTCCAAATATGAGCATTAGGTCATTGCCAGCTGGTCAAGGGAAGGTGCCTCTATATTGGTCAAGAGTAAATAATCGAAATGAATGTGCACCTGACTGTGAGACCTGATGAGATGCATCCAAGGGTCCTGAGGGAACTAATGGATAAAGTTGCTAAGCCACTCTCCATCATATTTGAGAAGTTGTGGCGGTCCAGTGAAGTTCCTCATTTTTAAAAGGGAAAAAAGACAGACCTGGGGAACTACAGGCCATTCAGTCTCACCTCTGCTGGACATGAGCATGGAGCAGTTCCTTACAGAAACTATGCTAAGGCGCGCAGAGAAAAGAGAGGTGACCAGTGACAGCCAGCATGATTTCACTAAGGGCAAATAATGCCTGACAAATTTAGTGCCTTTCTACAACAGGGATTACAGCATTGGTGGATAAGGGAAGAGCAAGTGACATCATCTACTTGAATTCTGCAAAGCATTGACGCTGTCCCATATGATATCTCTTTCTTCAAATTGGAGAGATGTGGATTTGACAGATGAACCACTTGGTGGATAAGGAAATGGAGGGATGGTCTCTCTCAAAGAGTTCAATGTGTCCAGGTGGAAACCAGTGGCAAGTGGTATTCCTCAGGGGTCTGTATTGGGACTGGTATTATTTAACATTTTTGTTGGAGCCATGGACCAACATCCACAAGTTTGGTGATGATATCAAGCTGGATGGAGTGGTTGACTGCTGGAGAGAAGGGATGCCATCCAGAGGGACCTTGACATGCTCAAAAGATGAGCCTGTGTGAACCTCATGAAGTTCAACAAGGCTTAGTACAAGGTCCTGCACCTGGTTCAGGGCAATCCCAAATATGAATACAGGCTGGGTGATGAGTGGGTTGAGAGCAGCCCTGAGGAGAAGGACATGGAAGAGGAGAAGCACTGGTGGATGAAAAGCTCAACATGAGCCAGCAGTGTGCTCTTGAAGCCTGGAAAGCTAACCGTATTCTGAGCTGCACCAAAAGTGTAGCTATCAGGTTGAAGGAAACGATTCTCCCACTCTAAATTGTTCTCATGAACAGTTCACTTTAGTAAAATAAACTTATCAAGTGTCAACTTTTGTCACTTATTTAGTGAAGTCTAACCTCATCTCTTACTTTTTCTGCAGATTTGGAAAGATTTCTCTTTATATATCTGGCAGTATGTTTCCTCTATTACAGACACAAAAGAAATGTTTTTGAGACTATAGGGATGTCCAAAGAGAAGAGATGGTTTCAGCTTTCATAAGGGCTTAGGTCAGCCATTTTTCTCAGCGAATTCCATTTTATACTTTATGAATACATATGGTCAACACAGTTTTAAGTAGTCAAAAATATATTTCTGATTCTGTGATAAGAACATGCTGAATATGTACTAGATGAGCACTCTGGCTAAGTAGTTTGTTGTATCATAAGTAGTAATTAAGACAGTGCTATGGAATATGTCACCTATTGTCTGGATACCTATATCACTTCTGAAGTTCCTATATCAATTTAGTAACTGGACGTCAAGAGGGTTCTTGAATAGGATCCTCTTTGATTTTTTGATTCTAGATGTGATGAGTTACATTAAAATGTCACCCTATTAAAGAATTCTATGAATATAGTCTAAAGCAGCATGAACTGTTATGTGCATGTAAAAGTCGGAAATCTTGAGTAGTCTGCTTCCTGATTAAGGACAATGATGTTATAGCTGTGATTTGTGCAGGAAGAAATTGCTTGCATACCTTTTATAACCATTTAGATTCAAGGATATGGGACTAATGCGTATTTCATACATAAATTATAAGTGACACAAGGGATTGTATGCTAACTCAGCATCAGTGATTTTCTGTATCAAATAACAATTGTAATCATGAGGTCCCAAGGTATCCACCACTTGGTTGTAACGTTGTGCTAGACTCATTTTCACAGTGAACAATCTAGACAGATATATTTTATAAGTGTGTTAGTACCAAGATGGTCACATTAATAGACAAGTTGTTTTCCCCAGCTTACTGCTGGGGTCAAATACAGGCCTGTCAAGAATAAGCAACAGGAGAAAAGATTACTTTCAGCTCTTCTATAACCAGCATAATTACAATCTATTTCTTTAAATGACAGATAGCTTTTGAAATGGGGGGTTAGCGGGGAGGGGAAAGGTCAGTAATATCTCCAGTGCACCACTGGTGAAATCTTGGTTAAAAAAATCTTTAAATATTAATTACTACCAGTATGATCAATGACACTGCGGTTTCCAGCGGTGGTTATAGAAGTGGTTTGTTCTACCTGTTTTGATGTAGATTTCCATGCTATAAAACCTGTGGCACACCTATGTCTGTATTATCATAAACATTTGCAATTTGAACAACTTTTTTTTGGTAACAGTATACATTGCCAAGCATTTCAGAGTGCTTCTGGATTATTTTAGTGCTTCTCTGTCTTTATAGAGGAATTAAAGATTTTTTTTTCTGTATTTCCAAATATTTTTCTGTATTTCCAAATATTTAAGCCAAATTTTTCAATAACTAAACTGAGTGATTTTTTTTCTTCCTAAATGCATGCAGTAAACAACCAATTTTCATAGGAACTTAAAAGTGCATGTGTGCCTTAATTTTGCTTTCCTCTTTTAGGTAAATCTCCAGTTCTCTAAATCTATTTTCTGATTTTTTATTACTTTTATTGCTTTTTACTGTAGTTTTTCTGATTTGTCTGTCATACCCTTCAACTACTTGATCTGAAGTGTTAACTTTCCTTTTCATGCCTTAAATATAATATTCTTTTTTGGTAAATCCCAGAATAACATTTACTTTTTCTGTTATGTTTTCATATCATTCTTATTTAATTTGTGGAGGTCCAGTATCACTTATAGATCATGTTCTGCATTATTGTATTTTCAATATTTCACTTTATTTCACTTTAGCTCTTTCCTTGCTATTTGTTAAATTTTGAACTTCTATATTTACTTCATCTTTACTGATTTTAGAGAATTTGCACAAAGCATAAAACTGATTTTGAATATCAGCCCACTGAGGGTGATCCCAGAACAGCAGTGCCCACCCGAACCAGGGCAGAGTCTCACAGCATCTAAAGATGTCCAAGTGCTCAGAACAGGGTCCATTGACAGTTTCAGACAAGGCAAAGTGATAAAACAGGTCTAGGGTCCATCCAGGGAGTCCAGTCTGGAGCAGCAGGACATCTCGTGCTGGAGACATGGCTGCAGTGTAAGACTGAGGGGTCCATCCAAGAGACTAGGGATGGTCACAGCTGCACGCAACCTCAGGCAAAGTCTGGGTTCCCAGACCTGAGCTTATCTGGAGCTCCTGAGCCATGGGCAGAGGGTATGACTGGAGGCCCCAGGTGAGACTGCCCAGGGCCATTAAGGCTGGTTGGTGCAGGCTGTGACAGTGCTGGCCGGGCATCCTAAGCTGTGGGTGATCTGTGAGGTTGTACGCATATTCTCTGTTCTGTCTTCAGAGTCTGCTAACAAATATATTGAAGAGCTTACCACCCAGAACAGACAACTAAAGAACCCTACAGAGCTTTACAAAGCTTCCCAGTTTTACAAGTACTTCTTTAAACTATTTTTTTCTTTTTTTGTTCTTTTTTTTTTTTATCCTCTCCATCTGCTATCTGGAATCTATTTCTTTTTCTCTAAGTTTCCACCCAGCTACTTGAAATATACAGAGTATATGAAAGATAAAATCTGTCCTATATAGGATGCATTACAGTGGCATGTTTCCCTTACTGATATTCATGTCTACTTACAATGCTATACTTACTATAGAGGTCAGGGTTACATTGGAATTATATAATTGCAATAGTTCTTCTGTATTTCAAAGGCTAAACGTCAACAGATACCTTTCATCTTGATATCCTATATTGACAGGTGAATAGCTGAAGAAGCAGAATGGAAAGGTTTCCTAGTCACTTATAGCTAAGGCATAAGCAAAATAGAAAATATTTGTGAATATAATCAGAG
Source organism: Anser anser (assembly GCF_964211835.1). Lineage (NCBI taxonomy): Eukaryota > Metazoa > Chordata > Aves > Anseriformes > Anatidae > Anser > Anser anser. The sequence continues at coordinate 102,035,433 of NC_139722.1, forward strand.
GTCAGAGGCTCTTTTTTTCCAAAGACTTAGAAATTTGTAGTAAGGAAGAATTTCAATGGTTTTTTTTTTTTTTTTTTGGTCTGGTACTTCTATGAGAGATCCTCTAACCTGGTACATAGAAACCTATTTTCAGATCTGTTACAAAGCAATCTGATAAGCATTCTGCTCTAATGAAAACTTTAGTTTCCAGCAGTTCCTCTAGCCATCATGAAAGTCTTTCACTCTTTTTAGAAGCAGGAAACCATTTGCCACTTGTACTTGTTACAGATGGAAAACTATTTGGTATATGACAGAATGAACATTTTTACATGGAGGTCTCCAAAGGATTTCATTGGCTGGTTCCTGGAGAAAAATTGAATTATATTCACTTGTTGGCCAGTTATTTCTCCCTCATTGTGAAGAATTGTATTTGTTATTCTGGAATAATTTTTACCCTATTAAGGGAAAGTTTGGGGCATGCATTTTGTACATCTGAAGGTGATGAAAACTGCTACTACTTGTACTCTGTAATAGCTTGACACTTAAAACTATGCTGAAGATACTTGCTTCTCTTTGCATTCTGTAATCTATGCATTTCACTTTTTGCATGAGGAAATGGCTGCCATCTGTTCATTATTAGCCTTGGCTTTATGTGACTGTAAGAACAACCATACTGGATGAAATGAGATTTTCATCTAGCACAGTATCCTCTCTGACAGTTATCAGTAATATCAGTAAATAATTTATTGTTTTGGGGCTGCATGAGACAGGAGTTTCATTTGAGTTGTCTCATTTGGTGTTCACCTATGTTCACCCATGGAGTTCATCCAACTCATTTTTGAATGTACTTCAGAAAAGTGTATTTTTCAATACGCTTAATGTGCATGGAAGAAGTTCTTTTTCATTCTTTAAAATTGACTTCCTGTTAATTTTGTGGGTGTTCTTCTCATATTTTGAGAAATACTGAATATTCATTCTGTAAACCATTAAGGATTTTATAGACATCTACTCCCTCATCTTAGTCATGTCTTTCCAAACTGAAAAGTCTCTTTTCATTTGTATCTTTACTTATTCTACTCACTCTGCTATCTAACACTTTTATTTTAGGATGGATAACCAGAGATACCCATCTTAAACATTATTCAAAATGTTGATACACAATGGATTTTTATGACAGAATGACATTTTCTGTATAATTCTCACTCCTTTTCCTAATAATTCCACTATTCCAAATGCCGTTTTTAACTGTCTGATAGCTTTCATATCTTTTAAGGGGAGAATAGAGAAGCTTTAACAGCACGTTTCGTGGGTGGTAATAGCTAATTTTGGACTTATGTTCATTCCGGATGTCGCCGACTTAAATAAATGTAGTAGAATCATGCTTTTATTTTTTTCCAAAAAAATATATCAATCTTTTCCATTATATCAAACTCACGATTTAATTTTAACTAATTTGCTGTGTACAGAAAAGGGCTGCTAGTCCATAGATCTCAGAAACTCCCTTACAGCTGTTTTAGGAGATTGATGTAACTTTTATAATTTTATTCCTCTTTTACTGAGGTTGATTTCAGCAATTAATAACTCAGTAATTTTATATTTGAGTTCATCTAGGACTCTTCACTGATGTAGTCAATTTTCAATGGATCAGGTTTTAGTAAAATATTTTCCTTCTGACATTTCAGTTGGAAACCAGTCTTGAAAACTGTTCCTAATACAGAACAGCTCTTTCACAGTGAGCAGTGGTGAAATGTTTTATGTTTTCTTTTGTGGCTGTATCTTCCCTGAACGCTACATAGAATCACAGAAACATCAGTTGGTCATCTGCTCCAGCTCAAAGCAGGATTGTTGTCAATACTAGGTCCAGTCAGTCATGCTTTTCTCTGTATGAGTCTTGAATACCTCTAGGGATTGAGGTTCCACGTTCCCTCTGGGCAATCTGTTACTGATGCTGCCCTTCCACTGTAGTGGAAAAGGTGTGATGTCCAGTCTGAATCTGCCCTTAATTATTTATTGCTCTTGCTAATTCCTTTGCTTCTGACATTTGAAAGATACTTTTTTTTTCTTTTTTCTTTTTTTTTAATTTCATACCTTAACCATGTTGGTTGTTAAAAGCTTTTTTGTACTGCCTTATTCTGGTTTTAAAATTTGATTATGGTTATTCTCTTACTGAATTTCCTTACTGTGATTTGACTTCTACTTTTTGAAAGACTTGTTTTTGCATCTAATACTTTCATCCATATGGTAGCTTTTGGAGTAATTTTAGTCTTTGGAGGTATGTGTTCTGTGTTTATGCTGAGTGTTGGAGATGTGTCTTTATACAATGCTTGCAACTGCAACTGAGTATGCTATGATCACTCACACAAAACGATTCTTTTATAGTTATTTATTAAATTAGGTGTTTTTTTTCATTTAGTTGCTCAGAGTAAACTCTGGTATTGCTTTTCATTTGTGAGTTCTCTGATGAATGGCTTAGATGAATGAATTAGTCTCTGATAATAAATTAAATGTCTAGATCAAATTCAGTCTAAAAGAATAACTTCAAAATCCTTGTTGCTGTGTTTTCTGCTACAGTGGCTTCTCTTAGCTCTTACCTTTTTGTACTTGCTGTTGTCTTGCCTTTTTCTTATAAAATATTATTTTCATGGCTTTTTAATTTATTCTTCTTGTTGAAAAATGTGGCTGTTATATCAGTAGTAGACCTTTATAATAACACATTGAAGAGGTTTTATTGGACTGTGAGGATGGGATAGGGACACATGCTTCTCTATAACTTTCATTCAATGTTTTCTGCATGGAAAATTTACTACTAGATTTTGAAATACTCTATTTTATCTTTTGTTAATAAAGCTTAGAACTTCATTGTAGATTGGAGGGTGTGATAAAAACATTTCTTTTAAATTGTCACTGGTCCCATAGAGCTCTCCTGTTTCATCTTTGTCTGACTTGTAGGTTTAAAATGAATGCAACAACTGTTAAATGAAGTTTTATTCTGGTAGTTACTGGTAGCTAATTAAAAGCAAACACTGAACTAAATCTGTTGATGTTGTAGATGAATAACAAGTTTTGAATCAATGTACTTTTTATTTTCTGTAAACATTTACACTGAAAAAAAAAAAACAAAAAAACACTGACCCAAATAAAATTATTTATACCACAAAGTTTGTTTACTGTCATCTCTGCATTCCCCAGAACACTTGATGTCAGAAAAGCTAAATCTATAAAAATGAGGCTGTGGTACGTATCCCATGAAACTTTAACATTTTTGTGCTTTAACCCAACTTGACCATAGTAAACATGTTTTTAGTCTATCCTTCAACTCTACTGAAGAGAAGGTAACTCACTTTTCTTAGGCTTTTAAATGACTACAAAAGAAAAAGAATATTGTACACCTATACAATTTACAGTACTTCCTCTTTTTCTAGTGTGACACAGATACAGTCACGACTTACTTAACTACTATACTATACTAATCTCTTGCTGACTGTGGACAATCCAAAAAAGAGAAGCAAAACTTTCATACTCCTGTACTGATACAGTCTGCAGAATATGAAGCTTAAATGGGGCATACAGAATTTCTTAGAGGATGTGTTTCTTTGATCACTGGTCAGGAAGTGGAACTCAGCTGCAGAATAGGACACGACCTTCCCAGACCTTCTTGTGTCACAGCCACCATTCTCCAGCTGGCTATATGTAACCTTGAGGCTATTCAAGATAACTACACATAATGAGGCAGGACACTGAAGAACTTGCAAATATATCTCACTGGTGTTGCAAGCTGGAAACAGGCAAGGTAGATTGGCCTAAGTAGTAAATATACTTCCTAATTGAAATATATTGGCATAATAGTAAATATACTTCCGTATGTTTGTGGAGTACTTTAATTCTTTATTCGCAAAAGCTTCAGTTCAGTTGAATGTGTTGTAATGAGTTAATCACTCATAAGCAAACCCTATGCAATTTTTTTACTAAGGGTTTTGGGCTTTGTTTTACATTTGTGTTGAGAACTGCATAACATTCTTAGGCAAGTGGTCATGTGCACAATTTATACTTAATATGTAAACTACAAGTGATGAAATCTGGTGGACTAGTGGTTGATCAAGGATGCTCTCTAACTAGTAAAAGCTTTTTCAGCCCTGAGTACTGTGGTGGTGTAATAGGAATTGCAGATGTGAACGGCTGATGTGTAATTACTGCTACAATGTGACAAAATGTTAGACCTCATTTCTGTCACAAAAACTTTGTAGGTTTTCTTCATGTTTACAGTAATATAAAACAAATGAAAAGGGAGAAATGGTATTATTTTTTCAGCTTTAGTCAATTCTTTCTCCTACAAAGCACTCACACAGCATCTCTTCACGCCCTGTTCTCCTTTTCAGTTTTCCATTGAGGTTTGAAAATTCTCTCCTTGCTTTTTAATGACTTCCAATGTGTAGGTTTTTTTATGTTCCTTGACTATGAATCCTATTTTTTTGGCCAAACCTTATGCTTCTCTGCATTGGTTTGACTCCCTGTTTTCACCTGTGTTGTACATTGACTGATACCTTCTATTCTTGCCCTATCTCTGTGTCACTTCCCATTTGTTGTGGTTTTCCCACTGTATCAGAAAGTGATAAATGTAGAGATTGTTTTTTTCTGACTTTCAGAGGCTTGAAATTAGCTTTTCAGGAGCCCTTTAATCTTGCACAGGATGAGAGAGTCATGCTCCCAAATCATGGCTCAGGCATAACAAAGGATGCATCAGATCCTTCCAAGTAGTAATGCTACCCATTTAGGGAGGAGAGGAACATCCAGGTGCTGAAGCGGAATATTTGGATCCCAGGTAAACCAAGAAAATAGAGAGCCATTGGATCACATCCAGAAAAGAGAATTTATCATTGAGTCATCAAGGAAAAAGTCTTCCAACTTTGCTTTATTCTCACTTAACTAACATCTTCACTAAAATAAAAAAACATATGGTCTTACAAAGAACAAAGAAAATGAAAAACTTTACCTTTGAAAATGACACAATATTTTATAGTAACTGATTCAAAAAAATACAGTTTATTTAAATAGAAATCATCATATATGCAATAGAATTTTGTAATTTTTTTTTCAGCTTTCTCTGTCCAGCTGGTGAATACTGCTGCATTGTTTACTCAGTTCTTTTTTCCTTCTGTTTTGAATGGGAAAGACTTTTAAACTCTAGTTAAAATTGAACAGGTACAGTGATTAATATATCTCTTCTCTCTCTGAACAAGTTAAAAAAATGTTACACAGGCTTATATTTTTCTGTTCCATTTAAAGTTTTTTCCTCCCCAACTCATACTTCCATTCTTGTTGCTAATGAGTGTATCATCTAAAAATAGATATGTTCATCATTCTATAATATTTTGTATCTTTCTAGATTGGAGGCCAGTGTAATTGTAAGAGACATGTGTCTGGCAGACAATGCAATCAGTGCCAGGAAGGATTCTACAATCTACAACAGTCAAACCCTGATGGCTGCAGTCCCTGTAACTGTAATACCTCTGGGACAGTCAATGGAGATATTACCTGTCACCAAAATTCAGGCCAGTGCAAGTGCAAAGCAAATGTTATTGGTATGTGTAATGCAAGAGTTCGGAGGCACTTTTCTTGTTATCTCTGGAAATAAACACTTGATTTCTAAATGAAAAGTATAGTAAACCTCTTTGCTGAAGGCAGAATTTAAAAATGAATGAAATTAACTGTTGGAAAATTATTAATTTAATAATTCTATCAAACTACAGCTTGAAGCTTAGTTTAATCAACCCTTTAGAAGTTTCTTTACGGTATAGCTGCATTAGCTTACATAGCTCCATACTAATAAGGCACAGAAATAATGTAATTTACTTACTGCATAGATGTTTCTTTTAGGAAATTAACACTTTTTCAAAATGTTTTATACTTAATGAGTTCTAAGCAAATCATTTCCATGCTAGTTTTCTTAATAGAGCAAAATAAATGGATTTTTTTCTCAAAATATTCTGTGCTACAGGGTCCTTTGTGATAAATCTATCCATTTTTTTCTATTATATTTCTTTGAACTGTTCCTATGAAATGCAAAATAAGTCAACATAATTCCACAGATCATGTACATAGCTAGGGTTAGTTATCAAGGGCCACATAATTTTAATTTTGTAATTCAATGCCAAGCTGATTATAATAAACTGCTACCTTCTGCGTTATTTATCATTTTTTTACAAGACATGCTTTTTTGTTTGTTACTCCCACAGGTATTTTTCAGAAATTAGATTTGATTATAGCAATTTATTACTTCCAGCATATTTGAGGGGAGCCACAGCCACATAAGGACAAAATTTATCAAGTGCCCAAAATACACAGTATATATAATACACTTTGAAATGTTGATGTATGGGAATATTATGCAAGGAGAATTTTCTGATAAAGTGAGCCTTGCATGGTAACTGTACATGTCTCAGACTATACATGTCTCAAGAAAAAAAAAAAAGATCTTTTCCTGCTCTGTTATTAACACAATTAGTAATCTATTATTTTGTCAGTTAAACGTGGTTGTAGGTTGTGTTAACAATATTCAAGTTTCAAGTTTCTAATAATTTATAATTTATTGATTTGTGAAAATTGAATTATTTGTAATATTGTGAGCATTCCTTTGTCTCTTCTTTCTTCTTGTTGTAGCTGGAATTTCAAAAAGGAAATACAAAATAACAAATAAAGAAAAATAACTCTAAACAGACATAAAACTGAACCATCTCTATCCTCTTTCTGTGGAATGCAAAGTACCTGTTTTCCATATGGTAAAGAGGGTGATAAGAGTCAAAAATAATCTCTGTGACTTTATCTGTGCATCCTAAAATCACTCTATACATTCAGTAAAATGAACTTCAGAACATTCTTAATTAATGTTCTTTGCATACATTTTGATTTTCCTAAAATTCTTCCTCTGTGAAAATGTTTTTCTTAACTCAGTGGGAGTTTGGTGTACAAGAAATGCACAGTGTGGTTCTTACATATTTGATTGTCTACATATTACTTTTCTCTCTTTGCTGGGAACAACAAGAATTATTTTTATTTCTGCTAAAAAGTAGCGCAAAAACTGTGTAAATCTATGCTTTCTGCAAATTTATTTCTAAGTAAGGTGGGGGGCTTTTGTTAAACAAGTAACCGACTATTAACAGGATAAAGACCTAATTCTTTCCAGACTGGATTATCTTTTTTGTTTTCCAAACCAATTCTAAATAAGCTTCTATATATTTGCACATGCAGTAAACTTAACAGAGAATTTGGATTTGTAAATTGTTTTTTAGAACAAACAGTCTATTGCCATTTTATCTATTTAAACAAACATCATAACAGAAAAATGCAACCATGGACTGTGGTGTTATGAAACATGAACTGTTAGAGTTAACACAACTGTTAAATCTTACTAATGATTCTATCACCAGTAAAATACATTAGCACCAATAATTTTATTAAAGTAGGTCATTCATCTAGAATAAAAAGGTAGAAGAATGTGAATTAAATGCCAAGCGTGCTAACTCCCCTGTACTTGTTAACATTGAATGTGATGCCCTGTAGGCCTTCCTCAGTATCGTTAGGAATAGATTACCTGTCAGGAATATGTATGGCATATTCAAATAAGCACTGCGCATATTTTTAAAACTGATATGATATGAATCCATGTAGACCAATTTTAATAGTTCAAAATGAGTCATAATTCTTGTTAACAATACAGTTATTTTTAAAATTTGCAGCAATAGTGGTCCTTTTTTATTTTCCTTATTGAAATTAAATGATATGCCTTAGGTGAGTCATTCATCACTGTTACAGGAACTTGCCTTCTGTTGGAGTTTTTGAGTTTTATCCATATGTATAATGCATTTCCTACCATTTTTTAGTTTTATTTTTCTGCATATAAGATGTTAAATATAAGTTAGTATGTTTTTGTACTTTTAAATGATAATATTTTGCTAGAAGATTGTATTTATTTTTTTCTGGATGCAACAATTAAGTGATGGCTTCACAGTGAAGGATTTTCCCACTGCAAGGGAATGCAAAATTGAATTTGCATTTTTCATACAATAATCTAGTTTGCTTTCTTGTAATGTACATTTTATAAACTAAAATAAAAATGCTATCCCTTGGGGCAGGGATAAAGCAAGCAATGACTTTGAAAACAAAGCTAATAAAACAACAGGATGAAGTATGAAGAAAACCGTTCAGATTTCAGTGTACTATACGAGTTAACTAAATCATACATTTAGATAAAAATATTTCATTTTGGATTATGGAAAACATTTCTGCTTTCAGATAGGTTTTTCAGTTAGCTTTCAGCCAAGAATAAACACTAACATAAATGTAAGCATTGTTCAAACCAAAGTACAGTGTTAAATAAGTCATCAGAATGTCTTACATTGTCCTAGAGTATATTTAATGTTTTTAATATAGAATGTAAATCTGTTATCAGAACAGATTGAGAGCCAAGTACTATTCCCTTTATGTTGCACTCTACTAAATAGAGAGAATAGTTCATGTAAGTGCCGGTTGTGCAACAGGTGATCTTCCCGGGGACAAAAGTGATTTTTTTTTTTTTGTCTTGAAATGTTGCAAAGAATCTCTTGTGGAAGTATCTTAAATTATACTGAGATACCAAAAGAAATGAATGAGTTCTGGAACAAACTGGAAAAGCAAACAGGTTTTTGGGATGCCACTTCTCTTCTGTTGATTTGTGCAGCCCTTTCATTCCTGTTAATTATGCTAGCGAAGAATATTACACACAACCTTCCCCCAAGTATACTTGCACTATTTTTGAATTGAAATGGATGGATTGTCAGCTTTATTACTTTTATTTTTATTACTTTCTATCTTTCCAGGTCTTAGGTGTGATAATTGCAATTTTGGATTTAAAGCTCTCAGATATTCCAATGAAGATGGATGCGAGCCTTGTTGGTGCAACAGCCATGGCTCAGTAAACCAATTTTGCAACCCTCTCACTGGGCAGTGCAGTTGTAAAGAACAAGTAAAAGGACTTCACTGTGATACCTGCGTGGACAACTTTTATGGGCTAGATGTGACTGGCTGCAAGGCTTGTGAGTGTAACATTGCAGGTTCGTTTTCTGGAACAGTGTGTGATGCAAAAACAGGGCAATGTGCATGTAAACCGAATATTGGAGGAAGACAATGCAACAAATGCCTAGATGGCTACCACAAAGTACAAGAAAAGCATTCCTTTATTTGCCTGCCATGTGACTGTGATAAGGCAGGTACAGTAAATGGCTCTCTGCTTTGTGACAAATCAACAGGACAGTGTCCTTGCAAAGCTGGTGTAACTGGCCTTCAGTGCAATCAGTGCATGCTTCACACGTACAACCTCAGCATGAGCAACCTCCTTGGCTGCCAGCGTTGTGACTGTGACGCTCTGGGTACATTAGCAGGAACAGTTTGTGACCACGTTTCTGGACAGTGCGTATGTCTGCCTCATCGTCAGGGGAGAAGGTGTAATGAGTGTAAGCCAGGTAAGGAAACCGGAAGAAAATCTATCTGATGTAGTAAGCTTTGTTTTGTCGCACATTTTCATAGTTCCTCCAGTTTTAATCTGTACTTACAGAACTTCATGTCTGACACTCCTCTGACTTGTCATTAATTTTTTTTATTTATTTACATTTCTTCCTAACTTTGCGAGTGAGAGGGAAGTATTAATGTCTGTATTGACATTAAATACATATTCTATTGCCAGAAACTGTATAATTTGTATTATTACTGCACTTTCGATACATCCAAAATATCTTATTCTTGTAGGTATTGGAAAACTATCCAATTCTTCATGGCCAATTCACTGAATAAGTTGCAGTCTAAGAGTTAAATTAGCATAGTTTGATGACCTCATAACAAAATAGTGGTTTTGGACGGCTGAATACAAGCACTTAAGGAGGTTGAACATAGTTTCTGGCATGATTTGGTTGAACTCAGATGGTGCTGGCAAGTATGCTGCTCAAAACTGTACACCTGCCTTGCTGTGTTGAGGATGTGCTGGCTTTCATGAGGACTGCTTGCAGTTTGACTCTACAAATAGCTGATACTGCAGTTGCTGTGTGTTCAAGCTTTCATACTGTATTATTGTACACAGAGTTTAAATGTTCGTTATAAGTGGGTAGCTCCGTAGTTACACTTTAATGTTTTTGTTTTAAAAAGCATGTGGTTAAAGTGAAACTACAGGTAATATTAACCTACCTTGAGTAATAATATCAAACAGATAGATTTAGTTCATGTTAAATACATATGCAATTTATTAAAATAGCAGGTCACATTAAAAGGTACATTATAGCTCCATTGGTTTTAATATGCCATTCAATAATTTGAACAGAGGTTAAAAAAACTGCTTAACCTCCATTAAGTATTTTTAAAAATATTTTAATTTAAATTATTTTAGGTACATATACTAATAAATAAGGCACTGTTCTGTTTTTCTTAGTTCCTCCTCCAGTGCTATTTGACCTGCTAACCCTCTACAGCAGCCACTTAATCAGAGATCGGCAGAGGAGTGATGTCAAGGCTTCCCGAGTCAGTGACCGCCCTTGTCCTTGAAAAAGAAAGGCCAGGGTTTATGCAGAGTTAAATGGTTTAAAAAGGTTTAATTGATAGTATGAACAGACTGGTTTGTGGAAAAGCCTACATGGCACTCAAAGGAATACTTCCACAATAGTTCCTGTTAAAAAAAAAAAATATATATATATACACACACATATATATTTATGTATATTTTATATACATATATATATATTCACACATATATGCATTTTCTTAAGAATAGTATTTAATGTTACTAAGAAATAAGTGTAAACATGTATGTGCTGAACACAGAGCTCTCTTCAGTAGGTGAAAGTTTAAGTCCTTAGTACTGTAAAAGCATTGTATTACTCTCAGTATAAGAGAGTGTACTGTGGTATTTTCATTGACATTTCAGTTTTGACCCCAGTCTGAGCTGATTCAGACATGTACTGTATCTGACTTTTATATAAATTCTTTGTTAATATATTCCAAAGAAGAATTTTCTACAAAACAGGGTTGATTATAATGAGGAAGTTGAAACACATAGTTGAATTAGTATTGCTTACCGCTGTCAGAAAGCTAGAAGTAAGAAAATGGTGGGGGAGGTGGGGTGGGGAGGGATGTGTGGTAGGGGAAGAAAACACAACACAAAACACACAAACCCATCAAACTAAAATCTCAAGAAATTCAGACCATACTATCAGGTAGATCATCACTGTTCATAGAAGGGCTTGGTTAATCAGAAGTGTAACAAAGAAAAAATGCAACAACAAACTTAGTAAAACTTAGTCGTGGAAAAGCTGTATGATGAAATGGGAGAGGTGAATCATAGTATATCCCGAGTTGGAAGGGACCCATAAGGATCATCAAGTCCAACTCCTGGCACCGCACAGGTCTGCCCAAAAGTTTAGACCATGTGACTAAGTGCACAGTCCAATCGCTTCTTAAATTCAGACAGGCTTGGTGCAGTGACTACTTTACTGGGGAGCCTGTTCCAGTGTGCGACCACCCTCTCGGTGAAGAACCTCTTCCTGATGTCCAGCCTAAACTTCCCCTGCCTCAGCTTCACACCGTTCCCATGGGTCCTGTCACTGGTGATAACAGAGAATAGGTCACCTGCCTCTCCACTCCCTCTCGCGAGGAAGTTGTAGACTGCGATGAGGTCCCCCCTCAGCCTCCTCTTCTCCAGGCTGAACAGGCCCAGTGACCTCAGCCGCTCCTCAGACATCTTACCCTCTAGGCCCTTCACCATCTTCGTCGCCCTCCTCTGGACACTCTCCAACAGTTTAATGTCCTTTTTGTACTGTGGTGCCCAGAACCGCACACAGTACTCGAGGTGAGGCCGCACCAGCGCAGAGTAGAGCGGTACAATCACTTCCCTCGACCGACTAGCGATGCCGTGCTTGATGCACCCCAGGACACGGTTGGCCCTCCTGGCTGCCAGGGCACACTGCTGGCTCATATTCAACTTGCTGTCAACCACAACCCCCAGATCCCTCTCTGCAGGGCTGCTGTCCAGCGTCTCGCCACCCAGTCTTTACGTATAGCCAGGGTTGCCCCATCCCAGGTGCAGGACCCGGCACTTGCTTTTGTTAAACTTCATGAGATTGGTGATCGCCCAGCTCTCCAATCTATCCAGATCACTCTGCAAGACCTTTCCACCCTCATCCGAGTCCACAACTCCTCCAAGTTTAGTGTCGTCGGCAAATTTGCTCAGAACACCTTCTAGCCCTACATCCAAATCATTTATAAAAATATTGAAGAGGAGTTGGACAATCGTATCGTAATCGTTGAATCATGTTGGACAATTTCGTATGTCACAAATGTATGAAGTCTTGAAAAAATGACTGTGAAACTCCCATTTATTTTACAAAGAAAAAATATGGAAGAATTGAATTGGCTTCAAATATACAGTACCCTTGCTTTGTTTTTTCTTGGGACAAAGATAAGAAAATGTGCTCCAAGCATATATGGAGTCAACACAGCCTAATTAAAAGCACACCATTAACAATTTTAAACTGTCGTCTCTAAAACATACTGAGGACGTCTTGAGCTAAGGACAGCTAAACATCCCTAAAACATATGGAAGACATTTCAAATTTGTGGCCTGAGTTTCCTTAGTAGAATACAGGATCTTTGTCTGTGATTTTTTTTTTAACATCCTTGCATAAATAATGATATTTAAAATAACTTTAGAATAAGGGATTCCCCATTGTATCATATAGTCTGTGTACCTCAAGAAAATTAAAGATGTTTACAGAAGTTACCAAAATCTTAATGCAGGAAAAGCTGTCAAGGGAGAAAATTGGACCCCTCACTACACGAAGGAGATCGAGGTGCTCAAGCGTGTCCAGAGAAGGGCAACAAAGCTGGTGAGGGGTCTGGAGAATGAGTCTTACGAGGAGCGGCTGAGGGAACTGGGATTGTTTAGCCTGGAGAAGAGGAGCGACCTTATCGCTCTCTATAGGTACCTTAAAGGAGGCTGTAGCGAGGTGGGGATTGGTCTATTCTCCCACATGCCCAGTGATAGGACAAGGGGGAACGGGCTAAAGTTGCACCAAGGGAGGTTTAGGTTGGATATTAGGAAGAACTTCTTTACCAACAGGGTTGTTAGGCATTGGAATGGGCTGCCCAGGGAAGTGGTTGAGTCACCATCCCTGGAGGTCTTTAAGAGACGTTTAGGTGTAGAGCTTAGTGATATGGTTTAGTGGAGGACTTGTTAGTGTTAGGTCAGAGGTTGGACTGAGTGATCATGGAGGTCTCTTCCAACCTAGATGATTCTGTGAAAAATTCAAACCAAATGCAACTTCAGAAAATCATTTTACTATGAGAATTTCCTTGTTGTAAAACCATTTCTAGAGCATTCAGCCATGCGTATCATCTCTTAAGCTGCATCCATGACCTGCTGTCTTCCAATTTGTTCTGACAGAAGTAACATTTTTTGTAGATTTATTCATGCTTGTATATACTTTTAAACTAGTTGTGTTTTAAAAAAAGAGGAAAACTTGTTTCTAAGAGGAAACAGAACAAAAATGCAGTTTTACGTTATATACAAATTTGGTTTTGACATGTCCTAGGTTGCAGTAGTAGAGACCTGATCTTTCTAACCACCAAATAGGAGTGAACAGTTGCCTTATTCCGTGACTGTCAGTCCATGCTGACTAAGATTTGCTCCACACAAATCCCGTTCAACACATATCATAGATCTTGAATCCTCTCATAAGTGCAGCGAAGAAACAAAACAAACCATAAAGGAATTTTGTGAGTTCTTTGCTTAATGACCACAGCTTTTCAGTTGTACATAGCACAGAAAAAATGTAAACCAGAATGCAGAACATGTGGCTAGGCAACAGTATGGAGCTTTTGTGTATGGGCTGCCTCCCTTCTTGGCCAGAGAAATGTGAAGCATGCAGTGACAAAGTAGATGGTGTTGCTAACTGTACATTTTACAACACAGACTAGTTGTGGTTAAGAAATGAGTGATACTGATGTAGTCGATAAGCATGTAAATGTGCTAAGGAATTTTTCAGGTGTTCCCTTTTCATGAGATATATAGTGGGAGAAATAATATGAGTATAATTAAAGAAGGAAGATGAATACTTTGCTATGACTTTCATTCTTTTGAAGAGTGTATTTGATTGACAAACGCGATCAGTTATGGTTGAATTGGAAAAAAATCTGAAAAAGAATAAGCATAATACTAGCTATATACTTAGATCTTGTAGAGATTTGCAGTGGCTGTCTTAAAATTGGAAATTGGCTCTATTATACAACAGAGGATCCTTCATAAAGCAACTTTTATTAGCCCTTCTAACCTTGCTGTAAATTTAGCTTGCATGAAGTTGTTTCTTACTCCTTCCTGCGAAATTCTAGGCGGTAGAAGTAAATAATAATAATAATCATTATGACAAATTGTATGAATTTCTCTCTTCTCTTTTTGTCGATGCTAATTTAAGTAATTAATTTACCTATACATTTTTGGGGGGCTGGGGGAGGATATTCTCTGTTTTCACATACCTCACTTTTTCATACCTCACTCTTACATATTTTTTTTTTTTATTAATTAACTATTACTTGCTACTTTTAGATTTTAAAAATATCAAGAAACTCGGGTAGATTTTTAGAATGATTGTAGAAGATTATCATAAAAAAAGTAAAAAAAAAAAAAAAAAAAAAAAAAAGTACCAAATTCTTTACTCCTCTACAGTGGTTTAGCTGTTATGACATTAGGGTTAGACATTAGAACCAGGCTGTGTAACTTGAGGCTATTGACAATATTTTTTCTGCTGTGACAAAAGTAATATATGCTATAGTGATCAGTCCTGCTTAGCTGAAATTCATTTCTGTACTAGAGATCAGCTTATTTATCCACTATGGTCTTTTCTTACACATCAGTTCTATGCAAAACTTCTGATGGACAAGAATCCATTGTAGCCTGCATGCTTATCATTTACTACAGCTGTAAACTGGGTACCGAAGAAGTGCTTTGACCTTCTGCTGGAGTCCAGGCTTAAACTTGTTTCCTATCTTCCAGTTACATTCTTCAAGTGGAGTTGTTCATTGTGCTCAAGAGTGACATTGCTGGGAAATGGTCTCTTCTATTTATGCACAGGATGGGTACTGTACTGTGCAGACAACTGCAGTATGAGATAATACATGCTGCCTCACTAATAACTTCAAGCTATTCAGTCTCTGTGGTGGCTCAGTTTGGGGCCTCTCTGGAATAAAGTGCCAACAGCATGGTTTTTTTTTATGATGTGAATGTATGTTAACTGGAGACTGATATCACTTCAGTGTCCACTTGAGATTTATCTCACTGAGGACCAGAGGCTAAACTCGAACAAAGATTTGAGCAGTAAAATTCTAATGTTTTCGATTTGTTTAGTTCTTCTGCTATTTGGATATGAGCTCACAGTGCAACACTGCTATGAAGACAGAGAATACTACCCTAGGGGTGTATATATGAAGCTATCTCATGTAAGAAAAAATAAATAATAAGGCCTTGGGCGATATGACATGTTACAATACAATTTTGGGCCCCTTATTATAAAGCAGGACATCAGGAAGTTATTGGACAGTGAAAAAGGTTTGGTAACTGAGAACATGACTAAGAAGAAACTGATTGAATTTCATCTGTAGAGAGGAAAGCTGTCTGACAAGTCTGTGCAAATACTGCATACCTGTTTGACTAAAGATGGATTTTCTTCTGTTCAAGTTGTGCAGTAATTAATAGTAAACAGATGACAGAGACAGAAACCCCTAGCTATGGCCCTATCTTAAGTTCAGTGTTTGAAGATCGGTACTCACAGCTGACAAGTGCCAAACTAAGACTGCGTCACTATCATCATTTGCATAAGTCATACACATAAAAATAGACTATACCAGTGGTACATCATCACACAAAATTGTACTAAATGTCTTGCTTATAATTTCAGGTGAGGCTGTGAATGATGAATTAAGTTCTTGAATTCTCACCTTAGGGGTGTATACAGTCTATCTAATTGTATTTATCTGTAATGGGTTAGTTGCATGGATAAAGTTTGATTGTGAGGGGAAAGAAAGAAATAGTATAGCAGAAATGTACCAAATATACAGTGGGGAAAGTAAAGTGAATGCTCCAGTTGATAAATTGAAATAATACAGGAACAGAAGGGTGGCATTCAGAATGAAAGCTTTTTAATAGCAGATGAGTAACTTTTTTTCAATAGTTTATTATTTTCTGTGAATTTGTTGTTGTTGTTGTTGTGTAGGATACAAGCTATGTGTTTAGTAGGAGTAAAAAAAGAAAAAAATCACACAGACCTGGGAATGCTGACTAAATGACTAAATGTAGGCTTTCTTAAGAATCCTCCTAATGTTCCAAGGTTTCAGCCAACCGTTGGCTGAGAAAGATTAAGAGACCTTCCTAAGAAAACAAATGCATTTCTTGCATTTTGCAACTGTTTAATACTGGCCATTGTCAAGGATCAGATCACAGACCAGAACACACAAATGCCTGTTCTTGCATATTACTTTTTATGTTTCTACTGCTCGTGGTGCATTCGTTAGCACCTCTCATGTCCTTGGGCCTTTACTTTCCCCATCGATATGTTAATGTACTCCTCCTATTTTGCATTTGCTCTATCTAAAACAAAGTCTGAAGATAAAGAATAAAAAATCAGAATTGGCAACTGCAGGATGAATATCATCTTTAAAAATGCCAATGACAAGATTTAGAAGCTCTGCACTGCAGGAAGGTTATACTGCTTTGTGTTGGGTTATGTGTATTACTTAATCTTTTGTTCTTTTGTTTCATCCCAGATTATAGGCAAGTTAATATCAGTCTTACTAGGTTCACTTTTTGCATTTGTTCTTATATTGTCACTTATACAAAATTGCTTTCTCTCTTCTAGGTTTTTATTTTTCTCCATCCAGTGTCACTGGCTGTCTGCCATGCCTGTGCCACGTAGCCGGTTCAGGGAGTCAGGTTTGTGATACGCTAACTGGCCAATGTATTTGCCAAGATGCCTCTGTAACAGGACAGACATGTGAACGTTGCAAAGAACATTATTTTGGATTTGACTCTGTCACAGGGAGGTAAGTGTTTTCTTTTTTACAGTTCACTTATATCACCGTCTTTACATTTTTCTCATGGTACCTCATTCTGAGGCGTCAGTAACAATAAAAAGGTGCTCTACTTATAGTAAACCTTCTTTGAATTTATGTACATTCTGAGATTTACATGTGGCATGTTATACGTTTACTCCGTGCTCGCTTGTGAAGTAAAAAGTTTTGCCACAGATTTTAGTAGAAACAAAATGAAAGCTAATACTATCTAATGTATTACATACTGGTAATTGTTTCGTTACAATTCTGCGGCATCTTCTGTAATGTGTCATTTTCTAGGGTGTTAATCGTTTGCTCTTAAAATACAGGTTTTGGATTATATATAGGAAATGTAATCTGCCATTCTTATAAGCAGAATGCTTATGAAAAAATCCAGGGAGACATTTTCATGGAAAAATAAAGTAAAAAATTTACAGATATTCCTGTCTTTACAGATTTCTTTCAGCAGCAGCAGTAGAAATGTAGCACCTTTCCTCTTAAAAATATGTTTTTCTGAAGGTGTGCATGTTTTTCAGGACTTAGTTAATGTGCCACGGGGTGAATTGTTTATCTAATGTACCCTGGGGCTTTTACGTACAGTAAAATTATATAGATATATTATCTGGAATGTAAGGGGTGTAAAATATATCTATAGGTAGTGCACTGTAATTCCAACTATTGTTCTATCTTTCTCTTCCAGTGTCGTCTCTCTTGCTTAATCCCCACAATCTCAATTTCCTTTTAAATATCATCTAGAAAGATTGCACAGCTGTAATGCTATCATATTTTCATGCAGACTGATGGTGGTAAAGTGTTTTCTTATGCTTAGCATTTTTGCCTTTAAAAAACCGAAACCCCACGAAAAAAGACTTAAGCAAAATATACCATGTTCTTCCCCTTGTGCTCCTTTCCCCCAGCTACTGTGGGTAGACATGCTTTTAGGCAGTGACTATCAGTCTTGCCTGGCATATACTTGACATTATTCTGCAGATTTTTCACTTTAACTTTTATGTTACTGTCACTCATTAGGAGATTTTTAAAATTATTTTTTACTGTTGCGGGTCACAGAGGCTTCTGCTAATGGCCATAAAGTAATCTGTAGGAATAAGGACTTCCTATTTTCACTTCCTGCCATTTCTAATGGTAAAGGATAAAATCTGTGCAATATTAAATTTCCCTTTTAAATATATTTTCCTTATTATTACTGATCTTTTTTTTTTAGTTACTTGGAGTAGATTTTATTTCTTACTTTTAGTATGTGAGCAAAAGGTTTCAATCTTGAAGAAATAGCTCTCCTGAACTAGATATTGGCCCCCAGTTACTTGCATTTTGAGCTGCATTCTGAAATTCAAAATACTGAAATATCTAGATCCAAAGTGTAGCTCATCTTTTAAAGACAGAAGTTTTTACAGTTCTGGAATTTGAATCAGAGTTGTTTTAATGCCTTAATACTTCTTAATCCTCATGACAATATTGAAGACTGCTCCGGTAGTACATTAACATGATTAACTTGTGTTGCATACACTTGGCTTCCTTTTGGTTAGCATCTACTCGGGCAGTGTACCTCTATTCCTCGGGCAGAAACATTTATCTATTGAAAATGGTAATCCAAGTCTCTATTAGTCTATCTTAATCCATTTCTTTAACTGTTATTATCTTCTTAAATAGAGCAATATGCTTTTTCTTTCTTTGTAAAGTTACGAAGCCATTTAAACCATCCTGGCTCTAAGTGTCTTTTAAGGATTCTACAGTAACAGAATAAAAAGGGTGTGAGTTATCTGTAGTGGCAAAGACATATCTGTCTTAGCACAATAGCAGAAAAGAAGCAGAAGTAGTGATACATAGAAACTGTGAGTCTTTAAAATTCTACGAGCCTTAGAGGAATGTATATGTGTGTTGATTTCTTCTGTGATGTTCTTAAGATAAAACAGGAACTCCATATTTTTTAATGCATTTCAGCTTATGAAGCAGGAAAATTTCCTTGGCAATCAGGGAATTAGAGATTCTGGGTGTTTGCAGTGGTCTGAACAGATCTGTAATGATTGTGGGCATTGTTACGCATTTGAAATTACTTACCTCTGTATTGTTTACTATAACGAACTGGTCAATGAACATCACAAATTGTTTATCTATCTATATATATATCTTGACAGATTACTGTTTATGAAATCCATTTAGCAAGTGAAGTTTTCCCATAAGGATGAAAAATGAAGATTTTAAACAGATTGCTGGAGAGGCTCTAACTGCACCTAGAGAGTCAATGTAATAAAGGTTTCTCTATATTAATATTACAAAAACCATTTATCCTCACAAAATCAATATTGCAATTCATCTTGGCCCGACATTTCTCTTTCCATGTTTTAAAGTCTGTTTTCTTTGATTATATGTAATTCTCTTTTAATAAATCTCAAATATATTTGACTCAGAGTATCCTGATGAAGTAGCATTTAACAAGAACACTGAAAATATTCCTTACATGATTAAAAGTTTAAAAGAATTAATTTTTCTCTCTTTAATTGAATGAATCCTTAATCATGAACTGTGAATGAAAACAAAGCCAGTTCTAGCATTCTGCTGTTAAAGAAAACAATGTATGTGTCATCTTGACCCTAAAAATAAATGTGGGCAACCCTATGGAACTGGATATGATGACATGCTTGCTGTTTACAGGATCAGGACCCTAATTCAGTATAGATGGAGAAAGAGAGCCTACACTTTAGAAGAAAATACAACTATTTCAAGTGAAAAGAAGCAGCCCCACCCTATCAGGCAGCGAAAAGTATTACTGTGCTATTCCTGTGAATGTACGTGTATGTGAGTTTGATTGTCTCATGTGTGAATGATAATGAAAACTGGGATACTCAGGGGGCCCTGATTCATAAGACGTGCAGTAATATACAGGAGAGTGGGAAGAAAAGCTTGTCTCTTACTGTTTATATACTGAGATTATTTTGTTACCCCCCAACTATATGTAATAAATATCACATAATCAAATTATGAAATAATAAAATATTGCATTGCTGAGCAAATAATTGTGCCTTCGTTTTTTCTTTAAACCATTTTTTTTCAGTCATGGCATTTAAATAGTCTAAACAAAACCTCTATTTGAAGGGGGATTTGGATGCACTGTCTACAGATGAAAAGACTTAATACAGTTTGAAAAAATTGCCCTTTTCTCTTGACTATAAAAGAGCACAAACTACAGTACAGTGGTTTCTAAGAGAGAATGTATTTTATTTATTCCCAAAGGGATATTAGTCCATAAAACAAATTTGCAGCTTATTTTGCAGCTTTAGCTTTTATCAGCCTTTTTAAGGGTGTTGAATGATTACCCAGGAGATCACACAGCACGAGCTGCTGTGGAGTAAAGGAACTCTAATACAGATAGCTCTGTGATGGGTAGAAAATATATGTGAAGAGTTTTCTTAAACTTGGTTAAAAATCTGTCACATTTAATGTCTATTTCACTGATTATTGACCTGAATTTTCATGTCCTAATGTGAAAACAGTTTCTACCACCCCTTCCATTTTCCTTTGCCATAAAAAGCCAACACCTAAATGATAACTGAACTCACTTTTATTTCTGCCTCCATACAGATAGGAAGAGATAGGCTAAAGTGATGGTGATAACTGGAAAAATTGTGAAGTAAATTGTGTAAAGGCACCACCACCTATTTCCTCAGATCTGGTGAAATTGGTCAAAGGGAAATAAGCAGAAAATAAACAATTCTAATCTAGTCTTAGAGCTAACAGAGCAGAGGGAAAGTGGCAGGACTGCTTCTCCGTCGGATTCTTCCAAGGTCTTTCTGCTGCTTCATCATCTTGGGACCTGGCACCTGGAGTAATATAAGAATCCCTCTAGGCTAACCTTGTTTGGGCCTGAAAATGGGACTCAAAATTTTGCAGCTCAGGACAAGGGGAGTGATGTGTAGATTTTCTAGCATGCTTTAGCTGCACTGTACAGTCCAAAATTTCTCCCAGTTCTTGATTTTTCAAAACTCTTTTAAATTATACTCTAAAGTTCAATGTTTTTTTTGTCATTGTTGACTTTTTCTGCTACAACAAATAATAGCAATATGTGGGTGTTATAAAAGTAGTTGCAGTAAGGAAAAAAATGCTTTGCTTAACTTCTGAGATTTTGCAAGTCTTTGAATATTTGCATAATCTGACATTGGTATCCCTGCTTTCAATGAGTGTCAGTGGGGAAATAATATAGCAAGTGAAAAACAAGTTGATTGTGAGAGGTTCCACATGCAAAAAACAAAGCATAAATTAGTGCTGAAAGTGCTGTACTGATGCCACAGAGATTTACAGAATTGAAATGTGGAATTTTATGAACTGATGCTTTTATTTTATTTTTTTTAATTTAACAAATATTTTAATTTAAACATCTAGTTAAGTATCCTTTTTAGTTAATTCCATTTTGTCTCTCAGGCAGCAAAGGAAATGTGCTTTCTGTTATAATAAGTTTTGCTTATCTTTGCTTTTTTTACTGTTTTAATCTGATATTTTTTCTCCACTTTTGTCTTTGCATTCTTTCTGCTTCATCTGCAGTTGTTTATTTTTGCAACTTCAAGTTGCCTCTGTTGTAATAAATTATTAACTAATTTTCATTTTCAACAGAAGACTAGTTTCCTTTAAGTTAGAAAGTTGCCTATTTTGTGCAGAAACCTATGAAACTGGTAGCACGTGTAACCCTGAACTCTCTAGTTGTGCAAAAGAGATTGTGTGGGTAAGAATTGCAAGACTGAGTGCATAATGTGGTTATTACCAAACATCATTATGCATTTGATATGTGGATCAATGTATTTAATAGATCTTTAATTTTGAGCAGTTTTTGTATAAATCAGAACATTATTCTGGCATTTAGGTTTTAATTTTTATAATGGGCATCTTTTTTAAATTACTTTTTTAACAGGCTAATGGATTTTCTGCTGTGTTTCAGGCTATTTCGCTGTTTATGATTTTTAAATTATGTTACACAAGAATCTTTTAAACAAAATCCTACTGTGCTTAACTGAAGTGCTAATGTGTTTTGGTCACTTACTTGATTTGTTTTTGTTTATAGATGTCAGCACTGTAATTGTCATCCTGCAGGAGCCATTAGTGCAACTTGTCATCTTGTTACTGGACAGTGTGTTTGTAAACAGTTTGTAACTGGCTTGAAATGTGACAACTGTGTTCCCGATGCTAGTAATTTGGATGTCCACAACCTATTTGGCTGCAGTAAAAGTAAGTGGATGTTAGGTCCTAAAAGCATGTATTTCAAATTAATGTTTCGTTATCGATTTAGTGAGCATTAAAATAGTTCATCGGTACTAAAACAGGGTTTGGCTTTTTTTTTCCCTTCATATTTCTTGCCCTTAGTTTAGGTGTTTTTCATGATATGTATCTTAGGAGTGTTTTCTGTTGTGATGTACAGACTGCTTAGTATCATACACACAGCTTACACTTACCAGTCTAACCCACTTGAGAAGTAATGGCCCATAGTTCCCTTGCACTTCCTACCACTTTCTTTGCAGTGGCAAAAGTATAGTTCACCTTTTAGTCACATTAATAGAATAGTATTTGTACAGCTTACGGCTTAGCCCCCTGTCTTGCCATTGACAGGAGGCAGAAGTCTTGCCTTCTGAAGGTCAGAAAATCACAAGATTCGTGATTAATACAAAATCTGCTCCTCAGTGCACCATAACTTTGCCTGTCTCCTCATGGAGTTGTTTTGTTGTTGTTGTTGTTGTCCTGTCAGTTTGGGAAAATATGTGATGTGGTGTAACTCAGCATCATAAACTGGGATGTGTGAGGCTGAGCTAATGCTGTGTTGATGGCTGCATCCTGAGTTGTATTGAGTCACGTTGCAATGGAACACCTGCACTTCTGCCTTTGCAGGGAGTCTGGATGTGAAGAGATGGCAAGACTTTTTGTCGTAACTGGTCAAAATTGAATGTTCTGATTTGCTCACTGGTCCACTGTCTCTATACTAGCAGGGATTTTAAAGAAGGAGAGGAAAGGTATATTTAATAAGATTCATATTTTAAGTTGTCTTCAATTCTGTGTTTGGAAAAAAAGCTTTGAGGACATCATACCATGCAATGCCAAACTCTACGGGTAGGACCTGAGCTAATTGTGAAAAAGTTGTGTTACGTTTCTGTGGTACGCTCTACTGCCATATGCAGTTAACAGCCCAGTCTTAAAAGTCACATAACCAGTTAATGAGGTACTCTGCAGATGCTAATTGGTCATTTCTGTTAGCAGACCTAATTAATAATGGCCTGACCAGACGTATAGTGAGAGTTAGCTCATGTAGCCACATGTAATGCAACAACAACGTTAGATGTTCCCAAGTAATCTCTGCAGTGTGTTTCTGGATCCTTTTTCAACAAAATACATTTCTGTATTTTGCACAGGCATTTAGGCGTGATATATCATTGTGATATGCACATACTATGGACTTGCAAGCAGAGATATACATGCACAAAGAGTTTGTTTACAAGGACCCTTTGATTCTTATTTGTATTTGGATTGTAAATCCCTTTGAATTCTGAATAATATGTATTGCAGAATGCACAATACTATAAATGGGATAGAACAAAGATACTGTTTCCAGAGGTGATTGTTCTCAAAGTTTGGAATTGTTTAAGATACAATTTTGTATTGTTCTTCCCCTTACTCTTCTGTAGAACATATAGTGTCTATTCACTGGGCAGATCGTTGATTGGTTGTTGTTTCTTTTAAAAATGTAGGATGTTTCAACGGAATGTATAATAATAATATATGGCACTTTTATGATGCTGTTCATCTTCAAAGTGCTTTACAAACATAAACCAACCTACTTATTTATGTTGGGATATACATTGGATAAAGGTCAATGGCAATTCAACTATAAAATTGATTAATAATAACATGACATAGATAAATAATATCATAGATTTTAGTTAGAAAAAATACATCAGGCAGTATTCTAAATGACATGCGGAGTCCTCTTCTGGACATAAGTGATATAGCAATTGCTGTCTTTTGATTATTCATACCAAAATACTTGTTGCACGGATACAGAACTTTGACATGCTTTGATATTTGTGATTATTTTCATAGCAATACAGTATTTTTTGATACATATCATTACTTGTCTTCGCTTTTAATAAGAAATGCAAGCTGCTATCACTATGCAACTAATATTTTTTAATGTAAAGACATATTTTCAGTTTTTCTGCTCAACAATATCTTAGATACACTATAAACAATTCTGAAATACAGTACTTTGCTTACACATCTAAAATGTAAAACAGCAAATACGGGAATAATACGTGACAGTGAGAGACTGCTCACCAGAAAATAAAGGTTATGCCAGTCAATTAGTTTGATTGCTCTGGTATTGTATGCATGTATTATATGGAGGAAACCTTCCAAAAATGTCAGGGATTTAGGATTCTTAAACTTGACTGCTGTAGACTCTTTAACATATATTCACTTCCTAACTCAGCTGAACTCAAAAACTCTAGATTGGCAGCAAAACAACGTATGCTTTCTAATTGGAGATGAAGATGATGAAGATTGTGTCCTGTTCAACGCAATGGATTCTAGAAATATTTTCTGCTACTTCTTGGCTGAGAGACTGCAGAAGGAAAAGGGTTTTTCATTATCTTACTTTAAGTAAAGAGCTTCAACTCATATTTTACGTATATATTAAAAACCCATATGTAATGACACCCGCTGATGTTGGTGTAATTCTCTACATCTATCACTTGTGTGAATTAAGCTCCTCATGTCATTTCCCGTTTGTAACTTCAATCCTTGCTTCTTATCTCCTGTTAGTTTGGCTGAACAGATTTTGATAATTATCTTTTGGTGATTTGTGTACATTAAGCAAATATCCACACAACAGAGATGATGATCATTTATAAATAGAAGGAGAAAAAAAAAAAACAAAAAGCTATATGTTTCTAATGTTTGTATTTTTCTATACTGCTAAATATAAGGGAGAAAAGGATGGTTTTGTATCTAGTACATGGTAGCTTGCTCCATGTATCGATTTCTGTACTTCCCCCCTCTATTCTTACTCTGGGCAAAATGTTGTCCTGTAAATCTCTTGTTTTTCCCTCCCTTGGCAAAGAGGGTAGGGACTTTGAGTCAGCCTATAGCAATTACTAGCTGCCAAAGGAGACCAGAGTTGTCCAGTGCTAATGCATGGTATAGGGAGGGTCAGAGAGTAATGCACACACCAAGTATAGTATAACACACTGAGTGGGGATCTCATAGCAGGATATGGACTCATGCTCTGACTTAAATAACATAAATGTATTTATGTGCACATATACATATGTATGGATACATATGTATCTATGAATATACATTTTTTTTCCTGTGTGATAGCCATATCTTATAAAGAACCATGATCATACATTTAAATTACAAAAGGGACATAGGAGAAACTTTGACCAATCTTTCTATTAGCGAGAGACTTTTGGCCAGTGAACTTCAGGCTTGTTTTTGTCTTTACAGATAGTAGTGCAATTAAGTAACGTTTTTTCTGAAGTTAATGGAGGTGATAGCAGAGTAATATTTTGGTAAATAAGAATATCAAGCCTTTTTCTTAAAATGTTAAGATGCCTCGCTCTCATTGATTTAAATTGCATTGGAAACAAATAGAAGTGAATTGCCTAAATAACCTTCACAATCTGCCCCTTTGTTTTATGTCATTTAATTAGATAGGCTTATTGTAACACGTCAGTAAAATGTGTAGTTAGTTAGTCTTTCCATTTCTATTTTATTAGAGGAAGTTTATGCCTGGCCTATGCTAAAATTGAATGAATCCTCTGAAAAAAAAAAATTATAATTGAACTATAGACTTCAGTAATGCAACCAGATAAATATGTTCCCTTTTTATAGAGGTCTTGAAATACATTTGGATTAAGAAAAAAAAAAAAAAGGCAGAAAAGAAGTGTGTTTGGAAAATTGTGGTGTATTTGCTTTAATTTTGGGGGGCAGGAATTAATTTGTCATTTGTTTTAATGTGTACATTTGTTTGACGTACTTGAACAACAAGCTTTCTTGGAGAGCGTTTGGATGGATCAGTTCCATTTATGAATGTCTTGCCTGAGTGATTGTACGTTTACATACAGCTTTTCTTTGAAGAAAAAATACCTCTTTCTTTACATTTTTATTTATTTGTGTAACTATTGATTACCTTCATTATTAAATACTATGGTTTTGTATATGTGTTTTAGCTCCATTACAGCAACCGCCTCCTACAGGAGAAGTTCTCAATTCCTCTGTTATCAGTCTTTCATGGAGTTCTCCTGACTCTCCAAATTCTAACCGGCTTACTTATATGCTGTATAGGGATGAGGCTGAAATTTATGCAGTTGAAGACTATTACCCCTATAGTAAGTATTTATAAAATAATCAAAGTTTTTGTGTGTATGTGTAAATATATTGTGTATATATTTGTGTGATTTTTCTTAATTATTTCTGCCTTCTGTCATTATCATCCTTTGTGATTTTGAATACTTTATCTTCCTTTAGTGGGTCATTGATCTGTTATTAATGTTTCTTGAAAGATATTAACACCCTGGACGAAAATCAGCAAAGTGAATCACACAAAATGGCTGATAATTTTTTACTTTTGAATCTAAAACACCTTACTAAAAGCATTCCCTGCAAAAATACACAGGCTACAAAATCTAAGAAAGGCACTGCTAAAATCCTGGATAAAGAATTAGGGTGAAGGGAATAGACCATAAAGTGCTTAAACTTTTTTTTTTTTTTATCCTCCTGGTTTTAAACTGTTAACAGATTAGGAAAGCTTTTTATGGTCTAACTTTTAGCACCTTCTGTTAAGCTATCAGTGTAGCTCCTGGTTTGCCTTTTGCAGCACCACTTTCTTGATGTTGAGGCTTGCAAAGGGATCCTCAGAAGGCAGTCCTCGAGGATTTGGCACTCTGTCCTAGATGGAAAGGCTGTTTTGTGCTAATATTGATCCTCTTATCAAAGAAAAGGAGATTTGGATTCTGATTTTACATATATACATACACAAGTGTTTTTTAACAGGACAGGTATGGTTTAATACCCCTAAACTTAGATTTCTCTTCTAGCAGCTTATTTGCTGTATTTTCATACCAAAGGAGCTTCAATATTTTGCAGAAGTGAAGTCTTTCTAATTGTTGGTACGTACCCTGGAGTTTGTGTGGAAGACTTATTCAGTAGAAGGACAGATCATATGGTTTATCTATTTTTTTATTTTACTTTTTTTTAATGTTCTGGTGCATTCTGCTTTGTTGCAATTGATTACTATATGTGGCTTATGCTTGAATGGGATACTCTGCACTACCTACTGTGAAGAAAGATATGCAACCCATGCATGGGATTAAGTGACTGAGAGGAGAGAAAGAAAAATTACAATAAAAAAAATGTAGAGCGAATAGAAAATATGCTAATTCCTTATTTGTTTTAAAAGTCTAAATTTAGTAAAAATATTATTTAAAAAGTAACACTGTTATATATATTGTCTTAAATTTGTGCTCTGTAATGTAATAAACTCAGAGTGTATTGTTAAGGATGTTATTTCATGACTCCACTTACATACTTTATAGAGAGTGAAAAAATCTGAATGTATTTAGCTGGATAATGAGACTATTGTGTTTCTATTTAATAAAACTTTGAATTTCTGAAAACAGAGACTTGGTTTAAAAAGGCATTTTTGACGTTTTCTTACAAAAAATCTAACTTCTAAAAATTAAATTAATTCTAAAAACTTAATTCATTTCTAATTAATGATGTGAAATCATCTGCTGGCCTTTGAATGCCAAAAATACTTTGTTAATGCCATCAGAACTTTTTTTTATTTTAAGAAAAATTAGTTTATTACTTTTTTCTCAGTATAGTGTAGAATTTATAATGCTTACGATATATCCTGTGAATGCAACAGAATAATGAATGTTACCGTATGACTAAATGAGAGTTTTATCGAAACAATGAACTTTCCAAGGAAAAAATAAGAATAATCCTCTAAATTGTACTGGAGATCTGGCTGATACTATTGCAAAATGCCCAGTTAAAACACTGTTTTGCTAACTGCTCTCAGAAACCAGAGGCTCAGTAGATACCAGTCTGTCTTAAGGCTAAAGTGAAATACTTGCTCAAAAATGTGGGGGAAAAATAGCAAGGGTACTTAAGATTCTAACTCCAAGTCACACAGGTTCTAGCTTTATTTTTATTTTTTATTTTGTTTATTTTTATCTAGCCTATATTCCTATTGAAATAAAACTTACCATCTAGTTATCAGTTGTTCATTGGCACTGAAAAAACTTGCCGGTTTCAATCCAATGTCTTGTAATGCACACAGATATTGCAAAAACCATTACTGCTGCTGGCAGAGCCATTTTTGGAACCTTGGCTAAAGTACCAGGGTTTAAAGGACTAGAAGATGAGATTACCCAGTCCCTTTACTGCTGAACTCCATTGACAAGTTTGTGATCATTGTGTGTAGTTGAAGTGCTTTAAGCAATTACTGGGCTGCTGCTTTTGTACTAGAATGCCAAAGACTGAATATCTAGCAATACAGATTATTCTGTGGCGGTCTTTAAGTTGTACTTAGGGCTGTCTTGCTTGTGCAGGTGTACAGAGAGGACTTAGAAATAGATGTGTCCTCTCCATTTGCTTTGAAGAAGTTTTAAGAGTATCCATGCTCTAGCATATAATATACTGTTCACTGTTTCTTAAACCAAAACTATGTATGATATTAGTTGTATATAAATTCATATTGTGCCATGGCTGGACATAGGCTAAGATGCATAGCTGCTTCTAGGATATACCCGAGAGGTATTCGTGGTCATGGCAGCTAAAAAGCTATCTAAAGTAATGGAAAGTGAGAGGTGAGGAAGGTAAATACAGGCTTCAGACCTTTTTAATAAGTATTTGCACTTCTGTTTCATTCTTCATCCAAGATCAAGTGCTTTACAAATGAACTATTAAGCACTATTTTAGAAGTGAGGACATGAACACATAGAAAGGTCAAAGATTTGGTTTTATTCTATGAAATAAATGAAAAAAAGAGGTGTGAAAATTCATAGATTTTTTTTTTCTATATCAGCTCCACTAATATTGATGCTGATTTACATTTGAAATCATTATTTCCAAGCAAAGGATGAATAATAAGATAATTGTACTAAGTATACAAAGTCAGATTTTTTAAAAATGTGTTAGACTGATAAAATTTTCTTCTCACCTGTTTGTTTTAGGTATTCAGACCTTCATCGATACCACCTTATCTCCATATACCTTCTATTCCTACTACATCCAAGCCAGCAACATTCATGGTTCTACTAGAAGTGCCTCAGTGACATACAGAACAAAGTCTGGGACACCTACAGGAAGTTTGAATTTAACTCCAGTCTTTCCTGTTAGTCACCACTCTGTTTTACTTTACTGGACAGCCCCATCAAATGACTCTGGGCCCATAGAGAAATATATTTTGACATGTACTGGCTTGGTTGATCTTCAGCCTTGTGGCCAGTATGAAGGCTTAAAAACTTCAGCAATTATTTGGAATCTCATGCCATTTACAAAGTATGTTTTTTCTGTGCAAGCTTGTACTTCTGGAGGTTGCTTAAAGGGCCAGCCAGTGACAGTAATTACTGCACAAGCTCCTCCGGAAGGGCTGCTCCCACCGGTGATAAAAACCTTCAGCTCTACAGAACTGTCTGTGGAATGGTCACCACCTGAGAAACCAAATGGTAGGACATGCATTTATTTTCATAAATCAAAAATTTTGCAAAGAAAAATCAGTATTTTTCTCCAATTTGATTAGAATGTCCTTAGCTGTGGGACAGAAACTGAGAATAAAGTAAGGAGTCATCTGAATTTGCCTGACACCACTAAATGTATTCTTGCAGTCTGTTTTGTTATTTTGGAGTCCAGAACACTGATGTACCGGATTCAGGATTTAGCCCTTAGATTCAGCATTTAGCCCTTAGTGGCATCTGCTGCATCAAAAAATCACATTTATAATTAAACATTTACTGTAAAATTAATTTTTTCCTAATTTGCCAAACAGGCTTGTTCAGACAGATGTGGTGATATTGCTGTATAAAGCATAAATAAGCAGGCAATAGTTATGAAAAGAATCTAAAAATTAACAGATAAATCCCCTTTTAAAACCATTCGTCATGTGTTGTAACTAATTCCATTACCAGCGTAACTTTGTTAGGGATTACGCTATTGCCAAGAGTTGCTGGTCTAACTTGCCTAATAATATTTTAGGTTTTTGAATCTGAGAACACAGCTGTTGTAGGATACTTTTGTGATGCCACAAATTTTACTGGTAAACAGTTTATCTCTTGATATACATGCCATTGAGCTTTGTGATCTTGCACTTACAAGCACTAATATTTGTGCATTCTAAACCAAGCCTTTTTATCTCTTCACAAAATGAGCCTATTTCTCCGTTCCCAAAATGAGCAGGCGTGTATTGGGAGCTTAGCGTTCTCTATGAACATCTTTGCTAGCTATTACCAGGTGAGACAGGATGAATGCCTGCACAAGAATGCCTCTAAGTTTTTAGAAGTGCCGTTCCTATAATACAGGCCATGAAAATATCTGTCAATACTTGTGCCTCAATGTGTAGCATATATTGTTCATGGTTTCCTTCATAGCAATTACTTGTGTGTAATTGCCAGTACAACAGGAAGTTTTATGCAATTCTCTTAAATTTCATTTCTGGTTACATTTCCTGGAGTTTGCAAATGACAAACGAGAAGTTTTTAGAAGTTTATCTTTAGGAGAAGTTTTTTCTCCTAAGCTGCCTTTCTGTTTCAGTGCATGATTACAGCCCCAAATACATGCATTATATGATAATTAACTTTATCTCCTGTCTTCAATATGTCTCATCTCTTTTATTTTGGAAATCTCTAGTCAGCACTCTTGCACTCTGTGGAGCTAAACTGTTTCCGCGATCATGCCTAGGTCATGTATCTCTTCATACTGCAATGGTGAAGCCATTTTTGTTTCCAAAGTGCTGAGACCTTTCCGTGTGCATAATAGGTTTACTCTGATGGACTCCCTCTCTCACACACAGATCTATGTATGTACACACTATCCACTAGTTGTTTCTGAAATATTAGTATTTAATTCTCACTCAAAAAAAAGTCCCCTATCCATTGTGTAATAAATAAATAAATAAATAAATTTGAAAATGTCCCTTTAGTTCAGGTGTTTGTTATCAAATCCCAAAATTGTATGGAGGTGAAAATAAACAGTGTAATGCAAGAAATGGCAAAATGAATATTTGGTTGATAACTACACAGATTAGTAAACTTCTTATGCTATATTTTTTATGATGTTGACAGATTGTTAGGATTTTAAATGTACTGTTGTTTTGGTGTTAGCAATTTAGTAGTATTCCAGAAATAGCTTAAATGCAATAAATTTTTTGGCCTTTTTTTTTTTTTTTCCCTCTCCCTCTAGGTATAATTATAAGATATGAACTTTACATGAGAAAATCATTTGGGAACTTTCTTACTCCTGAAATTCGTGTTTTCCAAAGCAGTGGATGGCTCAGCCCTCAACCAGTTCTGGAGTCTGCTAATGAAAATGCCTTGGCTCCACCGCAGACCAGTACCACAGTCACTGATCTTGAGCCATTCACAGAATATGAATTTTATGTGCTAGCAGTAAACATGGCAGGTAGCACATCTTCAGACTGGATATCAGGACGAACAGCAGAGGCTGGTAAATAGTGGTTTAAATTTGTTCATTGAAAATTAAAGGATAAAATAAATTAGAATATATTCTTAAAGTTTTTTTTATTATTATTAAAATGTGTTCAGTAGTAATTCAAATAGGGAAAAAATCTTGTTTTTTACTAAATAAAAAAAAGGTCATTTTATCTCATAACCTAGCATGTTCAGCCAAAATATTTTCTTCAACATAATATCATATTGCTAAAGAAAGAAATCTGTCACTTAAAAATTTCAAGACTACAAGATATAAAATCTACCAAGAAGTGTTTGAACTCTCTACTGTTTTCCCAGTTGTTATTTATATGCCCTTTAAAGGGAGAAAAAAAATTAAAAATAAATAAAATTGGTTTAATCACAAATATATTAACAGTTGGTGTGAACAGGAATGTTGTCCAAGAAGGTACAGGAAAGAGGTTCAAGTGAGTTCTTCTGAAATGAGTCTTTGATAATTTAGAAAGGTGGTGGGTTTTTAATTTTTATTTATTTTTTTTCCAGAACTTAAAATGGTCACTTTTTAAGGAGTATAGCATTTGAAACTTTTCATATGGTTTTATACAGGCCAACTATCAAATATGAACCATTTCTTTTTGAGAAATTTTAAGAATCAGATCACAACAGCTCTTCTGACCCCACTGATCAAATTTTCAAAAAAGCTTTCCATTTGGCATATTATTCTGAAATAACAGTTACTTATTTCAATGCTTACACCAGAAATGTATGGTTTTTAGTCTGATAGAGCCTCTGTTTTGCAACTAAACATCTCAGTTACATCACTGATGCTTTTGTTTGCTAAAAGCTTGATTGAAAATCATAGCCTGAACCTGAAAACCTGCTGGCTAAAATAATTCCCTTTTCAAAATGAGTCTTTGTGCTTATCTGTTCTTAAATACTGTATGTTATAAAAGTGTTAAATTGTATTTGGAAAGAGGTCCATTAGTGTGGTTGTTTGTACGTAACAGAAGTGCTGTATCCTATTATTACAGAGTAATCAGGTGGGGATTTAACTGTGGTGCAAACAATCCTTTTACAGATTTAGCTATGGAAGACAAGGGAACTGTTTTGTTAGAAGTGAGAGACATGTTAATTTCAAACTGGCCTAGCAAACAAAATTGCTTTTAAGATGCTGAAGTATTGAACACTTTTTGCTTTTATCAGTTTTTTCCCAGGTTGCATGAAGTTTTTCTTCAAGAGTTTTTCATTTGTATGTATTTTCTACCTGCTGCAGAGTTTAAGACTTTATTGTCAATTAGGATTTCTTTTAAGACATGGGCAGAGTTTTGTTCTCCGTTCATGGAGAGAGTAGAAAACAAGAGAATGATGTACTTTTTATGCACTATCAAAATAGTGAGCAAATTCCAGTTAGGCTTGAAAACATAGTTAAAAAAGAATCAAATTGGAAAAGACTGCCTGAAATGGTGTTTTAAAAATACTGTGTGAAATGTGGCATTATAATTTGCGTAATTTTATATATGTTTTTGTATTAATTTGATTTCAGCCCCAGTGTTCATGCCAGCTCCTTCAGTATTCCCTCTTTCACCATATTCCCTCAATGTGTCATGGGAAAAACCCGAAGATAATTTATCAAGAGGAGAAGTGATGGGATACAGCATCAGTTTGATAACTGAGCAAAGGTTCTTGCCACCGTATTCCCAGGTAGTATTTTTACAATAAGTTTTTCCTAAATTGTAATAGGAAAATTGATAAAGTCTGATGTCCTTCTTGATGTTGTAGTGAATTATTTGACTGATTTTCTGTATATCTCCTGATCTAAGTTTTTTACTCATCACTTCATCTTGACTGTTCTGTAATGTTTATACGTTACTTTTAGGTTTAAAGTTTTATTCCTGAGATGACTTGTTTTCAGTGGTGGGTCAGATTCAAAATAGGGAGGAATCAGATTGATCAACAACATTTAAATTGTCTTGATCTTTGCATGGTCTGATTCTGTGTTATTGTTGTATTTGCTGATATGCTTAAAGGCATGTTTTTTGGAGGAATTTACACCTACATTAAAAAGATAATTGTCTGGACTCCTGGATAATGGACAAGTCTTTGGACTGGGGAAACCTAAAATAGCAGAAAAATTACTTTATAATATCTAAATGTGATTTTTAAATACAGTTGTAATTTTTGAATGACTGGGTTTGGCAAACAAATACCATGGTAGTAATAGTAATCTAAAACCTTAGGAATGGGCAAAGAGTTATCATATATAATCAGAGTGTAGGAGTGGATCTGATGCTCTGATGCTGTATTTCTCACTTCACAATTGAATTTTGGCTTTCAGTGGTACCACAGATGGGCCTCAACTTGTTTGTCTATATAATGGGAATAACACTGATTACCTACCTCCTGTAGCTGTTGTAACAATATATATTTGTTTGTGAATTGCTTCTGGTCACAGGCTTGTGAGATTTTTTCATTTAAATAACCATCTGATAAAGAAGTTATAGAAAAGATAACATCTTCCCCTCTATCTAACTGATAGCTTGAAATAACATTAACATGAAACAAATTCAAATGTCTGTAGGTGTTAGTTATTCCCATTCCTTCTAATGCCTCCTAATCACGTCATTCATTCAGTGGTGGTCAGATTTCACCACTTAATAGTGTCATCCTCGTCATCTGGGTTGTAGCTGCACAGTTAGTAGTGATAACTGCACCACCACACAGTTTTACGAGGCAATAACTTTGTTTCCTCATTCATCCACTCAGGAACTGGCTTATTACCTCATAAAACAGTGTGATGGGAAGTGTTTTCATTTAAATCCTAGCTTGTTGAGATTCTCCAAAATAATCCTCTCCCTCAATTGGTCCTTGCAAGCTTTTCCACATCTAAATGAAGGAATCTGCAAATTCAGAGACAAGTTTCTTATTAGTGAATATGTCATTGATTAATAGGAAGGAAAATATTATTAACCAACTTTTATATTTCAATCTGCTTTGCAGGTTTTGCATATAGCTGAGGCTCATGAGCTTTCCTATGTAGCAACAGGGTTAAAACCATACAGGACATACAACTTTACTATTACTCTCTGCAATCAAATTGGTTGTGTTACCAGTGATCCAGGAATGGGGCAAACCTTGGCAGCTGGTAAGGAAACAATCTGTATTAAAGTGCAAAGCTAACACACAGTTTACTAATGAATGCCATTAAGATGATCATAGTTTGATGCACAGTGACAGGGATAGGTGTTGTATTAATACAATGTGACTTGCTTAATTATTATTTGTTTATCTTGACAGATTAAAAACAAAACATTTTCAGCGAACGTTTAAGTTACATTATTACATTATGGCAACAGGATTTGTGTTCTGCTCTCTCAGTTGCAAGTTATGAATGTCTCTATATATTCACATTTATTTAAGCTGTAACTGTTCATAAGTGTTGCTGAGCCCATTCCTTCATTTATGATGCTAAATTGTTCATTTATTGTTCATTTTTTTAGTGTGTGTCACATTTACATAACAGAGCATGCAAAGTGTAAGTACTATGTAATGCCTTGCTCAACCCCTGAAGGGAGAGTTGCACGGTTTTTATGCATGACTAACATAGGTACATAGTACATTTGTGTGTCTAAATTGGAGGTGAGATCCACGCTTTGGGTCTGTTCTTTTGAAAATGTTTATTTAACCCCTGAGATTTAAGATATTTTGTAGATATGTATGCTTAAACTTGCCTAAGAAAACGATAATTAAGAAGCTGCATATTTGTGTCTGTACACCTTAATAAATTTTCAGTTTGAGCTAATTTCAACCACACATCAAGGATTTCAAAGATACTAACTTTCTACAAATTTAAAATAAAATAAGCATTGATATAGAACAGAGATGGAGGAAGCCTGCATTTACTTTGAAGAAAAGACTGGTATGAAATCACTTCTTAGACATCCAAGGATCAAGAGGGTTTTGAGACAGAAATTGTTATGAAAATCAGCTTCACAAGTCTTTTCATGCAATGAGGTAGTTAGTATCGATCTTTACTACTATAAGTACAAGCTCAAAATGCATAGTACGTGACATACCTGCAGACTACTTAATATTGTGGTTTTCTTTTGTATAGCCATTTAAAACAGATTCATTACTTTCACAATATTAACATTTTCAGTTAGTAATTAGTGTTGTTATATGGATGTTGTGATGATGATCTTTGAAATTACCTCTCTTCTGTAATTTGGTCTCCCATAGAAAAAAAAAATCTGAAAATTTCTGATGTGCAGAATGTTTTCATTTGCTCCCTGGGCTGTATTTGAGTTGCCTGAATTCCATCAAAGCTCCTCTGCGTAATCAGTGAAGAGATATAGGAGCTTCCAGACAGGGAATAAGGAGTTACCCAGAGCCAGTAAATAGCTAGGTTTATATACACGAACTGAAGTGGAATTTAAGCTATTTGAGATAACACCTCTAGTATGCCCTGTGTTCTTGATCCATTTATTTAATTGCCTTTCCTTTTGTTCTCAAGAGGAGATGCCTCTTGACGTGTTCCTTGATTCACCATTTAGCTTTGTGTTTCTGTGGGTAAAGATCGCTCTCTTTTCTCTCTTCCTGAATTGGTGGTGTCAAAATTTGTTTCTTCATACTGCAGCCTTGTAAAATTTCAAGCTGACCATCAGAGTCTTGTACTTGTATGAGTATGACTTTATCCATTGCATATAGCCATGCAAGGAACAGAGTTCCAGTCTGTGCTGATAACCGTGGAAACAAATGTGACCTAAATGGCACACCTTATTACTACAAACGATCCAACTTTGCATTTATGCATTTATTAAAAGAATCAGAAACAATAGCTTAGTTATGCTTGACAGCTTGTTTATGACTATCTACTCCCTGGTTGTGTTAATGTTTAGAGACCTATCACATTAAAGAAGACAGGAGAATACAGAATAGAATAACAAACACATCCTAATTTTTTAGCTATTTTGCAGCATAGCCTTTTCCTGCTTACCTTTGTAGGCCTTGAAAGCAGAGTCTTGTAGTGGGTTCCTTTTGTCTTTTTAAAACATGTTAAAGGAATGTCTTAAATTTTAACAAATTTAAAAGTAAAACACTTAAATTATACATGCCATTTTATCTTTCATCATTTGCATTTTTCATTTCTGGAGAAAATTAGTTAATAATCTCCAGGTTTTTGTGTGCATGTTCCATTTTGGGAAGCATAGTGAAACTGTGTTTTCACAGAAAATTTAAGAGAGACACTACTTATGTGATGACTGTAGATCAGAGCATGTTCAAAACTTGGAACAAACTTGGAACAAAGTTAGGAGAAGCCAGTCCCATCATTTGTAAAAATAGATGATCGAATCTTGGTCCATTAATATCCTTTTGTGTCACTAAATGATGCAAAATGAAATTAAAATTGCCTTTCTAGGACTGTTGAGGAGCTCTGTTTTGTGAAGGAATGTCTCCCTGGCACACAGACAGTCTCCCTGGCTGTGCGCCACTCCCCCTCCATGCCCTGGCACGGGAAACTTTTTGGAGGAAGTCTCAACTGAAATGTGCTCCATCATAATGGTCCCCTTGCACCTTAACAATCCAGGAGCTTTGAATTGTGTTCCAAGTTGGGCTAGAGGTTATACTTAATTATACTAATTTTTCTCTGATGTTGAGGAGGAGAATGGAAAACCATCTCTAACCCTTCCATGTGTGGAGTATTCTGATTTATTATATGGAGCATTTATATCACTGGGTGCCTTGAGTGCCTCACTTGGCTGTAATTTTGACATGTCCAAGTGAGGTATATTAGCAAGGGCCTTGCTTTTAGAACTGCCAATGCCTAGAAGTTTCAAGTACTTCTTAAGCTTTGTTCATATCCATTAGGTTAATTTGAAGACTAGCTGTGTAAAAAGACAGCCTTCAAAATCTAGCATTCTTCTTTTTCTCTGGCAATATAGCACGATAAAAATGATGGCAGAAACAATGGCATTAAACCATTATTTTTGCTCAGCATTTTTGTTTCTAGAGGTTTTGAGAGACGATATAAAAGACAAAAGAGACTTCCGCAGTCTGGAGCAGAATGTAAGGCTAAGACTGAAGAGAGCAGAAGCATCAACAACAGTATGCTGATTTTTCAGTGAAAAGTCTTTTTGAGTAAAATTGGTTATGTTTGATTCTAGATTATTTTAACAAGTAGATCCCTTCTAATCTGGTGCAATATAGGTGTCTGTACCAGGTTTATCTCATGAGTAGCTTTGCAGGAGGAGGATGAAAGAAACCTAATATCAGCCATACATCCCTGTGTCTGTCAGACTGACAAAAAATCTCCTCCTCACCGATATGGTCACCCACGGTATATGTAAAAGGTGGTAAATGATGACATTTGAATCTGAAGAGTGTGAGGAGAGGGAGAGAATAAGCAAACAAAACAGAATTAATAAGAAACAAATTATTTTATAATAATGCTGAGTGGAAGATGTCACAAATGCATATGAAATTAAGAAAAGGAATGGGAATGAAGTGTGATGAATAAAAGAACTTGCATGGGTATACCTGATTCATGACAAGCTCCCAAGATGGTAAAGAGTGTTGGAAGGTCAGTGTTGCATGGTAGTGCAGTATTAGGATGAAACATCAAAGCAAGTATGTCAAGATAATGGAAGAAAAGAATTAACCTGTCCCTGTTACTCAAAGAGAAGGTGACTGGACAGAAATAGAACCTCTTTTTGGTATGTTCAAGTATGAATATACAAATAGTTGGCTTTTAAAGCCTCAAATCATACTTGTATTTTCTTGATCAGTCTTTTAAATGTTAAATTAAGAGATGCACATTCCACAGTTCGTGCATTATTTTCAATACTCTTTATGTACTGCAGTATTTTGCAGATACTGCTGAAAGCCTTGGCTGATAGATAAGAAAGAGGTTATTTCTAATACTTCATTGGTAAATTTGGAATCTTATTTGAGCTGCATTTTTATATTTGCTACCATGAGAATGTCAAGTCGAACTACGTATATATAACTGAAAGCAGTACTAGACTGCAATTATACATTTTTCATCTTAACATCTAGAGACAAATTTTACTTTGTTCCTTTCTCCAAGTTCTTAGTTCATATTCCTGTTTATTTTTGAGAATGACATTCAGCCTGTTCTTATCAGATCCCAGGGTATTCTTTTATTTTCAAAAGCACTTTTTTGCTCTCTGCTTTTATCTCATGTAAGATTCTGAGCTGGTACCTTGAAATCAAAAGAACTACACCAGCTGGTACTAGTAGAAGACCTGGTTGCTTAAAAATGATTTTTTTGACAATGTGCTTGTGTTAAGTTATTAATTACATGCATTAGTCTTTGCAGCATTTACCAACACAAAAGATGAATATTTTCCAAATTTTTCAGTCAGGCAGAGAAACACCTTTTTATTCCCACCAATTTATGCTGTTTCAACAGGATGGAATTAGCCATGTGATTGCTTGGACCAGTAGAATTGCTTATCCTATCCTTCTCAGTATCAGTCAAAGTGTGCCTTAAACAATCTATACAGCTATGTTTCATTAACCACTGTGTGACTGAGCTTATTTCTTGTAATTAAGTTCGTCTTTCCTTTGCCCTTCTTCAGTTTTTTTTTTTCCAACTTCATTTAAAAAGCCTTTTTTTTTTTGAGACACCAAAGTATGGCTTTGTGATTGCTACCATTTACCCCAGCACATTGTATTAGTGATCCTTTGCTTTTGATGGCAATTACAGGGTTCAGAAGCTAATTTGTAGAAGATATTCTTCCAGCACCAGCTGCATCTGGCTTCTTGGCAGACTTCTCAAGCAGTTGTATTGGTGGCTTTGGAGTTGCCTCTGGGTTTGCTGGGGTAATGATGCTGATGGGCTTTCTGGGCTGTCTTACACTCCTTGATGTCGTTTTCTTTTTGATTACCCTTTAATCTGAGTAATTTGTCCATTTTTTCCATTCATGAATAAGGTCTAGAGCAAGCCCTTTTCAAAAGCCTCAACCCATTTGACATGGCAATACAGCATTTGTTTATGCTTGTCACAGACTGTTTTTCTACAAAATGCTATGCGTCAATTTTAAAATCACAAATACCCATTAAACAGGTAATTAGTAATGTATATTTTCCTTTGTTGCAGAACAGAAATATGAGGGCCATTTGCTGCTGGCCTGAAAACACAGATTGTTTTGCATGCATGTACATAAGTCTCTTCATTGTGAGTAGGACCCAAAGTGATTAAACAAGCACTCTTAATATGTTAATTTATAATTTTAATTACAACAATCTTGTATATATAGTCATTAGTGAATACTAATATAAATATTTTTCTACCTTTTTATTCATAATGCATAAACCAATCATCCAGTTACTTCTCGGCAGTTGCCTGTTTCCGTTTCATAATACAATCTTTGTTCTTAGTTATGAATGCATTTTGTTCATTCCTGTCTTGAATAATCCCTCATTAAGCTAGTCACTTTCTGCTCCATGCTAAAAAGGAAAAATTATCATGCAAATGTGGCATGCCATATTAAAAAGCACATTACCAAACACTTTTGTTGCTGTCCTTCAATTAGTTTCCCTTCTTTGAATTTAATTTCATTTGTTGTTAAACTACTGACTTGATGTATGGACTCATGAATTTGAGGCTGCTGCCAAGAATGTAGCAGGAAAAAAAAAATCAAAGCCTCTTCAGAAAGCTGCAGAGGCAAAGCTGAAATGAATTTGCTTCACCTTTGACAAGAACACTTGAACAGCATTGGAATCCTCTGATGATTCAGCTTGGCTAATTATCCAATTATTTATTTCAAGAATAAAGGCACTGTTTTACAATTAGAAAAGTGTAAAGTAATCTGAGAAATTTGGTAATAACAGATGACTTAGGTAACTTCTGAGATAAACAGTATCTGCTCAAAATTGTCTTGCCAAGTGTTCAAGCTGCGGTTAAATTGCTCTTCGAGTTTCAGGACAATAGCAGGGACTGGAAAGTTATTTGTTTCTTCTCTCCTACTAAACACATATTATGCTTCATAAATAGCTTAGTTTGTTCTTTTTCCTCTGTGTTGAATTTGCGAGGTTTTTAAGCTATGTTTAACTTGTACTTCTCTTGATTAAAAGCTTTTGGTTAGAAGCAATACTTTTTAATTGCCTAATGATATAAGTCAGTTCTTAGGAAAGAACCGTGCATTTAGGAGTTCATTTGCAATATAACTGAAAAATTCATTGCATGGCAGTAAAACAATTTACTGTTAATTACAAGGAGAAGAATTTGCTGTACCATGCTCACAGATTGCCATGAATCATGCAGCACTCCTAGAGATTTATAACAGATGTGTAAGTGGGATGAATTAGCAGGGTTTAATAACAGAGACACAAATCATGCAGACTTCAAGGAGCTTTAATTGATATACTAGAATGTGACGGGCATGAATCACTCAGCCATTCAACAGCACTGTAACATATGGTCAGCTCAATATGCTGCATCTTAAATCGGTTGGTGAGTCGTTGGTTGTCCCATATGGTGGAAGCAATATATTTTTCATGATTTTTAAAAAATATTGTGTATTACATCTATTTTTAAAGAAATATGAGTGTAGCATATTTGTGTTATTAAACTTTCTTTTGAATCCCATTGGGGTGGGTTTTTTCACTTCTTTTCTTTCTTTCCTTTTTTTTTGTGTGTGTGTGTGTGAAGAGTTCCAAAATAGACTCTAATTACTTTTCTAAAAAAATAAAATATTGTCAGGATACGTAAGGATTATTTCTTAACTCCTTTACTATTGAAATGACTGGTGCTATTCTGAAGTGCGGGGGAAAAAAAAGATCATGCCAGAAATGCTATGGCAATCTCAGGGTCCTCTGAACTTGTAGCAAAAATGAAATGGATGACCACTAGCTAGGTATGTAATTTTACTTACAAGGAAAACTCCAAAATGAAAAAAACAGGCTTTCTTTGTTTTTGCCCTCAAATTTGCTGAACATTTCTGTTTTAATTCGTATGTATGCATTCTGAATTCAAATGAACAATAATTAAAAATTGTATACTTTTTGTTACCATTACCTTTCTGAGCTATTCAGAACGGCTGATTGAGGACTTCTGTAGAAAGGTACACAAATATCTACCTACAGTATGCTGAGTAGTACTTATTCAAACACATGTAAGCCTGTTACATTTAGCCACATGGTAAATATGTTATTTCTGGGACAAGAATCTGGCAGAGTATGAAAAAGCTTTAGCAGTTGTATTAGTAAACCTGACAGACTTGAGAAAAGAGTATTGTATCCTTAGAACCGCAGCTGCCAGAATTTAATGTCAACAATTAAAATTTATTTTGATCCTTACCTAGTGTTTATTACTGTTTGTATACACAACAGACCTTACTAATACAGAGATGCACTATTAGATGGAATTACCATCTGTTCAGAGAGAAATGCTGGCATCTGTCTTGGAGTCTAAAACTAAAATGATATTATTTCAAACAAAACAAAATTAACTGCTCTTTACTTACCAACTTCATTTTCGTGTACATGTGTGTGCATGCACACATGGGAAAGGCTTATTTGTAATAACCTGTGTAGCAACATCTATATTTAGATATATGACTTCAACGTAAGCTGTATAGACCATCTGTCTTTATTGGTCTTTTTTGTGCCCTCTGCTACACAATGGCATGCAGCAATCATAGGCTTTTAAATACTGTTTTAGCTTTATAATATATTAAATATGTATTATATAGCAAGACATTAAAACTACATAATTAAAATATACAAAATGTGACTTGGAATCCACCAAAATGTATTGCGCTCATTATTTTGACAGATGTGTCTTAACAGAACGTGACTAAAAAAAATTGAATAGGTAAAATTATAGTCGATTCATCTTTCAGAAAGTAGCTACAGGTACCACAGTGACACCTTTAGGAAAAAGTATAGTGTATCTTTTAGTCTTGAGTATTTTTAATTTCAGCATTTAGTACCATGCTGGGCTAGTGCTAGGATTTATTTTCAGCACTGTCTATTCCTGTGAAGAGTTTGGGTTTTTTGGTGGTTTTCTTCCTGAACTTATATAATATATTATGTATAGTATTACATTGTCATGATGCACAAGAATTCTCAAACATTAACGAGGCTTTAGTTTAAATACTAATGTTATAGCATGGATGTTACTTTGTAAAAGCCTGGGTTTCTGTTCCATATATCACAAAATAATAAATTGTGTCATGCCAGTGTTTAATGCGTGTACACAGTGCATTAACTGTAACTGTAGTACATTTATTTGTGCTAGAGGAGACTTGAAAATGATTAAAAAATCAATACTTCCCTGTCAGAGAAGCAAGTGTTACGATGCATTTAAGTAGTTAATTGCATAAGCCCTATAAAAGCTTCAGGTTTGGGTACCAGAGATGCCATAATTATGGTCCAAGTAACTGCCGTTTATTAATGTTAAACTTTAAAGGAAGATACAGTTATTGTCATGAGTGTTAGCTGTATGCATTTTAGAAATAATGAATTTTATCATTTCCGTTTTACCATCAGTAAGCTGAACTGGAGGGCTCAACCTCTTATGTTCACATTTAAAATGCTGACGTACACCAGTTCCCTCCGAAGGTGAAGTTTTGATTGTTAAGCCATGTTTTCTATTTAAACTTGTGCATTAATACCACAATTCATTAGTGCTGTGCCCTACTTATGCAGGAAAGCTTATGACCTCACGCTGCATTACTTCAATTTTGACATTGTAAATTTCTACATAGCGTGAGATACTAATTAGATTGTGAAGTCATAAATGATGCCTAAGCAGGAATTTACAGCACATAGTGTCATTGGCAGCTTCCCAGTTCCTCTACTCCCTGCTTTCTCCAAGAAGAATATTTATCAAGCTGGGGGGAAGGGAGGAAAAAGAAAGAAAAAAGGTAGCAACATGCTACAGGCAAATAGGAAAAATGAAAAATATGTTAATGATCTTGAACATGCGCTAATGTTTAAAAGGATGTTATTAATTCATTGTAAATGAAGCAATCTCTTTTTCTCTAAAGAACTCATCCTATATACAATGCTGTGCTGTGAAGTAATGTCAGATTTCAAAGACCCATATTTTAATTCAGGTTTTATTGTTCTTGAGAGGCGTTTATTGCTCGTTACTATGTCATTATGGGAACAAGTAATTTTTACAAGTTGTCATTGTATTTCACTTCCTGGGTAC
The DNA here is from genome assembly GCF_964211835.1 of Anser anser. NCBI lineage: Eukaryota > Metazoa > Chordata > Aves > Anseriformes > Anatidae > Anser > Anser anser. Next base: position 102,079,392 of record NC_139722.1, read on the forward strand.
AAATGAAGTTTCTGTTGTTAAATCCTTTTCTTTATCACAGAGAGAAGGGGAAGGAAAAAGGCAAGATAAGATGGATATAGGTTCTATAAACAGTAAAGTGTTCTTGTACTCCTTCTCCAGACTATGCCTTTTACTGTTTCAGTGGTTGTCCATTCCTTTTCCACCTGTATGGCCATTGTGCCATTAACCAAACAGGTCTTGCTGCCCTCCAGTGGCTTACTGTACAGTATTAAAATAAATAAATAAATAAATCTGTTTACAATACATCTGTAGAGTGACCAGCTCTTATCAAAATGTTTAATGGAATATTAGCATATTGGTTTTATCAGTAGGAGGATCATTGTAATAAGATAAAGCTATCTTTTGTTGATACATTCACAGAAACAATCTTGTTTAGAGTCTTACTGTGTGCCAATGATGGTGGAGAAAAGTTAGAGGGGAGCACTTTCTTGGACTGAATAATTTTCTGAACGTATGATAATATCTTATTAGGTTGTGTGTGTTCCGTGAGGGAAACATCCTGGTGGGGCTTCAGTAGTGTGGATGGATAGCTGCTCTGCTCTTGTTGACTAGGATAAGTTTATCTGCTGATAAAAGACTGGTGTTGTCATGTACTGTACTGCTGAGTTGTAGTAAGAGTTAATCAACCATTCAGATTCTCCTTTGTTTTTTTATTCAAATTCAATACTGAAAGTCATACAAGTTACAGTTGAGTATGGCATGAGAAACTTATCAAGGAAGGAATACAAAAATGCTTTTTATGATGAAGTTGATTCAGATCCTAAAAGGGTATGGATTTATTTTTATTTTTATTTTTATTTTTTAATTTGGATGTAATACTGGAGACATTTATCCAAAGCTTGAATAAATACACAAAGTATTTCTTGTGAAGTTGAGAGTACGTTCCTATAAAGTTTAGTATTTTTTTTTCTAAAGCTTCTGTGGATATCCGTTTATCCTTAAAAGGGCCAGGAATTGAAGTGGGATGTTTTGCAATAATTGTTATGCATAATAAATAATTTCCCAAGTATGCACTGTAATTCCTAAATATTTTTTTTAATGCACAGCTCCAAGAAAACTTGCTGCCCCTCGTGTTGAAGGAATAAACAGCACAATGGTAAAGATAATCTGGAGTGAACCTGAAGAACTTAATGGACCTTCTCCCATCTACCAGGTGGAAAGGATGGATTCATCTTTAGCTACATTGAGTGCAGAAGTAACGAAAGGAATCCGTTTCCCAGGAAATGGATATTACAGATTTGCTAGTTCCACTCTTCCTGCCAATACTTACTTTACAGGTAAATGAATTTAAACGACTTAGAAAATATACCACTTATACTCTACATTTGTTTAACCATTTAATATCATATCCCACTTTATTTTCATGGTAAAATCTGTGGGTTTTAATTTGTGAGCATAATGTGATTGTTACTGATATATGGCCTATTTTGATTCTCACATAAAAAGCCTATGGAAAACTTTATTGGACATGTGGAATTTCTGTTCCCTTGGCTTTGGGCATACAGATGTACACAAAGGTGAATGTTGCTGCATATTTGACTAGTTTCCTAGTGGTAAATATAGAAAGGATTTTATTTATTCCTCTGGGATATAAACTTTTCAATGAATTTGCTGTGAGTACTATGGCAAGTTTTCTTTGATATCTGTTTGAGAATTCTTGAGATTGCATGAGTGTTCAGAAAGTGCTCTTTTCCATGTTCAGAGCATTTGTGTTGTTCTAATAGCTTTGTCAGAGAGAGAAAAAAGGCTGCCAATCTGACAGAAATATGCTGGGTATTATCACCTCTCTTTTTGATTATACATTAGTTTGGAGCTGGGAGTTTTTCAGATCTAAGCATACCTATATTCTGTGATTCTCAGATTTTGCTGATGTCTTAATGTTGAGGATAAAGCAAAGATATAGATAATATAGGTTTTGGGAAAATATCTAGGTGAACCTAATTGCATGTTTGAGATGTTACAGAGGTCTGTCAGTGAAATATTACATTGGTGTGAATAGAACATGAGCTTTTAAAGCTCATGAAGAGCTTTACAAGAAGAAAGAAGAGCTGTACAAGAAGAAATCAGCTGAAGATAAAAAAAAAAAGTGTGTAGAATATATATATATGTGTATATATATACATCAACTCATGAGACTTACAGCAGCAATGGAAAATCTAAAAGGAATCTATGTACGAGTGACAGCAAGTGTTAGATGGCATGCTGATGGTGCAAAGGACACACTACACTGTAATGCAACTTAACGTCGTACTGAAAGCCTTTTTTGTTAAGGGTTGAAGCTGCAAAAAACATGCAGTGTTGTTGACACCTGATAGAAGTCCAAAGGTTTGAAGAGGACTCAGTAGCTGATGTGTCTTGTCTTCTGGGGCACCACAGCAAGAATATTTGAGCACACATCTTGCTGCTTGCATGTGTGTCTGTTTGTGTGTGAGAATTCAGTTTTTATATAAAACACAAATCACCTTCTCTATCTCTCTATGATGACCCATTGAATGTGATGTTAAAAAAAAAAAAATTGATCACTTTTTTTTTTTCTTGCTAGGTGCTTACTTGATTTGTAGTGAAGCAATAATAACAAGTGATAATGTGTTAGTTAAATATTTACACTGTGTTGACTTGCAAAACCTGTGTCTGTGCAGGAATCTGTAGAAACAACTGCTGGGCTTCCTTCCTCAGCCAAATCACCCAATAGCTTTCCTTACATCAAAGTATGCAACCTTTACTTTTTTTTTTTTTTCTTCCTGTTATCATTTGTGATGATCTAAGGATCAACTAAGCTGCAATTTTTCTCAGTGGAGCTCCAGTCAGCCCCATCACTCCAATATGGGTATCACAAAATTTCCTGCTTCTCATCAGAACTCTGGGAGTGCTGGGGAAGAGGGTGATGCACTATTTGGATTGTTAACATGCCTGTCTATTTGTGATCAAAAAAGCCCAAACACAAACTACTTGAGCATGATTCAGTCTGGCGTTCTGTTATATTGTACAAACAGAGACTGCAAACAAGGATTCTTGAGATGGTGATTTGAGAGAGTTTGGACAGATGAGTTCAAAGAAGATGTTAGAATAAAGCTCCCTTCATATTGGTGCATGATGGCTGATAATACTGTATGAATAAATACGATTTATTATCTCTTTGGATTGTGATCTTTCTATTAGATCAGCTATTGGACAGAGTATCTGGAGATGAGCTAGAACCGAAACAAGCTAGGCAATTTGTCCAGACATCTGCTGGTAATGACTGACAATCAAGTTAAATCAGTGTGTTTGGTACCTCAAAATGTGTAATTTATATGCTTGACATCTCAAAGTTTATGAGAAATGAAAATCTCTTTTTCTAAGTAGTCACTAGTCCTTCCAAAACATGGAAGGAAAACTGTAAAAAACAAACAAACCAACCAAAGAAAAACAACAGAAGGGTTTGGAATAAAAGATGCTTACAGGAATGAAAATTGTTCTTTGCACTTGTTTAGTTTTTGAGGCCCTCTCTCTTTACCCATCTCTGAGGACAGGCAGTTGGCAATTGTACTTTATAGATGGAATGGCTTTAGTGTGCATGCAGCTGTGTACATTTTTGACACAAAAGAGTGCCAGCTTGTATATGTCAGTCAGCAGATAGATACTTCTTGGTCCGTGTGTGATCACCCACTGCTAATCCAGAAAAAGATAGATCAGTTTATTCATTGCTGATAAATGCGGTTGTCCTCAGTACCTTCCCAGCTGGTCTTACACTCCAAGGTGCAAGTAATAGGTGCAGATGTATTATCTGGGAATTACTCCAAATTCGTATTAAAAAAAAAAAAAAAAAGTTAGGCAGTAAACACTGGCTATGCTAAGCAGCATCTTTCTGTCTGTAACAAAGCCTCCAGCTGCACTGGAAGATGTGCTGTGAGTATACATTACATGAGAGGAAGTCAGGTAAAGAAAAGTTTTGCTTTTGCCAGGACCATCCATACGCAACTTCATTGTTCTTCAAACTGTAAAGAAATTTTAGCCATCTGTAATGTCATTTCACTGAAGACGCAGACTTTAACACTTATTTGTATCACTTGAAGTTCTTAGAGACAGCAGCACTCATTGATCTAGCAAAATGCCACCAAAGGAACTGTTATTGTTCTTATTTTAGCTAAGGAGCTAATCTGTCCCCCATCACTCTGAAGACTGGGGTATTCAGGTGTTATCTTTGTATCTTCCCCATGAGACAGCAAAGTGCTATCATTCTGATTTTATAGATGAGGACCTGAAGTGTGCAGAGCAAGGCCCAGATCCCAGTGCATAGTTGGGAACTACAATCCATTGCTTTTAATTGAAACTTGATTGCCTCTCTGAATATGGGCCCAAGTGGACCACTCGGGTCCTGCAGGAAGTCAATAGTAGAAAAGAGATTTAAATCAAGGTTTCCAAAAGCTTTAGTTTGTGCCCTAAACATGGGGCCTGATTTCCTTTCAGCCAAAGTTATTTAATCATCAGTGATTAATAGAGTGCCTTGTATTTTTTGTCTGCCAGATCATGTATAAGACAATTACAAGAAGGCCAAAACGGGAAAAAAAAAATACATTAATTGTCTGTGTCTGTGAGAATACCATATTTCTGTATTAACACACACTATTTCTCTTTGTAAAAGAGGAAATTGTAGATGCTTTTTTACCCCCCCCCCCCCAATGTAAATTTGCTGGAAGCAACATGGCTAACATGCATGCTTTATCTGAAGAATTTCACCAATTCTGAAATCCGAACCTTTTGTTTAAATTCAATATAATAACACAAAAAAGGGAAACCTGACTTCACTCTCAGCATTTAGAAGCTGGCTAAAGTGAAAGGATTACACTTTCAAAACACCTTGCTGGAGGAACTCAATTATTTGGGTTATTCCTTTAGGTTCCATTTTCAGAAGGGGGAATCACAGAATCACAGAATCACGGAATTGTAGTGGTTGGAAGGGACCTCAAAAGATCATCGGGTCCAACCCCCCTGCCAAAGCAGGTCCCTTGGAGCAGGCTGCCCAGGTAGGCGTCCAGATGGGCCTTGAATATCTCCAGAGAAGGAGACTCCATAACCTCCCTGGACAGCCTGTTCCAGTGCTCCATCACACTCACCGTGAAGAAGTTATTTCTCATGTTGGTGTGGAACTTCCTGCGCTCCATCTTTTGGCCATTACCCCTTTTCCTGTCCCCACAAACCACTGAAAAGAGGTTGGCCAAATCCCTCTGTCTGCCACACTTCAGGTATTTATATACATTGATGAGATCCTCTCTCAGTCTTCTTTTCTCTAGGCTGAACAGACCCAGGTGTCTCAGACTTTCTTCATAGGGAAGATGCTCCAGGCCCCATATCATCTTTGTGGACCTCCGCTGGACTCTTTCCAGGAGATCCCAGTCTTTTTTGTACCGGGGAGCCCAGAACTGGACACACTACTCCAGGTGTGGCCTGACCAGGGCAGAGTAGAGGGGGAGGATCACCTCCCTTGACCTGCTGGACACACTCCTTTTAATGCACGCCAGGATCCCATTGGCCCTCTTGGCCACCAGGGCACGTTGCTGGCTCATGGTCACCCTGTCGTTCACCAGGACCCCCAGGTCCTTCTCCTCAGAGCTCCTCTCCAGCAGGTCGTCCCCCAGCCTGTACTGATACATCGGGTTGTTCCTTCCCAGGTGCAGGACTCTACACTTGCTCTTATTAAACCTCATTTGGTTTCTTCCTGCCCATCTCTCCAGCCTGTCCAGGTCTCGCTGAATGGCAGCACAGCCTTCTGGCGTGTCAGCCACTCCTCCCAGCTTTGTGTCATCGGCGTACTTGCTGAGGGCAGACACTGTTCCTTCATCAAGGTCATCGATGAAGATGTTGAACAAGACCGGACCCAGCACCGACGCCTGGGGAACACCGCTAGTCACAGGTCTCCAGCTGGACTCAGTGCTGCCGATCACCACCCTAAATGAAGTCCATTTACACACTACAAAGTTCACAATCTACTTAATGCCAGACTTTATACTTAAAAAGCCCTTTAGAAATGGCTAGAAGGTTTTACAACTTTGTTATTTTTTGTGGCTTGCTTTAACACTACAGCTGGTATGATGCAGCTGTCTAAATGCTGCAGGAGCATTGTTCTGTTTGTCTCACTGATTCTCTAACGGGAAAGGGAAGCACTGTATGTTTTATAGATGGTGTAGAAAGGTATCTGAAAGAATTGTAAAAAGTAGATTTTTTGATTATCATTTAAATTCAACTTACGCTTGTATTACTCCTTTAATGACTGAGTCTAATGTATAAGTCCAGAAAACCCTGAGGGTGAAGGTAATGAGCATGGTGTTTTGTTAACCTAGCTTTCATTGCTAACAACTGGATGAGTTGTAGAATAGTTTTCTGTGCAGCACAGTTAGGGTCTTCATCAGCTTTCAAGTGGAGGTGTACCAAGGCTCACAGTAAGATCCACTGAGATTGTCAAACACAATCCATGGAAAGCAGTATGCAGAACTGCTGAAGTACATATGTCTCTGTGTGAATATCAGCAACTAGCCAATGGGTATATTTATGAAAAGAGTTCTTCCTCTCAATTACCTTTTGGTCTTTGGTTGAGGGTCAGGACTTGAGGTGCGTGAATGGATTAAAGAAAAAAAAAAGTGTATGAAAGATGACCTGTGTAAATGAGTCCTGCTTAGGATCATTGGTTCTAATTTGAGGCACTACCGTCTCGTTCAGATTTCATAACACATAAATATCTCCTAAAGAGTATGCAACTTCACCTTTTTGTTTAATGGAAAGCAGGAGGATTGCATTTTTCTTTGAAAACATGGCTCCTTGAGAAAACACATGTGCACCCTATTGAATACATTGGCATATACTTTGCATTCTTACAGAAACAGTGCCACTGTTTTTTCAAATTTTGTAGATAATCCTGTCAAAAAAGCTGCAGTAGTATACCAGTATACTAGTATACTTTAGCAAGTATACTAGATTAAGCTCCAAAATACAGATTAAAAGGAAGAACATTTAGTTTCCAGAATTTATTGAGCAAGTAGATGACAGACTGCTTAGTTGTTTTAAAGCCATGTAACTTCTGCGCCCAAAAAGCAACTCAACTTAATGTTGCAAATGTGTCCCAGATATTCTGGGTTCAAACAACATCTGAGCTAGGAATTTCAGGACTACAACTTAGTTGTCTAAAGTACAACCATGGATTGCATGTAGCTCTTTTTGAATGTTTCCTCTGATTGAACCTGTGCAAGGGAGAAAGTCTGTGGTAGAACTGATGGAATAGGGCCCGTTTTAGTTAGAAAGGATGGAAATTGCTAACAGTTGGACACATGACTAGAAAGCTCCTTGGAATCCATGTTACAGAAGTAGTTGGTCTCCTTGAAGACAAACTCAATGCATTTGTGGTTTGTATGTGAAGTCTCATCACTCTATAAAGAGTGAATCAGTTGCTACAAAAGAAAGAAGCACCTTCTGCATTTTGGAATTATTTCCTTTTAAAAAGCCTATTCGTTCTGTTTTTTCCTTTTGGAACAAGGAGGATTTACAAATTGTACTTGGTTTCAGCCTTGTGAGTGTTTAAATTTCCTTCTGAAGGAAAAAGCTTAGGAATTTCAGTAGAGGAATGCAGTTTAAGATCTCATAGGTAGGGCTTAGTGTCATCTGCAGGAAATGGACAAGACTGAACAAGAGAATATGGGAAGTTAAATAAGATCCTTTGGTTTCAGGTACAAGCCTGTGAACAATTGGAAATTATTTATTAGTGAGAAATATGCCAGTACTTGTGCCCATATCTCTGTGCTCACGATACTGTCCACTAAATACTCATCATATCCCATGTGCACCTGTATAATTTGATGAAAGAGGGAATACAGTATCCTCCCAGTTGGACTCTGATTTGGCTCAAAAATCACATGTAACTTCTGCTCAGTAGCAATCAATAACTGAACAACCAATTTTGTATTTAAGTTGTGATGTGCAGCTACAAGCTGTGGATGATACTGTCTACAGAAATCACAGAGTAGAAAGATGGATGTGTGGAAGGCTATGTTCATCCTGACCTCTCAAAATCAGGCTACATTTCAAATATAACGTTGAACATAAATTGACAATTTTGTGGCATTGTAGTGGGTTTTGTAAATAATATTGCATATTCTTTCTAAGAAGTGGAAAAAAACAAATCCTCCAAGCATACGTCATGCATTGCTTGAAGTATAATCAGCTTGATTTCAGGAGTTATAGTTGTATGTCTATGTGCATCATTTATTTAGTGATAAAATATATTTTTTTTTTCTTGGTGGGTGAAAGATTCATTGTGCTTTTTAAAAACAGTTGAATCAGCTAGCATTATTTTAACATTATTGCTCTTGTATGCTACTTCAACAGAAAGGAAGTTATTCACATAATATTAATCAAAATGCAGTCCACTCTGAAGAACCTTTGTGTTGGGCCTTGCTTTGAATCCAAGTTCTCTGAACTAGGATGCTATATTTAAAAACAAGATTGTCTTGCCTGCGATATGAATTCTTTGCCAACCTCTATGTGATGCAAATTCAGCTCTGTAATGATTAGGGAATAACTGTTTGAGGTAAGATGTTCATATATTCAGCATTACAAGTAGAGCCTTTTACAATGACATTTTTAGTGTCTTGAAGTCGCCTTAAAAATGTGTATTTTTTTTAAATACACCTGTGCTAGTGTTTTTACTGCCAGTTTGTGAGTCAGATACACAAACATTCCTCAGAGTGGAGAATCTTTCCAGAAGCAGTGTTTCTTAATACTCATTGCCATGGAACATTGCACAAGCATCATTTACATTTGATCTGAGCAAAAGTGTTGAGAATGGCTGTGGTCATTCAGTGTTTGGTCTCCACGTAGCTCTTCATCAGTGAACTCTCCAGTAATGTAAAATGAATTCCACTCCATATAATCCTGAGCAAACACTTCATAGTTAGTGGAAGACCCAGATATTTTCATTAGCATATGGAGCTAAATAAGCAGGCCTTTTCCAGCATCTCAAAAGCAGCTTATGGAACGCAATATGACTGAAGACCTAGAAAATGAACATGATTGCATGTCTAAGAACAATATAAGAGGAAAGGCTAAATAAATTAAGGTTTAGAAAAATAAAGACTAAAAGGAGACATAATAGTGGTCTTAAAGGATATAAAAATATGTAGTTAAAAGAAGAGAATGAACTTTTCTCCCTGTCTACTGTGAATAAAGGAGCAATGTACTCATAAGGCACTTAAAATATAGCAAGAGAGTATTGTTTTCTCAAAACTTTTTTTTTTTTTCTAAAAGACTTGGGCTAGTGGGGTAAAGGAATAGATTGTTGTGAGAAAAAAAAAAAAAAAAGAAAGCTCTGGTATGGGAGATTTTAAAGAACAGTTGGATGAGCATCTCCCAGGAATAACGTAGGTAAAATTCTACTTTGGAGTAAGTGGGCTGATTTTGTGACCTCTAAGAATGTTTTTCCAACACATATCACATTACAAACTCGGATTAACCCAGTGAAGCTGTGAATGATGTTCAATTTCACAATTCCTACCAGCCATTTCTCCAGCCTGTCAGGATTCCTCTTATTTGCATCACGTCAACTGTAGCCCTCAATTTTTTGTCATGTGCAAACTTTTTTGAGAGTACAGTCCTTCCAATTCCCCTGGCTTCCTTTTTAACAAATAAAGCTGTTAAACAGAACTGGTCTCAGGGTCGCTCTCTCAGAAATGCTGCCCTTTGGACTTTGTGCTACTTGTCACAGGCCTTTGAGTCCTGCTGTTCAGCCTGCTTTTTTTACCCATATTTATAGTCTACCTATAATCCATCTATTTCTCCGGCCTGATGGAAGGATACTGTGAGAAACCATGTTGAAAACCTTGCTAAAACCAAGGTGTGCTCTCCCCTTTGGCTACTGAGCCAGTCCTTTCATCACAGAAGGCAATCAGGCTGGTCAGGCACAATTTGTCCTGTAAATTGTTGGCTTTTCCCAGTTATCCATGTCCTTTGTGTGCCTGAATATGACCTCCATGAAGATTTGCTACATGGTGTTCCTGGGGACAAAGATTAAGCTGACCACAGCCTGTGGTTTCCCAAATCTGTCGGCACAACTTTGCAGAAAATGCTATTAAATTTGTTTGATTCAGTCTTACCCTAAAAAAAAAAACGAAGAGAACTAGAAAAGAAAGAGAGAAATTGACCTTTTGCTTAGTTTGGCTTTGTGTATTCTTTGTTTCTCTGCTGGCATTTCTTCCTTACATAGTGAGCCTTTTAAAAAACATCCTTTTTTATTTCATTATATTGAACTGAAGAAGTAAACAAGATTTTCTGAGGGGAACACTATTACAAAAGAAATTATTATACCAAGCTCTCAAATACTGAGATAGAAAGTATAGAGAACACTGTGTTAGCTGGTTTGGGGAACACTCTTTATATCTCAAGGAACTTTTGATAATGCCTCTCATTTTTTAGACTGTTTTATTAAATCATGCACTAAAGAGCTCTTGGAACAAGAATTCTACTGCTTTCTTTTTGTCTAGGTTGCTGCCCCAGGTCTTCTCCTTAGACCTTCTTTTAATTTTTATGCCACATTCTTACATTTTCTCCTCTTGTCTTCACAAAAGGACAGTTTGAACTCATGTCTTCATCTTCAGCGAGAGAAAGTAAGATAAAGGTCTTCTATATAACTGTGAAGTGGCTGGCTTCAGCAAGAAGGGGAGCCGTCTTTTTTTTTTTTTTTTTTTTTTTTCTGCCTGAGAACTGTTTGCAAAGACATTTTATCTAGGATTTAGTTCTAGAACTTCATGTGAATTCACAGTTTCATCTTGAAAAACATTCCTTTCTTCCTTCCTTCTGCATCCCAAGAAGCCTAAAGATAGGGAGAAAGAAGAGCTGCATCTGGAGAAAAAGGGAGTGACCCAGCACAACAAAGGAACTGTGCTGCTTTATGAACAAAACATCTTAAAACATCTTCTAACGTGCACAACAGGGACTTAGGCAGCAAATAAGCCAAGCTGATGCTGACCTTGCCAGTGTTACAGGTGTAATATTTTCACTAAGATGAACTGGTTTTGTTAGGCATGGACATACTTTCTATCAGTATCAAGTATCTGCTTTTTCCATCTTTTTATTGTAAGAAAGACTTATTATAGCCACTAAAGAAAAAAAAATCTCCCCTTTTGTATGATTTGTATGATTTCTCATATTTACCTTTTGCAGTTTAACAGATCAGCTATGCAGCACAAGCTTTGACATACAATTGCATTTATTTTTATTTTTATTTTTTTTGCATCTTTTAGGCTTTAGTGCTAAAGCATGTTTTTGCAGGTGTTGTGTGACATTCTGCACTGTGTGGTTAAAAACAGATTCTTCTGCTTGTGTGCATGAACTTTAAGGGCATGTAGTAGTCCCAACTATAGAAGTTGTAAAAGCAGAATTTTCTGCTCATATTGAGCTTCCCGAGGAAAAAAACACTTTGCCAGACTAGATCATTGTTTCTGCTCTTTGTACAAAATCAGTTACAGAATTGGGTCTTTTTCGATTATCCTAAACATGTCATATGACCTATACTCCATAAAACAGCAGTTCTTCCCCTTTTGTCACAACTCTAGTTGCGTTTCTGTTCATTGTGTGCAAACATGATTCTCTATTTTGAGATGTAGTGGTCCTTCTCTCTGCAGGTGACAAATCTAAGAATTAGCATAAGAAAAGTTTTTTATCAGTTATTTCGAAGCACATGTTCAGTCAATAGTAATAAGAATAGTTACCAAGTTTGTATTTTTTTTATAAGCTAATCTGTGAGTGTTACCATTTATATACCAAGCTATGTTATACAAGATAAATTTCCACAAATGAAGCATATCTGTATATTTGGTGTTTCTTTTTCTTGCTCATCTCCAAACAAAATACCAATACTATTTGATGTAGGAACTCTGTATAGGTGTCTGCACAAAGAATACTCATTGAATTTAATGATAGTTACTGTGGAATTGTTGTTGTTGTTGTTGTTTTATCATCTAGTCTGCCCTTTGTTCAGTAAGAATGGAGTTCTTACACATTGGTTCACTTTGCAGAAGAAGTCAAAGGTGGGATTATATTCTGTGTTTACAAGGGCAAAGAAGGGGAGGAGAGAGTTCAAGGAGACTTTTCATTCTTTCTGCCTCCTCTATGTGCAGCACAGATAGTGGGTGTCTTCATGTATGTATCTGAAAATAAACAAACAATTATGGAAGTGCTGTGTTTTGCTTCAGGCATAACATCTTCTGGGATCCCTTTTGTGTCCTCTGTGCAGTGTGCCCCTAAGAAATGGTGCAAGATGGAGGAACTTGTTGAGAGAAAGATTTGGTAAAATAAATGTTCCTGAAAATAACAAACATAAAGAGAAAGCTAGAAGGTAGGAACAGCACAAATGCAGGAATTTTATTAAAAAGTGCCACGCATCTCCTGGAAGTTTTGAATGCGAGAGGTTCATGTACAATGTGTTAAATGGACACTTATTTCATTTAGCTAGGACTATATAGTTAAAGCACGGACTGAAATTGTACAGATCAAAGAAGGAACTTGAAGTTGGCTTGAATATAGAAAATGGCAATACAGTAGATGTTCATCTTTTACAGAAAATACATAAAAGCTTCTCGATCTCAAATATCTGAGGGAATAGAGACAGGCATTTCCAGTGCTTTTCATTCACTAGTGCAATTGCAGGTCTTCCACACTACTGTTTCAATACTTTGTAAGATTTTTGTGGGATACTTATATGCTATTATAGTTGGACTTGTAACCTAAATTATTTTTGAAAAGGGGACTTGATAAATATTCTTGTATCTTAAATGTTAAACAAGCATCAAATTTCTGATGTATTTTATTTCTGAAGTCTTATGGTTTTGTTTGTGGTAGGGTCAGAAGGCAGTAATGACACTTGATCAAGACTTTAGTCTAGATAATAACGATAAATCCTCTTTATTTTGTGTTTTTAGTGGTACAGTTACACTACAACTGTTTGGAAAATATTGCCTAGTCCAAGATGGGATGGCAGGAATTCTATTTTGAAGAGAGAGGTGGCTCTGTCTTCAAAGTTCTAAAATTCCAAGTGATAGATAAATCTTGTCCAATTTCTTCTTCATCCTTTAATGTGCAATAAGATTGAAGAAAATGTTTCTTAGCAATTTTAAGAAAGGCTTCTGTATACAGATAAAATGGCCCTAACTTACACGAAGGATACTCAGAGTGATGTGAAGGGATGCAGTATAACAAGCTCTTGTGTTTATTGGGTTATTTATTTTTAAGGAGTTGTTTGTGGACAGGCACAGGAAGAATGCTATCTGCTCTTCCTATTCTTGCATCCTATGGGAAGTATTCAACAAGGGTGAAGCAAGGAGAGGTCTAGTACTATATTGGCTGGTGAGATAATTCATGTGAAATGAATGCTTTCTGGTCCACGTTTGGCCTTTATTAGTTTATTTCTGTAAAGCATTATTTTATCTGATGACTTGAGACATTGCATTTGACTGATATTAAGCTTTTAAATTATGCCTGCTTTTAAGATACGAATTCTTTCCCATACTGTGTTTTTAAATGGTGAAGAAGCAACTACTGAATTATGTATTGACTAAACGTGTGTGAAAAGTCGTGCATTGATTATGATTGCGTTGCGGATTTGATCGGGAAATTTTCATAATAACAATATAAGGAAGTTTTTCACCTTCTAATTGATTTCCAGGGTGATTAAATTAAGACCTCCTCTAAGTATGACTGTCCTTATCAATTACTGGCAGAATAGAGAAATTAAAGGATTAAAAATTTACGTGTGTTGAAATTCAGTACTTAAGGTCTAATATCAACCAGATCATAGAGTGAGTAATGCCATTATGACAAAAGTATCATTCAGGATTCGACTATGGTAATTTGGAGGGAAAAAAAAGGATGTCTGCATTAGTATATATACATGAAAAAATAAGATTGTGAAATGAAGCACCTAGAACTTAGGAAATGTAGTTTAAATAAACTGCACAAACTTAATTCAGCCTTTTTATTTTTGTGTTATGATTGCATTTAATCATTTGGTTATAAACTAGTTCTTCCATAGGTTTGGTGTATGGTTTTGACAAGATATTTCTTTTTAAAAATTCTTACCAGTCTGTATATGGTTTGATGTCTGTCCAGCTGTACATATCTAATTAGTAAGTGCAGAGTTAAAATTTTTTATTGTTCCATTTTCACTGGTGCATTTTGAGTACTTCGTATTCATTGATATTTGGGTTTAGAACAACATAAGAACTGGCGGAAGAGCTGGCCAAGCCGCTTTCTATCATTTATCAGCAGTCCTGGCTATCAGGGGAGGTCCCAGTCGACTGGCGGCTAGCAAATGTGACTCCCATCTACAAGAAGGGCTGGAAGGTAGACCCAGGAAACTATAGGCCTGTTAGTTTGACCTCAGTGCCAGGGAAGCTCATGGAGCAGATCATCTTGAGTGTCATCACGCGGCACTTGCAGGGCAACCAGGCGATCAGGCCCAGTCAGCATGGGTTTATGAAAGGCAGGTCCTGCTTGACTAACTTGATCTCCTTCTATGACAAAGTGGCATGCTTGGTGGATGAGGGAAAGGCTGTGGATGTGGTCTACCTTGACTTCAGTAAGGCTTTTGACACCGTTTCCCACAGCATTCTCCTCAAGAAACTGGCTGCTCGTGGCTTGGACTGGCGTACGCTTCGTTAGGTTAAAAACTGGCTGGATGGCCGGGCCCAAAGAGTTGTGGTGAATGGAGCCAAATCCAGTTGGAGGCCGGTTACTAGTGGAGTCCCCCAGGGCTCAGTGCTGGGGCCAGTTCTCTTCAATATCTTTATCGATGATGTGGATGAGGGGATCGAGTGCACCCTCAGTAAGTTTGCAAATGACACCAAGCTAAGTGCATGTGTCGAACTGCTCGAGGGCAGGCAGGCTCTGCAGGAGGATCTGTATAGGCTGGACCGATGGGCTGAGGCCAACTGTATGAGGGTCAACAAGGCCAAGTGCTGGGTCCTGCACCTGGGGTGCAACAACCCCAAGCAGCGCTACAGGCTGGGAGATGAGTGGTTGGAAAGCTGCCTGGAAGAGAAGGACCTGGGAGTATTGGTTGATAGTCAGCTGAATATGAGCCAGCAGTGTGCTCAGGTGGCCAAGAAGGCCAACAGCATCTGGGCTTGCATAAGAAACAGTGTGGCCAGCAGGGCTAGAGAAGTGATTGTCCTCCTGTACTCAGCTCTGGTGAGGCCGCACCTTGAGTACTGTGTTCAGTTTTGGGCCCCTCACTACAAGAAGGACATCGAGGTGCTCAAGTGAGTCCAGAGAAGGGCAACGAAGCTGGTGAGGGGTCTGGAGAACAAGTCTTACGAGGAGCGGCTGAGGGAGCTGGGATTGTTCAGCCTAGAAAAGAGGCTCAGGGGTGACCTTATCGTGCTCTATAGGTACCTTAAAGGAGGCTGTAGTGAGGTGGGGGTTGGTCTGTTCTCCCACGTGCCTGGTGACAGGACAAGGGGGAATGGGCTAAAGTTGCACCAGGGGAGATTTAGGTTGGATGTTTGGAAGAACTTCTTTACTGAAAGGGTTGTTAGGCATTGGAACGGGCTGCCCAGTGAAGTGGTTGAGTCATCATCCCTGGAGGTCTTTAAAAGACGTTTAGATGTAGCCCTTAGTGATATGGTTTAGTGGAGGACTTGTTAGTGTTAGGTCAGAGGTTGGACTGGGTGATCTTGGAGGTCTCTTCCCCAACCTAGATGATTCTGTGATTAGTTTTGTGTTATGAGTGGGGACTTGGGAGGACAGTGTGTCAGAGAATCCTTGCTAATTTTGTGTGCTCAGCTTTACACAGATAGGACCCAAGATTTTGGAGTAGTTTCTATTGACTTCTGTTCAGTTAGGAACACTTAAAGCTTCCACAGATCTCTGTGGGGTGTTTAAATGCAAACACTCAAAGAATTGAAGAATCGTAGATTCACAGAATGGTTTGAGTTGGAAGGAACCTTGAAGATCATCTAGTTCCAACCCCCTGCCAAGGGCAGGGATATTTTCCACTAGATCAGGTTGCTCAATGCCATGGAAGAGTGCATAACAAGTGAATAACTGAAAAGTTCGGCTTAAGTGACTTACCTCATGTTGCATAAGAACTTTTTGTGGCAGAGGTGGGGACAGATTTCTCCAGAGTGACATTCAACTGCGCTAGCTATGAAACTGTCCGTTCACTTTTTATATTCCCCTTCCTCTTTCATTAAACATCCTCAGAGCACTACATCAAATAAGACAGGCTTCTGTGCACAAAATCCTTATTTGCTACATGAATTCTGTTTTAGTTGCTGAACATCATAAAATCCTTGAGGCAGATATCTTATGGGAAATGTGTGTTTGTATAATTGTAGACTATGTCATTATTCATCCTCTATCTGTGTGAGCATTATTATTTTTTTTGCAGACAATTTTAATTTTATTTTGTAAATTTTGTGGGTTTACTTTTACAGTCCTAATGTTTTCTAAATAGTTACTCTGAGTAATAATAAAGAAAAAAAAATAGTGACACAAGAGAATCACAGATATATCCATCATTTGGAGCATTGCTGATTAACACGTCACAGGGTAAAAATCTTTAATATTCATGAAATCTTTTTCTGATTTGAACTATTAGAGACACTGATGGCTACATTAGAAGATCTGTATGTGAAGTCATCAATACAAAGGATAAATTGCATACTTTTTCACTGTATTCTGTGGATACTAGCAACATATTTTTTCAACTGTATTTATAAAGAGAGATTTTACTAGTGATTATAGGTCCTCCTGCTTTTCTGTTTCTTTTCCCTATTGCTTTTCAGTTTCTTTTTTTTTTTTTTACCCCCATCCTTTTCATGTTTTGACATTATCCATGATTTGTTTCTTTCCTTTTTTTTTTTCCCTTCCTTTTTTTTCTGTTTCCTGGTTTGACCATTATAGTATCTTTGATCTTCTTCCTTCTGTGTTCTTCCAGGTGTTGTCATCCTTTTCTCTGTACTTGCAGGCACCAAATGGGAGAAAATTAATAGCCCAAGAGCATGACTCTTCACTTTTCTTTCTAGTACCTAGCACACCATCAGGATTTGGTGGCTAGGACCAAGTTCATGAAAGAGCCTTCTTAGCCTGTCCCTCTAAGATGAATTCATGTCTGATTCACAAAATGGAGCCAAAACAAACAAACAAAGAAACAAAACAAAAAAACACTTAAAAACGTTTGTTGCTTAAAATTGAAAGACTGATTTAAATTAATTCTTCAAAGTGGTAATGAAATAGTATTTGGCATGAAGCAAATATGGTTATAAAAGATTTTCTTTTCTTAAAAGAGTATATTTTAGAAAAAAATCTGTGCAACACTGTTGTTAGGGACATGGGAGGTAAATTCAGCAGTAAGTATTGCTGCCATTCCAATTTGCAGCCAGTGGGGAGTATATTCTGTATCTGAGGGCTAGTAATTTCTTTAATAAATATGATGACTTGAAGACTATGCTGAAGTTGCAGCATTTTAATTTGACTAAGTCTTTGTTAGTTATCTTAGGTATACACATTATCCAAATATTGAAGTAAGTTTTGCCACTGGATGGGATCATCAGGAAACAACATACCAATGCTTTGATGAGAAAGCATGTTGTTCCAGTGCCAAGTTACTTGCTAGTGATTTTATTCAGTAAGCATACATTATTATTATTATTATTATTAATAATAATAATAATAAAAACAAAACAAACAAAACAATGGGGGAACTAAAGGGCATAATGTATTTGATAAGGTACTTTGTTAACTTGACTTCTGAAGTGTAACCCAATTCCTTGCTTTTGGGGCTATACAAGACTGTCTTTTTCAACTCTGAAAACAAGTATCTATAAACCCAATTATTTTTCAAGGTACTTTTGCAGAATGAGATGGAATTACACATTTCCAGAGTTCCTATCTTTTCTCAAGCTATTCATTCTTTCTATGAAATGCACTGGAATTGATGGATGGTCTCTAATGCAAATACAGATGGACAAAATTATTACCTTAAAGAGGAGTGCAGTATAGTGACTGAGAATTCAGAAATCAACTGCTAGCGTAACTATTAGAATGAAAACATAAGCCTGACAAGTAATGTTGTTCTGGTATGAGGACAATTTAATTTGGGTGACAGAAATGTCCTATACTAAATTACTGGAGAATTCACTGATCTCAGTAATGAATTGTTGCATTACTTTCTTTTTAATTTAAAAAGATTCTAGAAAATGATATACTGCATTGTAGAAAAATCTCAAAAAGTAACTGTCTCTGTATATACCCAGGTGAGGTTTGATTGAAAGTAGTTAGATCTGTGCTTACTGACTTAAGATCTATAATACCTTAAGATTAATTGGGAGCATAAGTGGAGAAGCTGACAACCTGGAACCTTGACTTCTTAAAATTGCTGACCCAATTACTGCTGAGCCCTTTGCTGACACGTTAATATGTCTTTAAACTGGTAAATCACCATTTCGGTGTGTGCTAGAGTTGGTCCATCGGATGAAGGAAGATGTAAGTTTAATTTAAATAATTATTGACCTATTATGACCTTTTCATTTCACTTGTACTGCTCCTCTTGAGGTAAGCAATTATATTTTTATAGTGTTGGATGGTAATCAATGTACAGGAGCTATCTTTATTGATTTAAGTAAGGCCTTTGATCTGGTAATCACCAACTATTGCTATCTAGGCTGGCCTTAACTATATTGGATATTATTACAGTTTTTTGGTTTTAAAATATGCAGAATTGAGAATTTTATTAAAATGTTGCAAGCAGTCAATATTCCTTGAAAATCCATAAGATTCTATTTCATAATCTTCATTAGAAATTGAAAACAGATAATTTTATACAATACATGATAATTTTTAGCTTGTAATAAGTTTGTTCTGCAACTTTTTAAAATTAAGCAGACCACAGAATCACAGAATATTAGGGATTGGAAGGGACATTTAAAGATCATCTAGTCCAATCCCCCAGATGGTCCTTTTATGATCAGTTTACATGATGGAAAAACCTGAATTTCCCTTATTTGTTTATTTGCTCCACTCTTTGGACATTTTGGGGAGGAAGGCATGGTTCCTTGGTGTTTTCCGAAGTCTGTTTTATACTGAGGATTTGGAATTGTAAACTTTGGCCTTCTGTATGTGGATGTAGATGGAATTACTCATCTTTGATGATGAAAATTTGTTTTGTATTTCTATTCTGAGTAGAATCAGTAGAAACTGATCTGCAAGTCTTATTCTTCTTACCTTTTTTTAACCTATTTGCATATTTTGCACATGCATTTTGTGCAACTTTTTAAGCCAATAGTCATTTCAATGCACTAGGTAAGAATACTAATTGAAATACTGGACCTTTAGCATAGTTTCTAAGTGGTACCTGAGTATCTTCCAAAGCACAGTCATACTCACCACTAATTTGTAATTTGTTCTCCCATTTTTATTCACTCCTCATATCCTCCTCATGCTTTTTTTTTTTCTTTTTTTTTTTTTTGTTCTCTGGACATATTTGCTATTTGGCTCTGCTTTTCTCTCTTCCGTTTTAACCAATGACTTATATGCCTGAGTATATGTGGATTTAAACTGTCCTTAGAAGGCTGTGAAATTTGTGATTATTTTGATCAGCTTCTCTAATGAGTTCCAGAGCATTTATCCTTCTTGCAGAGGGACTTCAGTCTTGCACTGGTGAGCCTTGAAACCAATAGTAGTTGTTCAGAGAGGTCACTGACATAATGAGAAGGACACTCTTGAGATATCTTAAACCACCTCCATGGATAGCCATGAAGATTAATATTGGGACCTTACATTTGACCTAATATTATGTGGAGACTGTGTAGTGTGCCAAGTAAGTAGGATGACGTGCTCATGGCAGAGTACAGGGAGTACAGAGAGTAAAGTGACTGCATTCTGGATTTTTTATTTTTTATTCTTTTAGTAAGCTAAAATATATTGCACCTGGTTCTTGCTTAAGGTCAAGATAGTGTGAGTTAATCTGACCAGGTGCATGTCTAAGAAGCGGTGACGTAATGTCCTTGCTAATCATAGGTAGAAAAAGGCAGGCTTTATTTGATTCTATCTCTGTAGTATGTGCTGAAATGACTGAAACTTGCTGTTTGGGACTGTGTTTGTGAAGAAGCTGATAATACAGTCAAACTACCAATTAAGTAGGGAAATATTCTTTCCAGTCTCCACAATTTGTGATCCTATTACCTGTAAGACCTTTAAGACTGTTATTTTGAAATCATTTATTATTTATTCTTTCTTCTTCTGTCTATTGACAAGGCATTTCATTCTTTCATTTCCCATTTGCTCTGTTTGGGGTCTATGTCCCATTATTTGTTTGCAATTTCAAAATTATTCTTAGTCACCACTATTTTTTTAATGTTTCATATTGCTAATAGGTGCAAGAAAAAAAAAGACAACACTGGGACAGATAACCTTATAGTGGGTAAAATCATGTGCTTTTATGCTCTTTTTTTTGGAGGAAAAAAACAAATGAAACCAACAAAGTTAAATTCATTGGAACTGTGATAGCCTGGAAGTCATAATGGAAATTTATCTTTTGTGCTGCTACTCAGTCCCTGCCCTCCCCCCCCCCCCCCCCCCCCCCCCCGCCATGCTCTGGGGAACCTGCAAGAAAGAAATCTCTTTCCTTATCAGGAAAATTTTGTTTCCTGCTCAACATCTTCAGTCTGTACTGTTCCATCTTCTATCAGAGTACTCTTTTAGCTTAGGTAGACAATATAAAGGCTTTAAATATTTTTCTCATTGCAGTAACTTCACACTAATGTTTCATATAATTGTAAATGTTGTTTAGATCAGATCCTTTCTTTAAAAAAAAATGTATTAAATGGCCATACGGGGAAAGTTTTGATTCATTTCACCAAATTATGCTAAAATAAATACCAACATGAAACAACACATTATCCTGAACAACCCTAAATCTGCTATCCTGCTCCCCATTGTACCCTGTGGTATTTGTCAAACTAGGTTGCAGGAGGGGTTTGAGATTATAGCCATGTCATCTGATTTCAATACAGTATTGGGTATATAACAGGTATTTAATCAAAGATGATAAGAAAAACAGGCTGCCACGTTTCAAATGAAAACTGTTGAACCAGGTCATATCTTGGTATATATGGTTTATATATTGATATATGTGCTCTTAGAACTATACTTGCTGATCTGAATTTCTGTCTTCCCACAAAATTTCACCCAGGTCTCATATGGGAACAGTTTATTAGTCATTCCCTAATACACATTGTATATGGCAGGTGGTAGAGTCTTTGTCATTGTGCCCCACGGCTAAGGCACTCTGCATGAAGATATCAGGGCAGCCAATTTTATCTGTGTTTATAAAACTGGCATTTCTATTTTCTCAGGTCTTCCAGGTAACATGAATGTGTTCTGTAATTCTTTTTTTTTTTCTCTTTTTTTTTTTTATTTCTGGAGACTCATGGGATATTAATCATATGAAGTTATTTTAGAAGTTTATATTACACTGCAAATATTTTTAAATTGATTGTATAGAATGTACAGGGAAAAGGGGAAGCACAAGCAAAAAAAAAAATCTCTTGGTCCATCAGGTAAATTTTCAGTACAATATATGAGCATTTAGCCACAAAAGTCCCATTAACGTTAATGGTCCCAAGCTTTCTTTTATTCGTCACAGAACTGATTGCACTTGGTCAGCTCTTTATCAGTTTGAAATATTGACAGTAGGAGGAGGCGTTCCCTTTGCCAGGCCTGACTGTTGCAGTGCTCTCTTAACTTAGTCATCCTGCAAATGCTCCTTTAAATGGATTTATTTCAGCAGATCCAAAATACATCAACCGGATCATCTTACTCTGGTGCTAGCCCCTTTGCATTGGCTCCAATTTGCAAGAGCATTGATTTTAAACATTGATCATTACTTACAAAGCACTCTATAGTTTTGCGGTATCTTATTTATTAAACTCACTTGTTACCTGTGCTGCTGCCAAAGTCCTATCTTTATCCTGTTAAAAAGTGATTACTGACTCACTGGGGTCATGATTATGATTTAGATTATAAAACAAGGCTGTTCCCTGTAAATATGTTGGCTACAGTAACTGCTGCTTTCTAAAATTTCTGCTGTGCAATTCCACCATTACTTTAGTAGTCTATGTGTCTACTTGAAAATTCATTCAGTGCTTTCTGCAAACTATATTGTGCTTATTATTGTTATTGCAGAAGAGATTTTTCTTTTTCAGTTTTATTCTTGTGGGGTATTTTTTATTTGTATTTCTGGGAAAAAATGTTTTATGGGGTTATGTCTTCAGATTTCTGAATGTTTTGTAAGGTATCTTTCTCTGCTATCTGATAAAATCCATGCCACACTGTGCAAACAACTAATAGTAGCATAAAATAGCCCTAGATTAAGTGGGGGGCAACTGTGGAAATACAATGCTGTTTTATTCATTAATTCAGCAAGTAATTGTTACTACACTAATGATACTTCTTAGTGCTGTATAGAATGGTATTCTTTGAGAATTCAGAAAGGAACACACTATCTTCTTCAGGGAAAAAATAAGAGGAAGTCATCCAAATTTGAACCGATACTTCATATGTAAGCTGGTTTGATCAAAATTCTTCATTCTAACCACACTTAATGTGGACATAATTGGGATTAGTGTTATTGTTCTAGTGTAGTTAGAGTTGTAATAACAGGTGGTTAGAGTGGAGTACAACCTCCTATTTCCCCTGAGTAAAGCAAAAATTGGTTAAACAGCAATTTGTATCACATCATTTGAAAGCCATTTTTTTCCAGAGTTGGTGTTTTATTCTGGTGTACTATAAAAGCTTTTTGATTTATTAAAAATGAAACTTCCCCACCAGAGGACCCAACAGAATGCATTTCCTTCTTATGTAGTAACTGTGGTGGTTTTACTCGGGTGGGCAGCTGAGTTCCACCACAGCAGCTCTCTCACTCCCCTTCCTCAAAGGGAAAGGGCTCAAGGGTTGAGATAAGGACGGGGAGATAGCTCAACAATTATCATGACAGGCAAAACAGACTCAGCATAGGGAGATAGCAAGATTTATTGCTTATTATTAACAAGCTAGAGAAGCGAGGAACAAGGGAAAGAAACCAAAAATGCCTTCCCCCCATCTGCCCTCTTCCACCTCCTCCCCCTGAGCAGCGTGGGGGAATGGGGGTTGTGGTTAGTCTATAGTGCTTTGTCTCCGCCGCTCTTTCTCGGTCATTTTCGTCCCCTGTGCCGTGGGGTCCCTTCCACAGGATGCCATCCTTCCTGAACTGATCCTGCGTGGGCTGCCCACAGGCAGCAGCACTTCAAGAACTGCTCCCACACGGCTCCGTACCACGGGGTCCATCCCCCAGGAGTAAGCAGCTCCAGCACAGATCCTCCACGGGCGGCAGCTCCCCCCAGACCCCCTGCTCCTGCGTGGGCTCCTCTCCACGGGCTGCAGCTCCGGCCCGGGGCCTGCTCCTGCGGGGCCTCTCCATGGGCTGCAGGCTCCATCAGTGCAGGTCCACCTGCTCCACCATGGTCTCCTCCACGGAGTGGAGCCCTGCTTCACTGTGGTACTCCATTGGCTGCAGGGGGACAGCCTGCTTCACCATGGTCCTCACCACAGGCCACTGAGGACTTCTGCTCCAGGCACTGGAGCACCTCTCCCCCTCCATCTTCACTGACCTTGGCACCTGCAAGGCTGTTTTTCACTCCTCTCTCCCATCTGCTGTGAGGCAGTGTTTTTTTTCCCCTTCCTTAAATATGCTCTCACAGAGGTGCAAACAATATCGCTTATTGGCTTGGCTGTGGTCAGCAGCGGGGCCCTTACTTAACATGGGGCAGCTTCTAGATTCTTCTCACAGAAGCCACCCCTATGGCCCCCTGCTACCAAAACATTGCCACACAAACCCACTACAGTAAGTAGTGGGAATTTTGGTGTAGTGGAGTTTTAGCCCTTAAGGGATCTTATTTTGTACATTTTCAACTCATTCAGTGACTTTCTGCTGAGACAGGGAGGGAGGGGAGAATCTACACAAATTACAATCTTTGTTCCCATCAACCTTCAGAACCGGATGAACAAAACAAAGGCTAGACTGACAGGTACAGCTATCCCAGGTAATACCTTTTGAGTCAGAAACAAATTAAGTGAATTATGAAACTGAGAGAACTTTGTTGGGAAGATTCAAGGGGGTGGTGGAGGATAAGTGTATTTGAAAAAGCCTACCATTGGGAAGACCTATCGCATTGTAGAAGGAAAGGAGAAATTTGTTTTAGGATGAAAGTCAACACTTCCGTGAAAGTTTTGGCACTATTCAGAGTGAAGTCATTTACAATGAATTTACACATTTAATTGTAATATTTTGGAGGTTTTATTCAGTATTTTTAAAACATGAAATGTATTATAAGAACATTGCCTCTACACTCTTGCTTTCAAATATAGGTGTTTCTCCCTCTATTATTTTCCCACCTTTAGGATTCTTTCATCTTTTTCCTGCTGTTTTATATTTTTCTGACCCAAATTGTTCCAATTCAGTGATCAGAATATTCTGATTTGACCCACTTACCCCAAAACCATATTAGATCATCAAATTAGCATCATTAATTTTCAAAAAATTAAGCTATTCCTATACGAACTTGGTTGTGCTACTGAGCTGTATGTGCTAAGAGGGGGGAAATGAACAGAATGGGAATACTGGGTGAAGCAAAGACTGAATGATTGTTTTTATGCCAGACCTTCTGCCTTTCACATAGGCAGGGAAGGACCAGGGAAATGTCAGAAGTGGAAATTAGGGCAGCACAGTACTCCTGCAGATTGCAAAATGACCGCCAACTGCAGCCAGCCCCAGAAATGGCCAACACTTGAGGTTGCTTTGAGATGTACTGTGTTCCTGGCTTTATAAACCATGGACTGAAATTTTCCTTAGAGCCTCAGTGTACGTACTGGGCATTATGGGAGGAAATGTGCTAATAGTTCACAAGCAGTCCCTCCCCAGAGCTCTTGCTATGGGACAGGGCTGAGATGGGTGCCCAAAGCTTTGGGCTACTCTGTAGTCAGGCTTGGTAGTCCGATACTTCCTTTCTACAGCAGCCTAGGATTCAGATTAATCAGGGTCTCTGTGCCCAAAAGCCCCGCTGTCAGCTGCTTAAGGCAGCAGCAGCAGCGTTCTTGCACTGAAATAGCTGAGAGTCACATGCTGTGCAAGAACCCTTGGCCAGCTTTCCTCTAAGGCTAGGCCATTTTACACTAGAATGTCTTGCTGCTACAATCACACCATTTCACCCTTTTACTAGCAAAATACAGTTTCGATTTTTTTAAATTTTATTTTTGTTATTATTATAATATATATATAATATATATAATATTATAATGTTATATAATGTTATGTAATATTATAATGTTATATAATATTGTTTATTATTGTTGTTGTTGTTATTATTATTATTTAAAGTTTTTTTATTTTTTATTCAGTGTTTTTAACTGCATCTATGAATAAGGTTTAGTTAATAGACTTCTACTGGTAGGGATGAGGCAAGTTATTTTTTTTTCCACTTTCCCATACACTGGCCTAGCTCCACAAGCAAAACTTCAGGATAATCAGTGGGAGTAAGGTAAGTTGTCTGCCATTTGAATAAAAGAGGAATATAAAGCATCATACTTCTTAGTAATTTTGTATGCCCAATCACCCATTTTTTTAATTTAATGTGTTACAATATTTTAAACATGATTTTCTGTGTTGCAGAAACCCTCTTTTCTTGGGAGAAAGCTATACAGAGAAAAAAAAATCAATGAATTTAACAGCAGCAGAAGAGAGATTTCCTTATCATCATTCAGAATTAGTCATGTATTCTGTAATCACTCATGTTTTAAGCAATAATGTAAAAATCAACAGAAAGGCCGGCTACAGCAAAGTAGTCTTTAATTCAAGAATCTCTTAAAGAATTAAAATTCTGAAAAATGACATAAGATCAATCAATAACTGCCTGAAAATATCACAATATATTGAGGCTAAATGATGTCATGCTATGTTAAAGAAATTGTTAAGGGAAGTATTTTCATTATTGTACTTATTTCTTTGCTTATATTAATAAAATTGGTTGAATATTAATCTTTACATCTCTCTTGTGCATTAGGAAGACAAAGTTGATAGTGTCTGCCCTAAAGAGTTTACGGTCCAAATGTAAGACAGGATCGATTACAGATGTGTAGAAAGCAGTGAAAGGATATTTTATGAAAGTTACTGTTTTAATCCCAGTGCCTCGGCAGTTCAATTTATTCCTTGTTTAGTGTTGCAAATTAACTTACATTGGGCAAACAGAATTATGATAGTATTTAGAAAATGTGCACTATATCAGTTAATTTCCTGTCATTATAAGCTTTTTATATTGCTCACTTTCTTATTTACCTCTAAATTTGAATCTTTGTGTAAATTGTGTCCTTTATTTAAGCCCTCATAGGTTGAGTTGTATGCCTGTTTATACCATTGAAATGTCTTTATTCATGCTTTTTCCTGGATCACCATTTCTACTGACTATGCCAATGTAGTTCAGAGTAGCTTATTCGGAGATATAATTTCCTCTGAGTATGGAGATACAATTTTCTCTGAGTATTGATGAGATTCATGAGAAAATAATGAACTCCTTACCATTTGTGGAAAAACAGTGAAACACCAACAGATTCAACTTTGTGTATCTGTTGGCCTCTTACATTTTCATGTGCATGCTGACACACAGGAAAAATCTCAGCCCCTGGGTAGGAGGAAGACATTACCTCTGAGTTCCACTAGTGCTGGCATTATTTTGTACTGTCCCAGTTGCGCAGGTAAGTGGCTGCAAGAAGGACCAAGCATAAGCCTGGCTGTATCTATCTCCTGCAAGGCGTATTTGTCACATTAGTGTTATTACTGGATGTAGTACAAGAGTTTTTTTTCATGCTCTGAATGTTGCTGTATTACTTTCCTAAAAAACAGTGGCAGGTGGGAGGATTGAGTTGTATTTATCAAAGTGTTTCCTAGTTAGTGATTATTCAGCTGATAGATAAATGGTATTTTGATACCACACTAGTTTTGTTTTATGCTTCTCTCTTGTATTGTACTTAACTCTTATATTGAGTGCAGCATTTTGATTCTTGGGAATAAGCCAGGCTGCAAATTGATGAAGCAACCTCCACAGCTGGTTTACTCCACTGGGTCATGTTTTCTGTGACACATTCTTTACAGAAGCTAGGCAGAGAAGAGTGGTGAATTCAGTGAATATGACCTAATGTATGATTACGAACAAGAAATCCACTCTTTGATTATTGGGCCACATACCTATGGTGACACACCATGAAAGCAAAAGGAAATGATAATAGCTGATGCTGAACAACTGCTACAGGTGGTTTTACCTGTAGTAGAACTGCCCCAGTTCTGTTTTCAAAAGCACACCAGGGACTGTGACTGCTATATACATGATAAATTCTTCCTTGGGAAACATTAGTGACAGTAAGCAGGGGTCATACAATTTGCAAAAGTTATTTCTAAGGTAAAATTGCTAGATTTCATTGATTCCCATGCAGTCCTTCTTTCTGTCTTCTGCATATTTTAGATTGTGGGTAGTTGTTTACTTTTACAGTACCAAACAGAGCTATCATGTTAGCTTCATACTATTGCCTTTCATGCCTCTAATCACATGGCCATGTAAAGAGAGCAAGGCCAAGGCTATCTTTCAGGATTGTGGCTAACTACATACAGTGCAAGAGAAGATGGACTGAACTTTTCTCTTTCCATTCTGTTCTGATCTGTAACGGCAATGGTTTGTTTCACTGAAGCCAAATGTGAAGTGTTGAAGCAAGTGTTAGGTGGTGTTTCAGTGCCTGTGGATCATTATTTAAGTAAAATAGCCTGTGTAAGCACTGCAAAGTGTTTTGATGCTTTCAATGAGTGTTTTATGCCAAACTCCCTTAAGAACTTAACTTTACAGAATCTGCAGTTCCTAAGTGCAAAGGCACAGGGATAGCATAACAAAACATAGGGGCATATTACTATTTTGTAGCGGGATCTGCTACGTTTTTAAGGTGTATTTCTATTGGGTGGCAAATATCTTTGAAGGCAATGAATGAACCTTCACAGTAACCTAAACTGATGGAGATTGAGGGTGTTCACTGTCAGCTGGTATATCATGACTGTTCTAGCACACTGCAGATGTGAGAAAAGTGACTTTGTTTATATATAAAATTTGCAGCTAATTATTCCATTCAAACTTTCTCTAGACTTAGTTCCTGCAAATAAAAACATTTTTAGTATTCTTCTTGGAGAAGTCATTATGTCAAGAATAGTCAGGAGAAATACTGCAGCAAATATTATGAGGTGAAAATGTTATATATTCATTTCAGTTAGTTCTTCATTATTTAAAATATTACCATTTGGTAATTTTATTGTAGTTCATTGGTATAGCTTAAAACTTATCATTAACTTGCATATGTTTTTACCTTTTTTTTTTCCTTTCTCCCATTTCTGCCGTGGTTAGTATTTGTTGCTGAGTTTGTAACTTGAAACCGCTTTCTGCTGTTTGCTTTGTGGTGTTGTACTTGTTTCTGAAAGTTTTTTCTTCCCTGTCACATTTCCATTTTCATCCTGTAGTATTACCGAGACACTCATTAGCTTATTTTAATTATTTTTTTTTCCATATGTACTCTAATCAATAAGCTTCCTCACTTGCTGCAGGGTTTATACCTTATTGTACTTCCAGCTTCTATGATGCTGTGTGATTGCATTCTGCCTTGGCTAGCGCACTGTTGTCTAAATTTTCAGTGTTTCAGATCATTACACTGACTTTAATTTTGATGTATTTGCATTTTACTCAGTTCTAGTCATACTCTTTTCCCTTGATCAGTTAAATTACTCTCTGTGCAGTGCTACATTTGTACTACTGCTGGAAATACTAACTAAAGACTTATAATTGAAGTGCTATTTACAACTACTGACCTCCAGCTCATTTCTGATTTCTCTGTGATGTTGACCTTTTATAGATTGCGTAGTTGTAAATCTTTGAAGCGATTCTTCTTGTCATCATATTTCTAGTAATTATGCTTTGCATTGCATTAACACGTAGAAGCCTCTCCCACCTTACCCTTGTTGCATAAGATGACCTTTTTTATGCACTAATTCACACACGGGTAACAGAAAACAGTCCTTTCTCTAAAGAATTTATCCTGAAATGAAGATGAATGCTTGCCTCTATTTCCATACTTTCAATATCAAAGTTTGAAGTCAGGAAATTGGTCATAGAAGACTCGGTCTTAGAAACTATTTTCTAACAAAAATCTGAGTCTGTTGACCTTCGTTTCAGCCTATGTAAAGGTAAATAAATAAATAAGGATTACAGATATTATTTGAGAGAGACCCCATTTTGAGTAAAGTTTTCTCAAATTTTGTTGGACGATTACATCAATTAAAGCATTAGCTGAAAATTGGGCTGATGATGCTTCTTTACATATATTTCACTTCAATAAAAGCAACACAGAAACCTTTAGCTGATCCTTACCCCAAGCAGTACTTGATTCTTGGAATTTCAGGCTCACAATTATTTTTTCTACTCTGGTAGCTACACTCTGAAAAAATAATGTTTGGTTGTATGCTTGTTGTATACCATTGCCATGCACACATGGAAGACATTTCTGAATTCTGTTCCTAGACTTGCTTAATGAATTTGTTTCAGGGCACTAATTTCTTTAATGATTGTATTGCTTTAAACTTGTTTGTAAACAACTGGATGTTGACTCTAATGGCAGGGGAATGCTAACAGGTAATGGTATCATCTACATCTCAGGTTTCACCCTGATCTCTTGTATGTTTTCCTGAGGTCCTCATTTATTTATTTAGATAAATATGGGAAGTCAGTGTCCAGTGCCTTTTGTGTGTTGCTAAACTCTCAGATAATTCTTATGTCAGTGTTTTGCAAATCATCGTAATTTTATTTATCTTTTTATTAGGAAAACGGTGAAGTGTCTGTGGAAATTTGTGACTTCTTCCATTTTAATTTCTTCGAATGCTGTCTTGTGTATTGATAACATGTTGGGAAGCTTCCCCTCTCCCTATCTGTTTTTCCTAGAGACTTCTCCTATCCTTTTATTGCGTTCTCTTCCCTGCTTACTAAGTGCAGTAATCCATTCTTTTTCGTTGTTTCTTCATATGAGAGTATTTTCATGCCATGATCAATCTTGCTCTGAGCAGACTTATTATTTTAATTTTTTTTGGATAAATATAAAATCTTAAATGCATTAAGTATGGTTTGTTATTATTTTCTGGGGTGTAAAGAACTGGCTGGATAATTCTGTAATAGCCCAGTTAGTTCTAAACTGTTTGCAGCTATTGACGTGCAGAGTAATATTAATATAGACTGAGAATCTGCTCTTTAGGGAAGTCTTGTAATGTCCTGCATAATATGTAGTATTCAGAGAAGGTGGGTATAGTAGTTTTTCTCAAATGAAGTTAAATGCCTAATGTTTAGGTAATTCTTCTGAGTATATATGGACATTTTGCTAATTTAATATTTATTCAAGTGTATGGAGAACAAATCAGTAATGAAGTTTTCAAACATTACAGAACCTTACGCAAGGGATATTGGCCACCATTCTTCAGGAAGGAACGTGGAGGTGGGGGAGTTAAATGATGGCTCTTGGGTCACATAGCTCAGTTAATGGCTGGTTACAGACTCAAGGCCCCCTGATTTTGAATCTTGTGATTTAACCAGTAGGTATCACGCTACACCTGAAAGAAGAAAACATCACTCCATAAGTGAGGGGAGAAAGTGCAACTAATACATCAAATCTTATCAAATGACTTTAAACTTAGTTTTCTTTTCACCAAGGTTTGCTGTAAATCTTTCTTGCTAGGGAGCAGAAAGACTGGTGTCCTTGCAAAAAGGAGAAGATTGATTTACTGTATTTATATGGAACCAGCAGAGTCTTATGAGTATGTAATAATGAATTAGAATCCTATGGCTTTTACTTCTGTGTAATACTTCAGAAGACCTTAAAGACTAGAATATGTTAGTAGGAGTTCATACAATAGAAACGTATAAACAAATGTGTCTTCTGCACAGAATAACAGCATAAAAAATCTTTTAGTATGTGCTGTGTTCTTATTCTTCAAATACTCTAATTGATTGTTCATTGGGCTCAGTCAGCCAAAAGTGGAGAGAAACTTTGTACAGACATCATTAGTTTTTCTCCATTTAAAGATTAATCATGAAGAGCTCTGGCTCTTTAATTCTGTAATTTGTATATTTAATGGGCTGCTGCAGAATCTATGACAGTAATTAGCATAGCCTGAAAACTCATTAATACGCAACAACATGATTAATGCAGCATTAATGCAAACATGACTGAAGTTATTTGGGTTATGTAGTAAGAAGATTAAAGCTAAAATGTCCTGTTTGTTTTACCACTAGTGGGTATAATGGGGTAGCAAGCAAAATAAGAAAAAACAGGTATCAAATTAGTCCTTTTAGTGTAAAAGAGATGCTCGTTTCTCATCAAGAGGATTTAGGGTTTTGCCTGATAGTAGGTTTCCACAAGAAGTGCAACGAATTTCCCCCTTTCAGTCATCATATTCTGTATTTATACTTGTTCAACCTTTGAGGCTGACTTAGTTTTTTTGGCAATTTGAGGTGTTAAGAGTATGTATAAAAGAATAAGTCTTCAAATTGTGTCATTCTTCAACTTAAACTTTTGCAAAATATTGCTTTTCGGTGGAAAGAGTTTTAAAAACAACTGATTTCTAGCTTCTGTTTTTACTATCATTACAAAAGAAAAGGGGCTGCTGGACACAGTTATAGTTTGGAAAAACTTTGAGATTTTTTTTTTTGTGTGTGTTTGCATGTACATATGTGTGCGCATATGCATAAGTCTGTATGTGTATGACTTCTAAGTATGTATTTTAAATTTCTACAAAAAACAAAGCAACTTAAAAATGGACAGCATTTACTTGACTGATAAAGTTATCAGTTTAACATTTGTGATGATGAACTTCAAAAATACATTCAAATACATTAAGATAATGATAGAATATGGAGCCTGTTCCTATACTCAGGACAACAAAAGATGGACAGATTTGGAAGATTACTTTCCACCTTTTCTGAATAAAATACAGAAACCTATAGGCCATCATGTATTCTGGTAAGCTCCCTACATTCAGCAGAGGTTTTTCATGATCATGTCTAGGAATGTGTCTGCTGAGCTCTTTCATCTCCTCCAATTCTCTTGTCTGTTACGTGAAAATAGGTTTTCTATTTTTATAAGGCCTCTCTCCTTATTTTTTTTTGAAACATGTATTTTCTGATGAAAAATATATTTTTAAAAATATATTTTAGCTATGGTAATATGTATCATGCAGAATCTCTCTCGCAAAGAATGAATAATGGCTAAATATTAATTCAATGGAAGTGTATAGTAGCATAAAAGGTGGTATGGTTTCATTAAATATGCGCTAACTGAAACCAGAATCGAACAATTTATTGAACTAATTTCCAGTTAGCTGAGCGTTTTACTCATCTATCTCCCCTCCAGTTAAAAAGGAATTGTTTTACAAGTTCTGTGGGAAAATTTACTTTGATTAGGCAAAAGCATTGCTATGCAGTCTTAGTGTTAAGGAAGTGCTTAAAGTTTGTCATCCTGAAGGAGTGGTGAGAGCCTAGTGTTGCAGTCAAACATTTTATATACAACATCTATTAATTTTAGGTGTCATTATGTGCAAACAAGGGCTGTAATAAGCATGAATGGATCACTTTATTTGCCAAAACTTTCTGTTCCTTTGTTTGGAATGTATAATTATTTAATTATTTATACCATTTCATTTAACAATATAAGCAGAATGGAAACACAAATTGGGTTTCTTGGAGAAATTGCACTGAAAATACATGTTTCACAGATGATGCAAAATTCATTTCTAATAATGGTTTGTGATTTTACAAATACTAAGATTTTTTTCCCCTCCCCTCCCCTCCCCTCCCCTCCCCTCCCCTCCCCTCCCCTCCCCTCCCCTCCCCTCCCCTCCCCTCCTCCAATGTAAATTGTTTTCCTTTTATAATTTCTTAGGTCCACAAAGAAAATGTCCATAATACTCTAGGGTATTAATTATTATTATTACTTTTTAATCTTATACATTTGGGTTGGGATTTGATAGATCTATGAAAAGTTACCTAACAGTATTCTTGCTGACAGCTTCAAGGTTGGACATATGTTTTGTAGAATCATAGAATGGTTTCAATTGGAAGGGACCTTAAAGACCATCCAGTTCCAACCCCCTGCCATTGCAGGGACACCTCCGTCCAGACCAGGCTGCCCAAAGCCCCATCCAGCCTAGCCTTTGAAACACTTCCAGGGATGGGGCATCCACATCTTCTCTGGGCAACCCGTTCCAGTGCCTCACCACCCCCACAGTAAATAATTTCTTCCTAATGTCTAATCTAAATCTACCCTCTTTGTTTAAAGCCATTACTCCATGTCCTGTCACTTCACTCTCTGATAAAGAGTCCCTCCCCAGCTTATCTGTAGGCCCCCTTTAAATATCAGAAGGCTGCTGTAAGTTCTCTGTCTATATGGCTGTTCTTGACAGTTTTGGACAGGTTTGCTTACGCATTTTTATATAGTTTTTTGTGAAGTGGCATGGGACTGTTGAGCCTTGTAGCAGCTTCTAAGTATTTGTTGCATATAAGAACTTGTATATATTGGCTCTTTTGAGCTGGACGCCAAACATTCAGTTGTAGAGAAAGGTACATTACAGGTGCTTTAGCTGAGTACATAGGACAGAAATGAATGTAATTTAATTATAACTAAAGCTATTCTGACAGCTTCTCCAGTTGTGGCTGTAATTTCAAATGGATTTAAGATTTTATTTGAATGATGTACATGGGTGTTTAATTTGTACTAGTGAATTTTTTTTATTTTTTTTTACCTCAGAAATGATAACAGCATCTTGTGAACCAGTCATTTTTGTTGCATAAAGAGGCATATTAAGTGAATTCTTCAGTTGCAATTCAAGATTCAGTTGATTAAAAATACATTTGTATTGTGCCCCACAGCTGGTCATGTTTTACACCCAATATTTTATACCGAGGCTGAGATGCAGCTTCTGTATGTGACAAATTACAGAAGTAATTGTAATATCATTGTTTCATTTAATTTCAATTATGTTTATATTTATCTATTATATTAAACATTAAAATTAAGGCTTTAGAAATGCATACCGAAGACAAGTCTTTGAGAAACTTTCTTGCAAAATCTATCCCCCAAAATAATGGGAAGTTTTACTGATGATCCACTGTGGTTTTCAAGTTCTTTGGAACTTCACATTTTCAAATGAAAGCTTTCTGTGGTCAGGTTAAGGAAGACCAATTTTCAATGCTCAGTGTCGATAAGGTGGAAAAATTACTGAAACTGAATGACATACTGACATACCCTTAGATATTAGGAGTCTTGAACAGGATTTCCAGCTTTGGACTTCACACTCAAAATGAAACAACCTGGACTGGAGAAATGTTTTCAGACTTTTTTTTTTTTTTTTTAATTAGGATACTTCTGATAAAAGTATTGATTTCATAAGTTTTTATATTCCATTGAAAAACAGGCTTTAAAATAATCCAGTCATGTTTAAGATACGTTTCTTCAAATTCTTCTCCTGTGCTGTGGTGTTTTTTACAGCTGGCATATTTTTTTCCTCAAACCAAGGGTCTGCAAAGTTTGCAGAATTTAGTCAGTGAGACACCAGCTTGCATAGTATTTGATTTCTCCATTTTACTCACTTCTAGAAATAGAGGAAAGTACTAATAGAAGGCATAGAAGTACTTAGAGATTATATGAACTTCCTTATCTCACGAGAAACTCCAAAGATACCTGAATTTCAAGGAGTAAAAATTCTGAATTCTGCAATAGGTGACAAATAAAGTTAGAAGAATTTGCTTTATATGAATGAAAATTAAGATTTCTGACTCATCAAAATTTATAAGAAACAATGGCAGTTCTATAGGTGGGAATTCAGGTTTTGTAAGCCTCTTCTTCAATATCCAAAGGAGAAAGAGTGCTCCTGTATATCATTTAAAAACTTCAAGAACTACTGCAACTTTACTGTTATGACCCATATAATTCATTTTTTCTAACACTCGATATTATAAAATATTGGTGTTTTTATGGAAACTCAGTTATGTCCTTTGTAGATGTCCTTCTGAATTAGGTGTAAGGAAGCATCTTTTGGTCTTCCGAAATGTCTTTTGCAGATTGACAAAAATACTGGCAGCTTGTTAAATTAGCCGTGCTTTCCAGTGTGGGATTATAGGCCGGCCATCAGTCAGCCCCTACAGCAGATGATGATACTGATAGAACCCCAAAGAACAGCAGTAGTGATTTCTGAGCCAGGCAAAGCTACAATCCCTCTCTTTTCCTTACGTACGGATACTGTTTATTTATTTATTTTATTTTTATTATTTAATTTGCTTGGTGTTAGTTGCACACAATTGATCTTGTAGGCATTTTAATAGCATGACTGATTTTCATTTTCTAAGAGAGAATGTTTCATGTGTGTGAGAAGGCACTTGTTTATTGTGAGGGTGGCAGAGCACTGGAATGGGTTGCACAGAGAGGTTGTAGAGTCTCCGTCTCTGGAGATATTCAAAACCCTCCTGGATGCCATCCTGTGCAATGTGCTCTAGGTGATCCTGCTCGGCAGGGGAGGGTAGACTAAATGATTTTCAGAGGTCCCTTCCAACGTCAACCATTCTGTGATTGTGTGCATGATATTGTATTACATAAATTACATAAATGTGCTTAAGAAATAGGGTCAAAGGATATTTTTTATGGGTATAGATAATTAACAAGCATGATCTACTATGAATGTGCATCAGAATTATATATATAAATTTATATTTATATTTGTAATAGATGTTGTCTATAAAAACAATTTTCATCATTTGCTATTTTCTGCCTGGCAAAAATGGTGAAATGTGTGTGAAAAGACCAAGCAGTATGATAGTTCAGTAAATGCCAATAGACTACACTGTTCTGTAAAAAGCATTTTACACAGAAATGTCATGGAATTGTATAGTTTATGAATGAAGTAGCGTTACTGGAACATTTCTGGATATAGTAGAGAGGTGTTTTTTTTTCCTCCTCTCACTAGGGCTTTCACTGCTTTCTTCCAAGTCACCCAACAACTTCATGATTTTACAAGACAATATTTTCTTTTTACCATGAATGAGCACTAGAAATTTTGCTCCATCTTTTTCCACCTATCCCTTGCTGAAATGGAAAGAGAGAAAGGAATCACGCTCTAGCAGGATGGATTTGATTGGGAATTTGAGAAACATTTGCTTCCACTTTGTTCTGGAGATGTCGATATTGTGACAACTGTGGGATGAGGGGTGAAAAAAAAGGGATAAGAAATAAGTTTGTATAAAGTGGTGAGAGAGAAATATGGAAATAAATGGACCAGGTGGATAAATAAAGATATAGCATGAAGATGATACAGTTAGAACCATTTTTATATCATGGTACACACTGTATTTTGATCTTGTCAGATAAATAAAGGGCTCTGCAAGGAGATGTCTTTGTGTTAACACTAACTCCAGGGAGTTAGCAGACTCTTTATGGTACTTATCTGATTTGTAGCAGCTCTTGGTTATTTTCCTATCTGTTCAATAAAGGGGTGGATCTTAAATTTTGCTAAATAATTCTGTGCTGCATCACAGGCTGATCACCTGCCTAGTTGCATTTGGAATCTATAGTCAGTTTTACCTTACCATTGCTGTTCAAAATTGTTGTTTATTTATAAGAATATATATGGATTGTGAGATAAAACTGTAATGTAATGTAGAAAATATATGGAGTATATCACCCAGTATTCACTAAAGGAATTATTCTAGTGTTTCTTTAAATGTAGAATGTATGTTCCATATTATACTTTTGAAGTTGAGACAAAAAGATAGATGTTTCTATTGCTGCCTTTCTGTTTCCCTATGCAAAAAAAATAGTGGAGTAAAAGCACAGATCACTCCTCCACCATACACTGTCTGGTTTTGTACATTAGAAAAATTGTGCCACAATGGGCCTATGGTTTTGTAGTTTTCTGATTTGTTTCTGTCAGATGATTTTCTAGGAGATAGCTTAAAAAGGAAGGCATTATAGTCATAAAAGGTTGGTGGCTATCCAAAACTTGTTTATTCATAGTTGTCCTTTTCAAAACGGGATACATCATTTATAAGTTCTTTCATTAATGTGTCCTTAGGTTGTTACTGAGAAAGTTTATACTGTGGACAGCAATATGTAGGAGCTGTTTAATTGGCTTATTTTTCTTTTTTTTTTTTTTTTGGTATTTTATTTGTAGGAAAAAAAAAGAATAATTGTTTTATTCTATGCCACTTGAATGAAATTTCATGTGTTGAGGTAACATTTTATCAGGAGCCAAATGGAGACTATTGATAATGATCTGGAAAGTTCTTAATTAAGCATAGTTCATCAATTATTCCTTGGGATATTCCCAATTTTTATTAAAGCTTTTTCTTTTCCAGGTGTTATTTGTGCACTTAGGTGCTATCATGTATAAATATACAAAGAAATACATAGATACATGTATCTTGGAACCAAAAAAACCTTTATTCTTAGAAACACTTCAGTTTAGTAACCTCATTCCTTCTTTACTGATAGAAATGTTAGGGTGCATGTTGAAATCAAAATGTAAAATTTCCTGTTCTTCAAATATTAGAATAAGATTCTAATATTTAGAATAAGATTCTAATATTTGATTCTAATATTTGAATTATATTTTCTTAAGAAAGCATGAGTCATGGTTATATCTTTTTATTTTTTTTACCGATGAGTAAGAGCTCTGAAATCATTGAAGTTTCTCTCAAAGATTGATTCAGTCTGGATTATGAGAATTTCTCCTACAATGACTAACAGAGGTTTTAGGTAGACAAAACTTCCATACCAAGCTTTTAGTTTGTCATTTTACTGCTGGTTTTAAGTCAACTTTTGTTTGTAATTACACTGTCAAAACAGATAAAAATAATTTTTGGTATTAACTGTCTGCTTGCTTTTTCTAACCAGGTATTAAAGTGAAATTTAGAACCCAGGAACCTGATGGTTTAATTTTTTTCTCTGCATCACCTGGGAATCAAGAGGAATATATTGCACTTCAACTGAGGAGTGGGCGTCCTTACTTTCTCTTTGATCCACAGGTACACCAAAAAACAAGATTCTTTACCTACTTATCTATTTATTTATTTAAAATGGTTCAAGTTAACTGGCTCTTCAGAGCCCTTAGTTAACTGGAGATTTTGGGGAAAGAAACATTAAAACACTAAAGTCTTTCTCCTTTTTTGTTACATTTACCACAATTCACAGCTTTATTTTTGCTTTTTTTTTTTTTTTTGGCCAGTACCATCAAACATCACTACAACTTAAAGTAGCAATATATCAAACAGCTAGAAAGAACAAGTTTTTGAATTAGTAAATAAAGGTTTTATATTTTTTAGTCATTCATTCCTAAGCCTCCTATCTTGAGACTGTCTTTCCCTACTGACTTCTTATTGCTATCAATGTGATGGAAGTAGTCTCTGACTTCCAGCAATAATGACTAGAGCAAAGACAAAAGAAATCAGAGAAATATCAAATAAATTCTACAAAAATTAAAAATAAGATCACATTCCTTGCATTTCTATTTGGGTATTTTCTGTTTTCTGTGTACTACAAAAGTGTATCTTCTCATGAATAATTACAAAGTTGGTTATATTTCATAAATCATAGAATCTGTGAGCAATTATGAGATTTTTCTAATGATACTGACAGAATTTGCTATCATATGTATCCATTTACATGCGCCATTTCTGTAGAGTTACAGCTGCTCCAGTGTTGCTGGAGGGCTGGGTCACTTTATCACCCACATCTTCAGTCATGCCTAATTATGTGGTTGGCATTGTGTCTATTGCTCCAGGAGTTGAATAGAAACGTTTAACAGTATAAAAAGGTGTGGATTTAGAGATGTTACAGTCCACTTTGCTTCCTGAGCTGACATGGAACAGGCACTGGTGCTCCATGAACATGCAGAAGCGGTGTGCAGCAATAAACCTTTTCTTCAGAAACGGACAATCTGTAGAGGAGGCATGGTGCTGCCCGAAGGCTAGTGTGAGATGGATGTCGTGACAGGGAGCCAATGGATTGGAGAGAGCCTAAAACTAAATCTGTATTCATCTTTCATATTTTAAGCATGTCTTTTATGGTGGCTATAGCATTCTTAAGAATGAATGAAAGATGGAACTAAAACTGTTGGGCAATGGCTTTATGCAGACTACTTAGTTCTGGTTTGAGAGTGATGATCAGATCTGAATTTTTAGTTTCTTATGTCCATCCATCTTCTAGAGCATATCTCCTTTTTTTCCTGTTCTCCTTTCTATGGGACTGCCTTCTGTCTTGCTGGTTTACTTCTTCCTACTCGGAAGGATAGACTGATGGTGCTGTGGTCTCTAGTGCTGGGATTGGCAAAGGGTGGAGGAAGCACTTGGGGATGCCTTTTTTTTTACCCACAGAGGAGCTTAGAATTGGATCTGAATTTTTGTTATCTTGTCCTGTGCTTTCTGCTCTCACTTGTAATTTCTCTGAAAATGTTTTCTCACGAAACTGGTTCTTTGGGCCAGTGCTGTCTTCCCTTCTCTGACAGTTCTGGGTTTCAGCATTTCTGACACCAATTCAAGCTGCTTCTATGGTTTGCTGAGCTCAGCCCGTAGCTGATTTGTCACTTGAGATGAGCCACTTCCGAGAGCTTCCTGTTTTTACATAAGGGAGAATCACTGCTAATGCCTCTACTGCTTCCAGATTTGTTTTTGTACCATCCTCTTGGGGAACAGTTAAAACATGTATTCTTCATGGAAATGAGGAAGAGATGTCTGTGAACGCTTTCCTTTGAAACAGATGAAGAGACAGAGGAAGGGAGCTCATTTCCAAGGTCTTATCAAAAGGACTGTAGAGGTCAGTCTTCTACTGACATATTTGTACTGGAGTTTTAGTACTGTAATTTTGTCATGTATTACTGTGGTAGTGTCCAAAGTTTTCTTTTTGGATTAGGATTGAATTATAGTTGGTGTTGTAGGAGCACAAATACATCAAACTTTATTCTCATGCATTTAGGTCCCATAATGGTTGCTTTACAGCCTTCTGGAAATGACAGTTCCAATTAGCCACATGGGGTCTTTCCACAGTGCATGAACAAGTCTGGTCTCTAACGGTTCCAGGAAGATCTGCGATAAGGAGTTCTTTCTCCTCGTTTGCTATGTAACTAGTGGCAAATACTGAGAGAAAAGGCAAGGAATTTCTATGCTCGAGGATTCAAACTAGATTCACAAAGGGCATTTAAACACCTAAATCTTGGTAATTTCATAACTTTGTCTCAGTTCTTTAGCCTCTTTTCTCTACTTGGATTTATAGTTACAAACCTAGATATAGCCAAGAAAGACCTTTTCCTTATAGTTATGGTAGTGCATATATACTGACAGGAAGAACGCATAAAGGTCCCTGGCTTTCTTGTGCTTAATTCTTCCTCTCCACTGAATCTGTGCAGTGTTCAGGAAGAATGCCATGATTGCCTTGTTCAAAGATACTAGTGCATTCCTATTGCTACTGAAGACATGGTGTAGTCTTTTCTGTGACTGCATCAAATTGACACCTTGTAGTGATCCTATGGCCAATTAATGCAACCAAGGTTTTCTCTGTCATTGACAACTAATGGGTTCCTAGGTAGCAGTGAAAATTCTTGTTCATGTTTTGTATTATTAAACCTAATTCCGTTTCAGTGTGCCAGCCCTTAACATTCTTGTTGCAAGGATATTCAAATCTTTCTACATATTAATGAAGTCTTTCAAGTTTGCGTCCTC
The DNA here is from genome assembly GCF_964211835.1 of Anser anser. Classification (NCBI taxonomy): domain Eukaryota; kingdom Metazoa; phylum Chordata; class Aves; order Anseriformes; family Anatidae; genus Anser; species Anser anser. The sequence goes on from NC_139722.1 coordinate 102,120,290, forward strand.
AGCAAGTTTCATGGGATAACCCTGCTTTTTAAGCTGCAGCCCTCTAGGAAATAATAGTGATTGAACCTTGTGAATTTTATTAAATAACCTTCCTCCAACTCAGTTGTTCCTTTCTCAATATAACTGACTGTTGTCATCTCTTCTGCCATCTTCCTGTCCATGCAACAAGCCTCTGTAGCTTCTTGAATGTAAGTAACTGCTTACTATTATTTCCTATTCCTATTGTATGATGTCAGATATCACGTTCCATAGCAATTCTCATTCCTTCATTTGTGTATCGCTGTTTGCATTAGAATGCAAATGTTTTAATTGCTTCTTATCAACATCATGAGGTTTCTTAACCAGGTTATATGCATCTTTTTCTCTAATTACAGTCATGACATATATGATAAACATTTATGGCCCTACCTTTGTACACTTCTATTAAAAAGTACAAAAATTCTTTTGATGACATCCATGTCTGCTGTTTTTTATCTATAGCAGTTTGGTGTAATAGTCTGTGCTCCATTACGGCTGTGCCCTGTCACAGGTTAATTATCTTTACCCCGAGTCCCTTTCAGCATTCTTGTATGTATCTTTGCTCATGATAAGCAGTGCATTCTCTCTTCACTGTATGTGCTCCGGGGATAGTCCCGCCAACTCTTCTTAGTGGGAAATTTTCAGAAGCCTAACTTGTTCTTCCCTAAGTGTGAATTTCAAGTATTTGTCCTGTCTATTCATACTTCTCTAAACTTTATGTACACTATCGTTCATCTAATCTGACCATCTGTTTTGTCTTTCTTTTATGTTGTCTGTTTGCTCTTCTCCTTTCTTATTCCTTTGTTGTCATTCTTTGTTGGCTTCTACTCATTTTCCAGGAGGCATGAGTTTCTTTTCTAACTGATCCCTACCTTGGTCTTGTCTGCATAGTTACATTGTTCCACAGACCGTCCTCTAAGCTTGGTGCTTCTGCAAACCTTCAGCTGTCTGTGGAGTTTCTTCTCATCATAATTTCTTTAAACCTACCGCTGAATTTATAGTTGTGTTTCACAAGCTGCAGGTAATTTGTTCCTTTTTTTTTCTTCTTCCCCAGAGAAGCACTGAATATGTTATACAAAGTGAAATCACTAACAGTGGAAATTTAATGCTAATCTGAAATACGTTTTTCCTAGTGATTTAGGACAGTCTTCTGAAGAGAGTGTATCAGGATTCCTCTCCCAGTATGGAGGAAATTTAATCCAGCTCTTCTTTTAGAAGATGATCTATTTACTAAATTTGCCAGCAAAAAGAGGAATACGAGTTTCTTTTCTTATTTCCTGTTCAAAGTGGTAGATGGAGTCTGAGGATGAGCTGTTATTCAAGGAAAAAAAGGAAGATCGAGAATACCTAGCTATGAATCCTAACTGTGTCTTGCTGCCTGGCACTGGCAAAACTTCAGTACTCATTTACTTTCTCTCTGGTAGGAATTTGACCATTGAAAAAACCCGACTGGCAGAATTCTGTTTATGTTACGACTTTGCCACCTAGCCAGTATTTTTGAGAATCCATATTTGTGATCTTGTTTTTTTGTGTACATGTTTTCATGAATGTAAACATCAGCATGAAGAGCCACAGAGATTCCAATTTATTTATATACTACTGAGAGCTGCTAAAAATTAAGACTTACTGTATGGCTCAGCAAAATAATCCAGATTTGGTTCCCTATTTGTGTCAAAATGCATAACCCGCCATTTCACAACAGGATATTTGAGTATTATCGCAGAGTTACCCAGGTGGTTCTCAGTAAAATGTCAGAGACCTTCAATGCAGTGCATTCTGAATCCTGAACACAGTCTTTTTTTCTTCCTTTTTTTTTTTCTTCTTCCTGAAATTAAGCACAGGTTAGCACATATGGTTGTGTGGTCCCAGATTGAAATGATCACAAATAAATGTGGTTTCTAATGTATAAAACTATTAATGCTCTAGACTGTTGCCAAACATAATATGAAGAACCACTTATTCAGGCACCTGATCTTTAGAATGCAGCATCGTTTGTAACAATTTTAACGCTAACTAAGTACACTTTGATGAGACAGCATTTAATAAAATGCTCATTAATTTCATCATTAGCAAGGGTATGCTAAGAAGTAAGCCAGTTTCTTATGTCACGCCCAATTAGCATCCTATGCTAGTAATCCCATTAGTATTGTTGAATTCACTAATGGAAAAACTAATGGGCATGCTACCAGGGCACATTAATTGGGCATGACACCAGTTCTGGTTTTAATTATTAAACTACGATAATGAAATGTGTGTTTGTAAAATATTAAAATGTTGAAACAGAAGAGAAGACAATAAAAAATAGTACATGAAAGAGTGCATATTAGAATGATTAGAACGTAAGGATATATAACTTTGTATTGTTATCATGGGATGGAGGATTGCTGTACAAACTGTCTTAATACCAAGCCATTGGCTGAATGGAGTGGGAAACATGCTGTAAATGTTCACGGAAAGTACTTTCTTCTGTAATTACGTACATATGTACATATCTTATGTATTTTCATATATAGGATACATGGTGAGTTCACGATTAAAAATGTATAATAAAATACATGCAGTATTTATAAATGTATGTGATGACAAGCGATTTCTCTTAGATGCACGTCACTTCAAAGGCACAATACTTTTCAACAACGCCTTTAAAATATTAATACAATCAGTGATTATTTTTATTAACAGGTTTTCTTCATATGCATAACTCTAAAGTCCTTGTGCCAGAAAGAGTACTAGATGATCTGAGAAAAAAAATAAAATAAAGAAAAATCTGAGCTTTGGAAAAAGATTTGGAAAATGTTTAGAAATTGTTTTTGTTAAGCTTGTCAAGCTATGAAATAACTACAAAAATTGCAGTTCTTTAATATCATATAGTGCCTGTGCAACATAATGCTTTTATGTGGTTACCTGGTACATAGAACAAATTTATTTTGTGAATTCAACTGAATAACACTGAGTTACCATGTGGTTAAAGTATGATATAAAGTTCTGAGAGAATATTACTGAGATTACTGGGAAGATTGAACACATTTTGGATGTGAATCCCAGGAAAATTCTTGAAATTAAGTAAATTCAAATATTGATTAAAAAAAATATGCATTGTTTTGATGGTTTACAGCCTTGAGATTTGGTTTGACATCTGCATCTGTTATTTTCCTCTTACTCAGCAATCCAGAAAAGATTTTTCTGTGTTTTGTCACGGTCATCTCTATATTCAGCCCCTTATGTCATTATATATTTTTTTGTTTTAATAAAACCAGGGAAAAAAATTAAAACCACTTTTACAGTCTGTATGTGTACAAGCTTGTACTGTAAAAGCATCCTCATTAATTACCTTCTAGATTATTTTTTTTCTGAATCTCATGGTATGACCTTTTTCTTCATAAATGTACTATACCCTCCCACCCAAAACTTCAGTTCCTTTTGATACCAGGTTAACAGAGATGACACGCTTCTTCATACATCACTACAAATGCTCCTCTGTTCTGAGTCACTTCCAATAGACAGGCTCTGCAGTCAACAATCCTAATGTGAAGGTGCTTTCTCTGAACTGAACAGCACATTGAATCATATCCATCAAATATACAACCATAGCAATCCATGAAGTAGTTAAATAGAAACTTCATTAAAGAAAAAATCAGAAATCTGTGTGACATTACCCTCAATATTTGTCTCATCCTTGTTTTTATCATGGGAATGACACAGGGTTTTCTGTTTTTGATAGAAACTGGACTGGATCCTTCACTCCTTATGTATTTGAGGAGATTAATTTGGTGGGGGAATCAGTTATAAATATCATTCAGTATTCCAAAAGAAGCTACACAGAAGACCTTTGTCTTTATTTTCTGGATGTTAATATACCACAGTGGTATGAAGAGTTAAGGTATAAATCTAAATCTTACTACCTTCCTGTTCTAACTTGGATTCTCCTGTTAATAAAAAGGGATCTGCAGTAGCAGTCACACCAACTAATGATGGTGGAAAAGAGTACAATGATAACAGTTGGCACCAAATAATTGCTACAAGAATTCAAGCTCTGGGAAACATCACAGTGGATGGGCAGTACACAGGTAATCAATCCAGATTTGCTTCATTATTTTGGTACTACTTGGGTTGTTGCTCACTTGCTTACTTTCTCACTACTTGTGTGCATCCATACAACAAAAAATTCACTCAGTTTTTTAACAAAATAGCTACTCTTTTGTCAATGCATCTGAAGTATGTGTCTGCTGTGAATCTGATAATGTAATACTAGGAATGAGAAGTCTGCTTTTTTATGCTCGTGAATGTATGATTGTGTTGATGCTCTTTTGTGAAATAGAATTGTAAATATTTCCAGGATATGTATGGGGAAATATTAGGAAATGTTCTACATTAGCATCTTTTATCCAATGTCAATATTCCATTGAGCTGAAAATCTGCTGAAAGTATAAACACAAGAATCTTGACCAATTTTGTTTAGGTTCTTCCTTAGCTGCTAGTGGCAGTACCATTATTGGAGAGAACACTGGAGTTTTTGTTGGAGGAATTCCACAGGGTTATTCTATTGTAAGAAGGGATGTAGGTGAGTATGACTGTGGTCTATGTAATATGGTGTACCCGGAATCCTAGACAGTGGCACTGACTTAACTGCCTTTGCAGTAGTGTGGGCTGTATTGACATTGTGCCAGGAACATGAGGACCATACTTAATTGCATAATCATTTACATAATTATTTGGTAAAAAATAAGCCTATACAATTTGTTTACTTCTACATGTTTGGGATAGAATGAAATATCTGTATATCTGTTTTAATCAGCGATGAAGCAATGTTACATCTAATAAGGTCTGTGTACATTTTAATGAATTATATAACTACAGAATTATAGAACTATGTCTGCAAGCAAGTTGTTGTGTAGGTGAAACTTATGTGTGTGTTTTATGTTCTAGATTCCAAAGTTATTTTCCAAAAATGCATGAAAATTGTTTTTACTAGCTTAAACACAAGTTTGTGCATCCCACCTGGTTGCAGAAATAGAATGTACTAGCCCTCTTTAGAGTGAGTTAGGATCCTTCAGGGACTGTTGCATTGTATTTAGTGGTGTATGAATATATCTGTATTCTACAGCTGTATTTGTGTGGAGCTAGATCATAGCTGGCTTCCACAGAATCAACAGACATATGTCTTCATATATAAACTTAGCCTATATGCCAAGAGTATAGTCTACCAACAGATAACTGGTACTTTTTAGTTCATAAAAAACCAGGATACAGTCAGCTGTTCTCAGTGTATTCGTATCCAGATTTACATTTTTTCATATAAATCTGAAAGCCAAACTGTTCATTAAGTTTGCATTCCCAACAGTGATAAAGACATGAAATTTAATCGATGACTTGCACTGAGGTATATAATATAACTATATACTATAATACAACTTCCTCTTCACCTTCTTTACTTCAGGTTACTAAACCCACAAATATGTGCATGTGTTCTTCTAAAAACTTTAGTTCATAAAATTATCGAGGATGTCTTCCTTAAAAACCTCAGCTAAATAATAAAAATGAGATTAAATATCATTCAAGAGAATACTATCTACTATCTACAAAACCAGATTTATACTTTTGTCTCCAGTAAAGAAAAAGAGACAGAAGTCATGCATGAGTGTTTTTTTTTTATCCAAACAAGGAAATAAGAACTTCCTGGTGGATCTTCTAGAAGTGTATTCACCTGTCGAAGCTTTTGCAACATTGCTTTTTCCTATTTAGCAGATGCATGCCTTTCTTCAAAATAGCGCCTTTTTTTTTTTTTTTAAGAGAGAATAAGCCTAAAATATTTCCTTGGAATCTTCATGGAGTAGTTATATTCTGTTGAGCTGAAGTCACCTGTATGCAATAACTCAACAAGTTTAAAATTTTCTAGCTATGTGGTAGTAGCTGCTGTCCTTAGTGACTAGATGCATTCATAAATCTGAATTAAGTTTGGAGACAGATTTAGTGATATATGATAATGATAGTGGTTATCAATTCACACTTGCACATATGTGATAGGGTGAATGTGTATAAAACATGTGCATTCATCCCTATGCTTAGTTGCAGGTGATTGGCTTTAATAAATGATTTTCCTTTTCTTCAGGGATGAAGACGATAATCCAGAAAGGATTTGTGGGGTGTCTCAGTGACTTTTTTTTGAAAAAAATGCATACACCTTATGAAAATTGGGAATCTTTGAACTGGCAGGATGCTGAAGAGCAAAACAACGTCTATCATATTTGGGAAGGGTGCCCCATTGTCCTATCAGAAGGAGCACATTTTCTTGGCAAAGGTAATTTGCTGTACAGTGTAGTAGCCATGTATATTCTTGCAACCTAAAAGGGAGTCATACTGAAAGTATTACAGTGATCTGATTTTCAAAGCAGTTTTAGTTATATAGTATTATTTTTAAATGCTTTAAACTTGCTTTCATGGAGAGGAGGTGCTGCTCTAACTGCAGGTAGATTTTTTTTTTTAGAAAGTCAGATGTCCATAATATATCAAAAAATGCCAGGTCTCACATTGTAGCAAGATGTTAGGACATTGCACCAGTTTGGTTTGTTACAATAAATTACGGAGAAGTGTCATTTACAAAGCTGAGTGAAAGCTATAAACGTTAGTCTTGAAACCTCTGAGATCTTCATGTCCAATCAGAAAGTAGCATATAGATTTCTGTTTTTTGTTTCATGAGCCTATTATTTCTGTATTTGATTAACTTATTCATGTATTTACTTTCTTTCAAGGCTTCCTAGAATTGCATTCAGATGTTTTCAGTGGCGGACAGGAATTTGAGATCTCCTTCAAATTCAGAACAGATCAACTGAATGGATTGCTTTTGTTTGTTTACAATAAAGATGGCCCAGATTATCTTGCAGTAAGTTTAGAAATCAGTACAAATAACTGTATTCAGGTATGATCATTGAGTTTTGCGTACTAAGATACACCCAGCAGATAAGTTACCCATGTTATTTATAATAAGAAAAATATCAGTATATGAAAAAGCAGAATTATTCTCTTTGCTGGGTTAGAAGTGAATAAAAAGTAGAATAAGAGACTTGTATTAAAAGAGTTCTCTTCATTCTTGGTTCATTTATAATCAATAAGATTTATTCATTTTGATTTAAAATATGAGAATTGCCATACAGACTGAAATTAGTGGTCCAGTTTAATACCATCTCACTTCTTTCACTGTTTTTTCAAAACTGTTGAGGAAGCTGCAAAAGTCCTGTATTAGGCAAATCTGTGAGAGATGCCTATGAACTTTCATTTTGTCTCTGTTAAATAAGACTGTTTTATGCTTAGGACTTTGGTTAAGGTTGAATATGTTTGTTGCAGTTTTTCAAACTCTTTGTACTGACTACATGGTTCTGTTTTCATATTTTTCTTCTTCCAAGGATTTTGAATATAATTAGACTGTGGTCACCACTGCATAGTGGGTCAACTATAGTTATTAGTTGCACCAACTAGCAGCTATTACAGAGGATTACATTGAAAGTAATATTTCTTTTTAGTAGATCCAAGAAGCAATCATTTACACATAGAGATTTTTGAGTCTATTGTTATTCTTTATAACCTGACCTGCCCTTTCCATTTCTATTTTATTTTATTTGTTTATTTATTACTTTGCAGCTGTTTTGCTAATGGCTTGTCACGTCAAAGCCTGTTTTATTGTATGGCATTATATCTAATGTGCTCTTTCTTTTAAACTTCTGACATAAAGCATATAAATATATTTTTCTCCTTTTCAGGTCAGCTATAACTTACTCTGTATTTACTTTTTATATTACTTTTTCAGCAGATGTTTTTTTCCTGGATTTTGAATTCTCCTAGACCTGATTGCTTCCTCCTTTTCAAGCAGCCTTGGTTCAGAAATTATAATGAGTTGCAATAGCAAGTCTTTTTAATTACATGCTATTGCTTTAGTTTGTCCTTAAGTAATGACCAGAGTCATGGGCTAGTAGCATAAGATGCTATATACACTATTGTCCCACACTAAAAAGACTAGTATGTATGTAATTCATGGTACAGGGGCACTATTTACTTGAACAGTATTCACAGGGACAAATGTGGGGCTTGGGTTCTTCTGGAGATTCTTGTGGCATGTGGTCCTTGTTTCCTTCCTCTTGCTCTGTGAAAGACTAACAGAAATATGAGAAAAGCTCTGGCTATAAAACAGAGGGGACTTAGTAAATTTAAAGTGTAGTCAAAAGCACAATGTAGACACAACACTTTTGTTTTGTACTCATACTGCCAGATTTTTGCCAGTTTTATATTTATATTATTTTTAACACCAAAAATTGTGGTTAGTTTTCATAGCATTTTTTCTAAACCAAGTAAAAATTTTTTAATGTCCCTTTACACCTGACTGGGACATCTCCATAACCTTGCGATGAGGAATTTTAGAGAGGATGAGTATATGCATGCTTTTCCAACCCTTGCAGCTTTGTGTTCTGCACATACATAATGATGACAGAAGGTTTTTCCGTACACTTGAGCTCACAAAAAAAGGTTAATAGGAAGTGAAAATGAGGTGTGTAGCATGTTGCGCATGAGCTACGATGTCTTTGTTAGGAGCTTTGGTCAGGAGACACTTGCACTGCAAAACAGATTAGAAGCTATACCACTTATCCTGAGCACAACGTATGATGGTATTCCCTGACCCATCCCTTTGCATAGATCACAGCTCTCTTATTAGCTTTATAGTTTTGGAATGACTGTAGCTAGACACATGGCTGCCTGCTACCAAACTGCCAAAGAGTCTCTCTTGTCTTCTGGCCAAGACAAAATTATGTCCTAGAAAGGTGCTCTGTGTAAAGGTCATTTCTTCCACGAGTTCCAAGCCCTGAGATAATTCACTGAAGTTAGAGAGGTCAGTCTGATTCTCTTTGGACCCAGACATAATAATTTTGAGCAAACTATGAACAGATAAAGTAGTATGAATTGCTCGCTCTTGCTCTGGCATGTGTCTCCCCGTGAAAACAAGAAAAACAAAAACAACAAAACTCTAATATCTAACTGTGATTTTTTCTGTTACAACTTGTGTGTTGCCTCTCATCCTTTCACTATGTATATCTGAGAAGAATCTGGGTCTGTCTTCTCTATATCCTTCCACAAGGTAGTTGAACAGAGGTGAAAGTTCTCATCACACCTACTCTTAAGACTGAATAAATCTGGTTCTCTCAGCCTCTTTTCATATGTCATGTACTCCAACACTGAGCAACTTGGTGCCCTTCCACTCAATTTACTCCAGTGTGTCAATATATCTTCCTTGGACCCACTGACTACCCTCTTTCTAATACAGCCCAGTGCCTGGTTGATCTTCATCATTTCGAGGGTACACTGCTGACCAGTGTTCAATTTGTAATCAACCTGGACCCTCCAAGTCATTTTCTTCAAAGCTGCTTTTTATTGCCTAAAAGATCAGCTGCAGCCTCTTTACTATCACCTGCAAACTTCCTAAGAGTACATTCATTCCACTTCCCAGATCATTAATACATTTTTTAAACAGAATTGGTCCCAGTATCAATACCTGAGAGATGTCACGAGTAGCCAGCTGCTTGTTGAACATGCCAGCATGCCTGTGGAAACTCTCCTTGCACTTTGTGTCCTTTTCCATATCCTGTCTGAGCTTTGGCTTTCCTGATTCCAACACTGCATGCTCAAATTAAGAATTGTGTGTAGAGGAACAGTATCATTGCAAGTTGCAGTGATGCTTAATATGTGTACTCCAAATTCTAAAAAGTATGCTTTTAACCACTGAACTGAGAACCTGTTCAGGTTTGGGGTTTTGGTGTAATGCTCTTAGAATGATCTTAATTTGTCTCTGGTGAGAGATGGTAACTAACATGTCCATCGGGAGAATGAGATGATCTTCATGTATTTATGGTTTAACATCATAATGTATATATATATGTATATATAGAGAGGATAAATTAACAATCAAGCATTTTTAAAGTGGTCTCAGAATTTTATCAAAAACAAAGAGTTCATGAGATGTTTTTCTAAACCTTTGCTTGGTACCAGAGACGACGTGTAAATGCCAGATGTATCCAGGACATTTTTTTTTTTTTTTTTTTTTAATCTTCATCATGCAGAACAGTTCAAACTGAACAGTGGTCTTCTAGCTGTTCTTGAGCACTCTAAATGTCAGTCCAGGTCATTACAAAAAGCACAAGCATCAATCTCTGCCTGCTTTCTGCTTTCAGACTATCAAACTGAGTAAATTGGAAGAGGGGATGTGCTGAGTCGATCACCCCATGTTGATCACCATGTCTTCTCTCCAGCCGCTAGGTCTGGCAGACTTGTTGGTGTACTGCTGTAGTCATGGACCTGAAACACTTTCTTCCCACCAGGACAGCGTGATCCATGTTATTTCTCATCAGTGAAAAAAAATGACGACTTGTCCAATGGACTGCTTTTACAAGCTATAGTATCAATACTGATGCCATGATTTCACCCGTATTTTAGCGACCTAAGCTATGAAGGGCTGTTTACGCATTGAAATGGGAAAAGCTGTGGTCCCAAAGAAGCAAATAGACAGGCAAAACCCTTGACTTCACAAAAGTCTTGTGAGCAAGCAGTCAGTGTGCAATTTGGAACAGGATAAACATTGCCAGGGGCATCTCAAGTACTGAGTTCTTTCATATACTGGAGTCCCTGTTAAGAAAATACAATCTGATTATGAATACTGCAATATTAATGTTACCAGAAACCTAAATATGTCAGCTTGTCAATGCTGGTAATAAGCATTTATATTATTTTTTTAGTTTTTATTTACTTAAGAATTTGTCATGAAAGAAAAAATGCCTTTTTGTGAGCTTATCCATACTTTTCAACCACAAGTTCATCATCAGAATGTTTAGTGCTCTATACCTGCCGATTTACACTCTCACCCCACTTGCATTCAATTCAGTTAGGATAAAAAGTTTTGCAGCAAAGCATTTGGAAACTTCTACAGTAAAAATTTAAGTAAAATGTGTTTCTATTAGAAAACTGGCACATTAATCTCAAAAAGCACATACAAAAACAATTATTTTCTTACAAGATTTAGGAGAATGAGGATGAAATACAGAATCAATGTACGCTGGAGAAATTTGAAATTGAGTTCACCAGCCAATTAAAAAGAGCTTAATCAGGTCTGACATTTCATTTCCTTATTATCTTCTTACATTCTTCCCAAAAATGAATTGATAGATAAAATGCTGTTTTCTCATTCTCAAAAAAAAAAAAAAACGAAAACAGTCCTGATTCATTGTCTTTTCTTTTTACTTAGTTACATTAGTGACAAATCAGTTGTCAAAAAAAAACCCACAACAAACAAACAAAAAAACACACAGAATATATGTTCCTACATTTTGAATTTAACTGGTGCACTGCATTTAGCGTGGTTTGTGCAAACAATTTTACTTGAATTTCTGCTATCCTGAAGATAAAAATATCATTACCATTTTAAAAGTTGATTTATTTTTAAAATATCTGCAGTGTACTCATCTTTTATTGTTCTGTATGTGACATCTTTTTCAAAATATTTTCTCTGTTTTAAAATCTATAGATTGAACTGAAAAGTGGAATATTAAACGTCTTGTTAAAAACGGGCACTGTCTTTACACAAGTGGATCTCTGGTTAGGACTGTCTTATTGTGATGGAAAGTGGAAGAAAGTAACTGTGAACAAGGAGGGCTCTGTAGTTTCAGCAAGTATGGATGAACTGAGAGAGCAGATGCTGGAACCCCATGTTCAGCAACTAAAAGTAAACTCACCTATCTACATAGGAGGAATCCCCCCTGAGATTCAGAGTTTTTATAAAGAGCTGGGGCCAGAACAAGGTAAGGTGACACCAAGAGCAACTTAAGTTTTTCAAAAACTAGCACCATGTGCAAGGTTGTTGGTGGACGCTCTGCTCATAGTATAAATTCATGAATATGTAACATTTATCAACACTAGCAGAGAAGTAATTCATCCTCCCATCCATTGCTATTTTAACTGCAGTTATCCATAGACATTCAGCTTAATTTACCCCTTTGTAATGCTATCCTTTTGTAATGCTATCAAATCTTTCCAAGCTAGTGATAGGTGGAGCAATCCAAGTCATAAGAGAGAAGAAATTGGAGAATAGCAAATGGTTATCTGAGATACCCGACCAGAAGAGCTCAGATCACTCTCAGAGAAAGCCAGTTCCGATCAACTTGTTTCACTTGATCAGCTTGTCATGTTAGTCACAGATCTGGAATACAAAACCAATGGAACAGAGTACAAACAGCTTAAACCATTGTAGTGAGGCTGGATGCTGGCACACGTAGCAAACAGTAAGGGCTTATTAGTCCTTTTGCAAACAATACTGATTATGGTCTAAAAAAAATAGTATAAAATCCTGAATTTGGATTTTGGCTATGTTACCTGGTGATCTTTTTCACATTACCAAGAGGAAGGGAGACGTCCACTGTGACCCTTTTGCTCTGGGATAGGTCACATTTATAGGAAAAAGAGAAAAGCATTATTTATAGTCTGCACCTAAGGATTGAATGTATGAAATGTAGTCAAAAAGCTGCCTAAAAATTACCCATTTACTGTTTGGGTGTGGATTTTTGTTACTTATGATGCTATTCATCAGTCCTGGTGTATTTTTCGGATACAATGAGCAAACAAGTTGCAGTCAGTGAGTGTTTAGTGGGGAACCTATTAAATAACTTTACACATTAAATGCATGCATTCAAGTAAGCTCTGCAGAGCTTCATAGAAGCCTTGTGAATTCACAGCTACAGAAAGGACTGAATCAAATCAAAGCACTAACGTTCACAGCTCAAAAATATTGTTTTAAATATTCTTCCAGCTGTAGGTATCAAACATTTTATAATCTTCCTCCAGGTTCCAGATGCACAATTTTAATGGCCCAAAAGAGCTACCAAGTCATAGCCTGACAATGTTGCCTCATAGCAGATGGTATGGCCTTGTCAGTGAATGCATTCTTAGTTCCTGCAGCAAAGAGATCTGTGAACAAAGAATCTAGGGCAAAATAACATCTAAAGTAAATGCCTGAAGTGAATATTCAGGCACATCAATTAATGTTACTTTTTTCACCCTGCCTGCCCAGCACACTGCAAAAGAAGATGGCAGCAGTAAATTTGGTTTCAGAACTTCTGATGACAAAAATATTTTTGTGTTCCTAAATGAAGATTTAGATGAGCAAGATTAGGCATCCACATATTAAAATTTAGGCTTAAGCGCATATTTTTAACTTATGTCTGACCCTGTCACATTCTCAAATATAGCCTGTCAGTTTCTATCAGTGTGACCAATCAGAATGATATTGGTAATGGCAAGATTGAGCAAAAAGAAAGGAGGTAAGGTTGAAACAGGACATAGGTCCACAGGATGTTAGGGCACACAGTCCAGAAAGTATTGACATCTGTGTTTTGCTTTTCTCTAATGTGAATTTCAAATAAGCTTGTGTTACTAGACTGTTATAATTAGTAGAAAACATGCTATAAACACTACATACTTAATATACTTTTTGCTTAATACTTTTTATTTCAATTTTGCTTTATACAACTCCCTAAAACATAGAGTTTTGAAACGTACTTTTATTTAGGAATATAATGATATATTGGTATGATAAATGGAATATGGAGACTTTCACAGGTTAATAAATATTTACCAAAAGTTTTCTCAATTAATGGCTGCTTGGTAGTAAATTTTGAATAAATGCATGTTGTTTTCTTCACCTCAAGCAAGGGATAAATATCCTCCTCTCCCCCCCCCCCCCACCTCTACGTCACTTACTTTAAGAAATTTCAGCTAGAGGCTGTGGGCCTTTGCATGACACATCACATGTAGTCCTGAGAAGTCACTGTGGAGGGGAGCTGGCAGGAAAGTTTGTGAGAATTTGTACTGTGATTATTTATTCTGCAGCTTCCTGAGCATAAACAAAAAACTACTTGGCTGACATCAGTCAGAAGTCTATAAATAGTGATAAATGCATCTAGAATGATCCTAAGGAAAAAAAAAAAAAAAAAGGATTAAAATAGGTTATATAGTATGCATCCCAATCACAAATAAAGCAATGGTTCATTTTGTCTAATTATTAAGATGCTTGTGGAGACTGGGATTAATTCTTTCCTCTGCCACAGACTCAGAAACCAACCAAATCTCTGTGGAGTAGGAGTTGAGCTTAAATTAAGATGTGTCTATTTAAAAGAGCAATATCTCTAAATTCCCAGCATGGTGGAGGCAGAAGGTGTTTTATAGGCTTATTCAAAATAGGTATCCACCTTCAATGCCACTTCCCTTTTCCATGAACTATGCATGAATATTGGATTCTTAACTCAGGTGGCTAAGTGTGAATACTGCTTTCATCTTCCATCTTGTAGAAATAAAGGCTATAAAAGTACAAAAGATATAAATATAATGCTTGCACAAAGCTGAAAAAGAGCACTGATCTGCGAGAGACTGATTTTTAATTTGCAAAGTTAATACAAAAATGAATTAAGTCTTCAGTTTGGTTACTGTTTCCATTGGTTTTACATTAACCACTGACCGCTGAACTTTACCCAGATCTGAGAAATAGTTTACATCAATGTATTAATTTCTTTATAAATTATGTCATAGAAATATAAGGAAACTTGAAGAACTGCACCCTGAAATTTTGTGATTTTGTTTTTGCAAATAACTAATTTAACATATTTATAATATTGGTAAAAATGTAACACACACACTGAAATGTAAATGTACACCTATATACAAATAAATATAAAAGTTACTTAATTTTTTCAAGTAAACAAACAGTTTGGGGGTTATGTTTTCAGAATATGTTTGCAAGCAGTATACCAGATATACCTGTATTACAATAATCTGATATACCTCTGTCATCTCTTTGGTATGTTTTAAATCTACATATCCTCAGTTTGAGGAGAATGTATCAACAAAAACATCAGCAAGCAACAAAAAGCTGATTTTCAAATTCAGAATCACTTTTATGGTAATAATTTTAAAGGCAGAAGGGATGAAGCAGAAAAGAAATATTTTTTCATGGGATGGAACTGATAACAATGAAAGTACAGTTCAGTAAGGCAGGAATTCCACACTAGAATACCAGTGATTTTTACTAGCATTAGTGTCTTGACAGGAGGGACAGAATTCTCATGTTGGAAGTTAACATTTTCACATTACAGTCTTTAATGCTGAAGATATAGATTTGAAAGGAACAAAAATGACTCTTAATTAATGACTGAGGCTCTTTATGTGATACTAATCCCTTACTGTTTGCTAGGTTTCGGTGGTTGCATGAAGGATGTTAAATTTACACGAGGTGCTGTCGTTAACTTGGCATCTGTGTCCAGCAGTGCTGTCAGAGTCAATCTGGATGGATGCCTATCAACTGACAGTGCTGTTAACTGCAGGGGAAATGACTCCATCCTAGTATACCGAGGAAAAGAGCAGAGTGTTTATGAGAATGGTCTACAACCATTTACAGGTAACACATCGGTTCCTTAAACAAAATACATAATTTTTATTTTGTTCTGTATTAATGTGTTACCATGTTCAGTCTTTTTTTTTTTTTTTTTCTTTTTCTCCCCTTTTATGTTTCTCTGTTTTCTTTGAAGAATACCTTTACCGGGTGGTTGCCTCAAATGAAGGAGGATCAGTATCTAGTGTATGGACCCGCGTTCGTACAAGAGAGTCAGGTAAATACAGTTTTAAGGCTTACTTATAACTTTTTTTTTCATATGCTACCTAATCTATCTAATGTTAGGTTAGAGGAAATCCCACCACAACAATTTTGAGCAGTCTAAGTTGCATAGTATTTCTAAAGGGACTAAAACTGCTTGATGCTTTGGATAGGTAGCAAGTGACTGTCTCATTTCAGCTATAATGTGTTTAGGCAAAAAATTTCCATATATAATTCCAAGTCTTTTCCAAATACATATTGTATTATGCAATTGTATGAGAGCAAGGAATGTGAAATAATTGAATTGCATTAAATGAATAAGAAGAGACATGCATCTAGGCACATTGATACGTGCATATCCAAACTCACATTATGGAAGTCTGCTAGAGGAAGTAAATTTCCTATTTTTCCTATGTATAACCAAGTGATACAAAATCAAGTGCAGAGAAAGGAGATAGCGGGATAGCAGGAGCAAGCTGTGGAGGATGAGAAGCCATGTAGTTAGTGAGAAGAGGGTCTAGTACAAGCTTTTATTTACGTTGCCTGCACATGGCTATGCTGCTCATTGCTGTTGAATGATGAGAGTGGGGGAAGGATTCTTTTTACAAGTAACCTGTACGTTGTGTGTGAAAATACAGTAATATTTAACAGAAAAGCAGCATGTGCCTTGTGGAAAGGGTTTCAAAGGAACATAATTCCTGCTGAGCCTTAAAGATCACATTTGTCTTACATATCATGAAGAGAATTTAAAGGACATTTCCTTTTCTGTTCAGTGTTTTTAGCAAACTTTATTGAGCCAGCAAGTTTTAAGATCTACAGTTCTGCATTTTTTATTTACTCAACTTTTCCTCTTCCATAAATTGAAGCCTTAACTGCATTCCATTAATGCAGAGAATTCTTTTGATACAAGATATTCAATGCATGATCTTAAAAAAAAGATAGCCTGTGTTAATATTTGACTTGCAATGCACTCTTACACAACTTAGTGTCATTAGTTTGTGTACCACCCAGAAGAAAGAAGATGTATATATATTTTCATATCAAGTGTGTGACCACAGTAGGTTTTTCCATAAATTTATGTTTGTAAGCTGACCACAGCATTGAGCAACTACATGTTCCCCAGGGTTGAAGAATAATTGCACTATTTAATTATTTTTGAGTTGTTTTTGAGATGTCCCTTATGAGAAGAACATCTGCTATACCGTACCTTACCTTGCTCTGTAATACATTTCAGAACTAATAAAATCAATATAATACTGTATTAACTGAAACTTTCTAAGACTATCACATTGCTTCTTTATATAAGCATTATGACTTCCAAGTATTTTTTATACTTTGCATTCTAGTACCTTTCTTATCAAAAACAAACAACAACAACAACAACAACAAAAAACAGAAAAAACAGCAAACACTGTCTGTATTTATATTTAATGAAACTAAACAATAAAATTACAAAAAAGTGGTTATTTGATGGTGAAAAAAGCAAATGAACATCAGCAGGGCTAGGGAGGCCACATGCATTTACAGCAAACTCATCATCCATCATCCTGCCATAGTGTTCCTTGGGCCTTTCCTCTGCATCCCTTGTGCAGTCATCTGTGATGAAGTTGTTACTGGCCAGACCTTTACTTGGTATAGCAATATCTAATAAATAGTTAAAGGTTATGGGAAATGGGATTTTATTTTATTTTATTTTTCATTAGTAACATTATGCATACATGAGTTTGGCTTTCCAGTTCTTTTGAAAATCTTCATTTTTTTTTCTCCCTAATGACACCCCCTAATTCTATGGAATGATCAGAAGCAAAGGGTTTTGCAAAAAGGCCTAACAAGTCTCTGCTTTGCCCTAAGACAGTTGTCTAGAATTTTGCAAACATGAAAGTAAATTAGTAAGTTTAAATTTTTGAAGCACTTTTGTAAATGAGGATGCACAGTTTTAGAGATGTTCCATATTTGTGTCATTCTTTGGCTTGGATACCCAACAGATAAAAGTCAAACCCTTCTGTGTTGCAGTAACGTCTTGCTTCATTCAGTTGCATGATTATAAAACCTGAATTTGTTAGCTATATACAGTCCACATCCTCTTTTTGAGTGATGCTTAAATATATTTGATACATTAAATGTTTTTCGAAAACCTCAACAAGATGAGAAGGAATGCTATGTAGATGGAGTTTTGATGGTTTTGAAATATAGCTTAAACTGAATAGCTCAAGATGTGCAGTCATATTAAATCAATGCTGAAAAGTTACAACTCTAATAAATTGTATTTATGCTAATGGTTGAGTCTGATTTACTGCAGCCATTAAAAGTGAAGAATAGGGGCAATAGTCTCCTTAGAACTGCCATTTTCTCTATTTTCTATTTTATCCTTCCACAGTTCCACAAAATGTGCCAACTCCCTCAAGAGTTCACAGTATAAATGGTTACAGCATTGAGGTCACCTGGGACAAACCTGCTGGGGTCATAGGTGTAATTGAGAAGTACATTTTGAAAGCATATGAAGAGGATGGTCCCAATGTACCCATCACTAGTGCTGAGCTTGCTGACACTAGTATGCTCACAGGTAAATGTTGTTAAGTACCACTTTCTAGGCACATCTAATAACATGGCATGTTTATACTGCCTTTTGTTGAGCTATGAAGTATTACTTGTCTATTTTTTTGTATACAGGTTATATATAATATTTGGATGGGAGGTATGTGTTGTCAGCATCTGCGTATATAGCAATGTACTGACTTCAAGGAACAATAGAAATTAAGATACATCTCAAACACTAAAAAATATTCTTATTTAAGCTATTTTTTTCCAACCCAGTGATGATTTTGGAGGGGAATGCTTATTGTTTGTTTTTACTTACTATACACGATGTTTCTTTCTCCCGTTTTTACATCCAGTTCACCTATGTGAACTTTAAACCTGAGTCCCATAAGATTCTATTTGACCTGATAGACCAAAGCACTTGATATACTTGCCTAAATTTGACCATGTCAACCTAACTGATTTCAGTGGGAACTAGCATGCATTTATGTTAATCAGATGCTGTGCTCGCTAATACTGGGAAGTGGATGTAGGTTATTATGGAATGAAGAAATTTATGTCCTTGGGTTTATTGGATGTGGTCACTGTTGAGCTGTGGGTTGTGAACAGAAGCTGTATGAACCATTGCACATGAGGTGTGCTTTCTGGTGTCTTGGTTTTTTACCTGTAGGAGGCAGACATTTTTAGAAACAGCAGACTCTTTGTTCACTACAAAGAGAACATTTTGGGACATTTCCTCCTGTCAGAACAATCTTATTTTCTTATTTACACTTACTTTCACTATACATATTCTCTAAAATTAATTATATAATTTATAAAAATTAAAAGCATGGTAATGACATAATACTCAAAGCTGATGCTTTGATGTGCCTTGGCCTCAGGCAATAAAACAACTTCAAAAAGTGCCTTAACCCTCTGGCAGTATATTACTGCTGCTTTCCTGAAGCCCAGGTAATATGTGCTTAGTGTTTTTACATAAATATGTATGTTTTGTGTTGTGTCTCTGCTATAATGTAGATATAAATTTTCAAGAGCAAGCATGCACATATTTTATCTTCTTCAGTTTGAAAGCTCTTTTGACTATTTGTGAGTAATGTGCTACAATACTAAAACTGCACAGGCATACTCTGATTTGTTTGATTAACTTCTTGTTTGAAGTTGTATATTCTATGTTGTATATTCTAAGCATATGAATTAGATGGCTTATAAACAACTGATGTTTGAAACTTAAATTTAGTTTAATTCTTGTTGGTATTATGCCATGATTGAGTATTAGGGTTATGAGAAAGTCTACACTGGGCTGGACAGGTAAGAGGTATCTGTGTGCAGCTTTCAGGAGGCAGAAGGATAAGATTTTTCTTTATATTAAATTGAGGTAGTAAATTGATCCCATTTTTTTAGCGTATTATAGCAGATAGCTGCTGAGTACTGCAAAATCGAGTGACCCTAAGAACTTAAAACCAACCGTATTCACCCATTGTCCTCTCTGACAATGTCAGATTGTAGATGCTTAGGAAGACAATATAATACACAAAGTCAGACTTCCTGTTAATACAACTTTAGCTAGTAGTTCGTGGAAGGCCTGAGCTGAAATTTGCATCTGCACTATCATGCTGAATGGTCTGTGGTAGTATTGTCTTTCTTTTTTTCATCCATTTATGCTTTTGCCTTCTGTAATTTGCTATAGCTGTAAGTTTTCAAATTCAGTTTTGTCTGTGTGGAAGGGGTACTTCCTTTTGTTATAACTGCTGCCCAATAGTTTAGTTATGTATTTCCCAATTTTGGCATTGTAAGAAATATGTAATTCAGGTCTTCATGCTGAGGTCAGAGCTGAGACAAATGAAAATCTATTTCTGTTAAATCACTGATCTTGAAGTGATTTTACCTTCAGCCTGTTGATTTCAGTGCAGTCTGAATTAACGCTGACTTTTGATGACTAGTCAAATTTTGCCCCCAAAAGTAGATTCACAGTGTGTAGATAATAAGCATGCAAGTTCACTTAAATGCAAGCTGAGGGCTAGCAAAAGGATACCTGTTGGATTGTCAGATAACTTGTTTGCCTAAGCATGCTAGGTCAGTTTGTTTGCTGCCAGGCATACCTGGATGTAATCTGGAGAGCAACCGTATAGTAACAAAGGGTGGTGGTGGGACAGTAAAGAATGCTTCTTTTCATGTGGCATAAATGTGTCAGTTGCAGTTTTGCTGCTGGTAACACAGGATAAGAGATGATATATAGCCATAAATGTAAATTCCATTATGTCTTGATGTGGCACGTGTTCCTGCTATGCAAAATATAATTTATTTGCAAATATTTGTGTTTAATCTGTGAATTTGATGTAAATTTAAGAAGAAATGAGAAGTAAAAATCAGCATTATCTTGACAAGCCTTACTGAAGTCTAGGTAGACCACATCCACTGCCTTTTCCTCATTCACTGTGTATGTCACCTTGTCGTAGGAGATCAGGTTAGTCAAGCAGGACCTGTGTTTCATAAACCCATGCTGACTGGGTCTTGTATATGGACGTTTGCTAGCCGCCAGTTGACTGGGACCTCCCCTGATAGCCAGGGCAGTCCCATAGACTTGCATACATCTAAGTGGAGTAGCAGGTCGCTAACCATTTCCTCACGGATTATGAGGGCTTCATTCTGCTCCCTGTCCCTATGTACCAGCTCAGGGGGCTGGGTACTTGCAGAACAACTGGTCTTGCTGCTAAAGCCTGAGGCAAAGAAGGCATTAAGTACCTCAGACTTTTCCTCATCTCTTGTTACTGTTTCCTTCACATCCAATAAAGGATGGAGATTCTCCTTAGTCCTCCTTTGCTTGTTTTTGTATCAAAGGTCAAAAACCCTCTTTTTCTTCCTGAGCTCTAGCCTCAGCTCTCTGTTCAGCCTGGGTGGTCTTCTTCCATGCCAGCTCATCTTTTGGCATGTGAGGATGGCCTGCTCCTGTGCCTTTAGGTTTTCTTTCTTGAAGAGTGTCCAGCCTTCCTGGACTCCTTTGCCCTTCAGGGCTGCTTCCCAAGGGACTCTGCCAACCAGTCTCCTTAACAGGCTGAAGTCTGCCCTCTGGAAGTCCGGGGTGGCAGTTCTGCTAACCCCCCTCCTTACTTTTCCAAGAATCAACAACTCAATTCATGATCACTGTGCCCGAGACAGCCTCCAACCTTCACAATACGCACGAGTCCTTCTCTATTTGCAAGCTAAAGGTCCAGCAGGACACCATTCCCTGTTGGCTCCCTCACCAGCTCTGTCAGGAGGTTATCTTCTATGCACTTTAGAAAGCTCCTAGACTGTTTCCTCTCCACTGTGTTGTATTTCCATCAGACATCTCATTAAGTGGAAGTCTCCCACGGGAACAAAGGGCTAGCAACTGTGAGACTTCTCCCAGCTGTTTGTAGAATATTTCATCTGACTTTTCAACCTGGTTAGACAGTCTATAACAGAGGCCCACCAGGACATCTGCCTCATTGGCCTTCCCCCTTATTCTTACCCATAAACATTCAACCCTATCGTCACCATTATTAATTAATCCAAACCCTCCCTAACATACCGGGCTACTCCACTGCCTCTCTTTCCTAGCCTATCCCTTCTGAAGAGTTTGTAGTCATCTATTGCAGCACTCCAGTCATACAAACTGTCCCACCATGTTTTGCTGATAGCAAATATGTCATAGGTTTCCTGCTGCACAATGGCTTCCAGCTCCTCCTGCTTGTTGCCTATGTTGTGTGCATTGGTGTAGATGTACTTCAGTTGGGTTAGTGATCCCGCCACCATTTTGTGGGGAGAAGTCCTAATCCCTGCATGACCATTCCTGGGCACTTTTGTGATTTCACAGAATGGCTTGGGTTGGAAGAAACCTTAAAGATCATCTGTTTCCAATCCCCCCTGCCATAAGCAGATATCACCCACTAGATCAGGTTGCTCAGAGTTTCATCTAACCTGGTCTTGAACACCTCCAGGGATGGGGCATACACAACCTTTCTGAGCAATCCATCCTCTCTGGAGAACCTGTTCCAGTGCCTCAGTACCCTCTGAGTGAAGAATTCCCTCATAATCTCTAACCTTAATCTCCCCTCTTCTACTTTAAAACCATTCCCCCCTTGTCTCGTCGTTATCTGATTGAGCAAAAAGTCGCTCTCCGTCTCTTTTTAAGTCCCCTTTAAGTACTGAAAAGCCACAATGAGGTCACCCCAGAATTTCTAACCCATACCTTGTGCCTTTGCTGGCGTATAGCTCTCCATCACCTACCTCAGCGGGGGTGGCAGAGCCACGGACCTTGTTAGCACACCACCCCGTAAACATTGTTATACCACCCCCAGGGTTGTCTCTGTCAAGATTGGTTTTATCCCTTTCCCCCTTCAAATGTGGTTTAAAGCCCTATCAATGAGCCCTGCTAATTCCTGAGCAAAGATCCTTTTCCCCTTTAGAGACAGGTGAACCTTGTCCATTGCCAGCAGGCCTGGTGTAAAGACAGCAGACCTTTAATTAAGACAGCGTCTTACTGCAACTCAAAGAAAACGCTGCACAGTCTGCAACATGGTTCTACCTCTTCTGTTTCATAGCACAGAGGTCATCACACATTTAAAGAAAGTAACCTTTTCCTTAGACAACACAAATCTTTCAGATATTGCACACAGCAGTTCTCTCTGTCCTATCTCAATTTTCATGCCTTCAAACCATACTGAGTACTTTGCTATTTGGTATTGCTGGAGTTGCTTATGATGTCAAATGTTCAGCATAGCTTCCTTTAGAGGTCCCTGAGCACTGAATGCAACAACATTCCACAAAGCACAAGCAAAGTGATAGATCAGAAAGACTCCTGATGTTTTGGGGAACTTTCAGTTGCAGCTTTAAATTTTTATTTACATCTCATATTTTGAAACAATGACTTTGGAAAAATCCCTTCTGTTCAGAACCTCAATTTTCAGGTAACAGACTTTGAATTTAATTTTCTGAAAATAATATTTTGTTAACAGTATATCTCAAGTAAGTTTAAATGCAATTGAATAGCCTTTCTTCATCACATGAGCATATTTTACATTACAGACTCCTTGCAATGTTTCAGAAGGCAGAATCAGGTACTTTAACTCACAAGAAAAGGTTTGATTTTCCCTGCTGAATCATCTTTCCTGGTTAATCAAAATTTAACATACAAACAGAACCCCAGCAGGAGATGCTGCTTTTTTTTTTTTTTTTGAGTTTTCCTGGAAGATTGTATTTAATTTTCTCCCTAGTTTCAGGGACAATTTCTTTAGAAATTCCTTTGTTGAATGCCACAGGAAGATGCTACAGTAGTCCCAACAGCTGCTAAAGAAACAGGAGAGAGACAAACACTACAGAGCTTGGTAGTCTCACTAGTGAAGAAACTGGTGTTTTTCTACTCCTTCCTTCAGGTTTTCATTCACTGTTAAACCTAGACAACATTTAAGCTACTGCTAGCAAACTTATGTGAGGGCACAGTCAAGCCTCTCTATCTTATTTTTTTCCCCTGCACCTTTTTATACCCATCTGATCTATTTTATTTTATACTTAGACTGTAAATTCTTTTGAACATTACCATGATCTGTTCTGTGCAGAAGGGTCAGAGACATAGCTGGAGCACAGTAACAAAAAATTATTAGTAGTTTTACCTATTCTCTAGAAGGCTGTCTTGTGTGTGTCAAATTCAGAAGAACCTTTGTACCTCTGCCAAGAAGAAAAGCTGAGCTAAATATTTAAACTAAAGCAGGTCTTTAAATAAGCATAATATCACCATCCCAAAAGCCTATTTCTCAGGAAGCCTAAAACTCCTCAGGAACCAAAATCCTTCAAAATCTTTTCATCTTCAAAATCACAAACTATTTACATTTATGCAAGAAAGGAATATTCAGCAGATTTAAATCCTTGAAATGAGGGCTGACTGTTGAACCAAAAGTTTACTGTGTAAGGTAGTACATTTCAACACATTGTTCAGGACTTATATTCTAGAATGCTTCAGATTAGATTGTCAAGTTAGAGTGAAAATTCTTGGGGTTCAAGGAATACTGTGCTAGCCCATCTTGCCTTGAGAAAAAACATGTAATAACATTGACACATTATGGACATGGCCAGCCACACTAAGCAGAGTAATAAAAGAAGTACAAGGTCATCACAACAAAGATATTTTTTTTTTACCCCAAAAGTTTCTTTACTCTGTGTTCCAGTGCATTCCAAATGCCATTACTATGCTGCTATCAAAATTCAGAATATAAATTAGATTCAGTATCTAAACAAATGAAAGAAGCTTTAGACACACTATTTCAGTGTGGACTGTGGGTAGCTTATGCTTCTAATTTTCTTTGGAATCCAGAATATCATGGAATCACACCATCATTGGATTTGAGGAGGACCTCTTGAGCACATCCAGTCCATGCCCCCAGCTGAAGCAGGGTCAACTACAGCAGGTTTACCAGGACTGTGTCCAGTTTCGTTTTGAAAATCTCCACAGTTGGAAGGTCCACAACCTTTCTGGGCAACCTGTTCCAGTGCTTGACCATCCTCACAGTTTAAAAAAAAAAAAAAAAAAAAGTGTTTTCTTGCATTCAGATGAAGTTTTCTGTTTCAGTTTGTGCCCATTGACTCTTGTCCTGTCATTGAACACTACTGAGAAGTGTCTGGCTCCTCCTTCATTCCCTCTCATCAGGTGTTTATACACAATAACACCTGAGTTTTTTCCTTTCTAGACTGAACAGTCCCAGCTCACTCAGCCTCTCTTCATAAGAGATGTGCTCCAGTCCCTTAGTCATCTTAGTGGCTCTTTTATAATGTCTGCGAACTTGCTGAAGGTACACTCTTCCCCATCATTAAGATTATTAATGAAGACATTGAACAGTCTTGGTCCCTGTATCCACCCCTGGTGAACACCACAACTGACTTGCCTCCAACTGGATTTTATGCCACTGATCATAACAGGTCCAGCCATCCAACCAGCTTTCAATCCACCTCACTGTTGGCTCACCTGTACTTTGTTGACTTGTCTATGAGGATGTTACAGGAGACAGTGTCAAAAGCCATAAAATCAAGGTAACATCCACTTCTCTATCCTCGTTCATGAAGTTATTCAACTCATTGAAGAAGTCTATCAGGTTGGTATATCCATTAGGAAAATCAGTAAGTCAAAGCAATCCCCATACTGATTCTGCACCGATTTCATCTTCCTTTTAATATGATCCCTTATTTCAGTGGTTTCTGGTGTGGCTGGCTGCAAGTTGCCTCCTGTGCTTAGGCAGAGAAGATAGCTTCCAAAAGCTGATTTAAGCATTTAGTTTTGTGAGATAGTTACTAACTGGCTGAAGCTGTGGAAAGGTTTAGAGTGCTTTCTGTTCAGACACAGGCATCTCATTACATCTAGGGGAGAATGAAGAGGGGATTATTGCTCAGCCTTAAGGCTTGTCTGGTGTGTCTTAGCAGTTTAACTCTCAGAAAATCAAGCCAGCAAGGTGATCATTTCTCATCCTTATCAATTAATGCTCAAAATACACATAAACACCCCACTGTGTGACATGGAAAATAGCTCATGAGAAATACCTCCACTAAACTTCTCTTTGAGTTCTTCTTGACTCTCAGTGCTTGAATTAGCATCCTCATGTACTCTGTATCATGTGCTGTACATTTTGTTTCCACAAAGGGTTCCTTGTTTAGACCCAACCTTCAGATAGGACATGGCCTTTTGCATTTACTCATTCTAGCAAAATATTTTCCATTGTCAAGCACATAAGAGAAATACCTTTACCATTCAAATCAGTGTCATCATAGAATTCAGGAGATCTGTAAGTTTTAAAGTTTTACCTGCTCCCAATGACAGGCAATCATAGAATCATAGAATATCCCGAGTTAGAAGGGACCCACAAGGATCAATGAGTCCAACTCCTGGCTCCACACAGGTCTACCCAAAAATTCAGACCATATGACTGAGAGCACAGTCCAAATGCTTCTTAAACTCCGACAGGCCTGGTGCCGTGACTACATCCCTGGGGATTCTGTTCCAGTGCATGACAACCCTCTCGGTGAAGAACCTTTTCCTGATATCCAGCCTGAACCTCCCCTGTCGCAGCTTGACACCATTCCCGTGGGTCCTATCACTGGTCACTAAAGAGAAGAGATCAGCGCCTGCCCCCCCACTCCCACTCGTGAGGAATCTGTAGGCCGCGATGAGGTCTCCCCTCAGCCTCCTCTTTTCCAGGCTGAACAGGCCAAGTGACCTCAGCTGCCCCTCGTATGTCTTCCCCTCTAGGCCCTTCACCATCTTCGTAGCCCTTCTCTGGACACTCTCCAATGAAGAACTGTAGTGGAAGCTGCAAAATAGTACAATATCCAGCAAAAAAAAAAAAAACACAGACATTTTATATTCTCACTACAGACTTCTTTTTTAATTTCATATAGTTATTGTAGTTCTTTTTTCCTGTGTCATTACCGCAATAACCAAGCACTGAAGTTGTGGCTGCACATGCGATGATGAGAAAATGGTTGTTTACGGTTTTCCCTCCTAAAGCCCATGGTCACCTTTCTTTCCGTTCCCTGACGTGCTTATGTTTACTTTCTTACCTTTTAGACTTTAATGTTTGGTAGATGACTATTTCAGGAAAAGTTAATTTGATGGTTGGATATAGTTAATTAGAGTGGTTAGCTGGGTCTCCTCTCAGAACAGGAAGTCAGGCCTCCTGCCAGGGACTGGTAGGCCTGGGCTCACGAGCAGGTGAAGGAAAGCTCACTGCTAGCCTGGAAAATGATACTGTTCAGAGAAAACACTGCCCGGGAGAGCTCCCTCTAGCTGAATTGAGGAGGAAGAGCTCTGCCAGGCTTGAGGAAGCAGTGGCAAGCAGCTGTGTCTGCCCGGCAAACCCTACTATGCTCTGCTGAGAGGCTTGGGGCAGCGGGTTTTGGGGTCACCTGCAGGGCTGTACCCTGACCACCGCCTCCTGAGGGGCCTGAAAGTCAGGAGGCTGTGGGGGGCAGCCCCAGGGCCAGACCCCACAGTGGCGGGCACAGAGTCCCATGAGACCTGGGGCAATGGTCAGCATGGGTCAGCGTACGGACAGCCAAAGCAGCCACACAGCACAGGCCAGATAGTGCTGCACTGAGGGGGCACAGGTCTCATGGAGGTTGTCCCTTCGCTGCGTACACATACACACGTCTTGCTTTGTTTTTCAAAATAAATATCTCTGTAAATTATGTTTTTGGGAACAGTACATCAGAATATTATTTAGGTGGGCTTAAAATGAAAGTTTGCTGCCTGATGACTCCTGAAAAATGCATTCATCTTCAGGGTTCTACAGGCCTGTAAATGATTTACCAAAACCATATAGTTTACTACACAAAACCATTAATGAATTACTTGGATATTGCTTTCATGCACTTCAGCTTACTTGTAATCTTTGCACAAATATTTTGCACTCAAAGCACTCTCATGCTGCAGTTAGTGAAATTTTTGTAAATTTGCAGAAAAGAATTGCAAACTGTCTAATGTAAGTGCATATAGGGCCAGAGTAATAAGAGGATTCCAAAATCTGTATTCCAGGTTCAATATTGTAATGTCATAGAACATTTTAGGGAGACACAGAGTCACCAAGTGCTAACTTTGTTTTGTATTTACTTACAACTAAAATCTGACATTACATTTAAAGTAATAAAAGGTGGAAAATTTTATTGAAGGTATTGTTTTCTAGAGCTGATGTTATACTTCAATTGCTTGAACCAGGTTTAAATACAAAAGGATTGTCATTTTCAGCTAAATTCTTTCTCTTTATCATGGTTTCATAGAAGTAACTTTTGATCAGAAGCAGGGATACCTGATAGAAAACACCTGCATACTTCCCACCACCAGAAGAATGATGGTATGCATGGTATGTTGCCATGCCACGGTATTTCAGATTTGGAACACAGTATGCATCCTTCTAACAAAAAGGGGTGCCATGTACCCAGACCCTTGTAACGACTAGGAATGAGATGCTTGTTGCCAGTGTGTTTTGTCCCTGTGCGCTGTAAGGAGATTTGGTCTCTCTGTCTCACCCACACAGACGCACGTCTCTCTCAGTGGAAGGAGCCAAATGAGTATAACGGCAGCTGCACCTCAGCCGTTGCTCAGATCCCTCTGACTGCTGCAGCCAACGTAACATAGGGTAGCCAATGGATCTGCTGATGCCCGTTAGGTTCCTGTCAATTGTTAGATGATGCTTGAGCACATAGTGACTCTAAATCAGAGCGGCAGAGTATAAGCTCTTATCTCCTTTCATTTAGCAGGCTTTAGCAGACTAGCAGCATATTTTTCAATATATGCATTTTAAAACATGAATTAATAAATGTTCTAACTTGATTGAGTTTAGACCTAAATAAATCTTATTTACAGTCCAATGCTGTTGTATAAATTTATTCATATGAAATGTAAATCATCTGATTAAATAAACATGAACATTTTATCAAAATTACATCAACACTTAGCTACATACCAATACTTTTATTAAGAAAAAAGAAATCAACTTCTTAACGTTTGTGAGGAAGGAAAAGATTATTAATATCTTTTTTTATAGACATACTCAGTTTTGCAAAAAGTTAAGACTTTCTTTCTCTGCAAACTTTTAAAATCAATCATATGCTAGAAAAATAGCAACAACAGTGTTATCTGGAAAGATCAAGAGTAACAGAGTGAGGAGATATTACAGGACCAATTCTCTCTGTGTCTAAGTAATGTCTGGTGCAAAATGGGACTGTTGGGCTATGGCTTTGTGCAAATTGAAGCAGCCAAAGAGCTGCTGTGTGTCATGAAGAATGTAACAGACTTCCTTGAAACGTTGCAATCTGAACTGCATCCTCAAGGCCAGTGGAGCTTGTGCTTGGTTGATTATGATCTTGTTCAGTTGGGAAGAAAGGCCTTCCAACCCAGAGAAATCCAGTAACCAAAGTAACCTTTTATTGTTCTTACAAGGCAAAGAGTTGGAACAGGTGCCCTGTTGTTCAATAATTCTTCAGAATTTTATGACTCAGACTATGCTTATGGTAGAAGATGCTTTAAAAATGTAGATGTATGCGACAGATTGATGTGCACAGGCTTTCAGTTCAGAGATGCGTATGTAGAAGACACGTGTACTTAAACAGTTTTTGCTACAATCTGTCAAAGACACAAAGTCAGTTGAGGACTTCCTTTTCTGGTCAGTAGACTGTGATTAAGTGTACTGTGGCAATGATGCATCTCGACACACAAGTGACTTTGTAAGACAGATGCTGTACAACCTCAGGCATTCAAGTTGGCTAAGTTGTGTTTAGGTTTGGGGAGAAGGGATTTGGTAATTATTATTTTTTTCAACACCTTAAAAAGGCATTAGGATCCATCTTTAAGGTCAAGTGTTGTTTCAATTTCATAATGTGTACTTCAAAATAAGTCCTTCTGAAGTAGAGTGTTAGAGAGGAAGCAATGAAAAAATCTGGCAAAGAATCCCTCTGGCAAAAAATGCACTCAGCGTGTGAAACAAATGGAACTTGTGTGGGTAAGCTTTGTGGTTGACTTTGGGAATCTTAATATTCAGTAACAGAGCTGACTTTTCAGGCTTCATATGAAAGTGGTGAGTGGTTATAATTAAAGTTACCTATATTCACCTGTAAAAAACAAACAAAACTAACTTCAAAACGTTCCTCTTCCACCATCTTAATGTATTTTATTATTATTTGAAAGAAAAAAAGACAACTTTAGTATTTGTGTTGCAACTGTAAAACTAAATACTCAGTAAGATTTTTGTGTAAGTTGGGGGGGGGGGTCAAGTGGGTTTAATTTTGTTTTATGGGAAGGCTCCTTCACTAAATGTGTTTTAAAAAGCTTGCCTCAATTTATATTTCTTCAAAAATTTGTTATGCAGAATAGAAACTCTGTAAGTTACCATAAGCGTGTGTTATCTGTGAAGACCTGCTGGTAACTTTATGAAAAAGCAGGATGACAGATCAGGGCAGTGAAGCAACTGCTTTTATAATGATCTTTTAACTAGATGATGAAATTATTAAAACACAGTAATGGCCTTTGAATCTGTTTTTCAGTGTTTGAGAACAGAATATTGGCCATTATACCTTAGCAGTAAAATATATGTATTTTTTTTCCTTGACGAGAAACTAGTTTTTTCCATTCAAAATCTGCCAGAATGTTGTGGCAGAACTGTCTAAATATGAGACTTCCCTTTTAGATGTACTGAACAAAAGAAATGTCAGTTTTATGGAGAAATGAAAGAAAGAAGCTTGATATTTACTATTCTTATATATTGTATGCGTTATAATGATACATGGATTGGTTATAAAGATGCAACTAATTGTGACTAGTCAAAATGTCTGTTTTACCATAAATTCATTGTTGACCCTCTTCTACTGTCCATGTCAATATTTTTATCCCTTATCCACAAGAAAGAACCTAGCATTTTTACTCTGACAGAACTCTAAACCTCAACTTTAAATATTGCAAATAATTAAAGATCATTTAAATAAAAGTATAGAAAATTAAATACTAGTTTTGCATATAAAGTGGGCTTAATGTTCTAGGTGTGATTCCAGATCACTCTTTTAGACTGTTAACTTTACATTCATATTTAACAAATGACATTATTCAGTTTCATGGGGTCACTGTGTCAAAATGTCTGTGTTAGAACTTTAATTTATTTCCAAAGGTTCTTTGAGTGGGCAGATAGGAGTGGTGTGTTAGAATGATTTACTGTCTCTGATTCCCTGTGTAGACTTTAAGGCTTGGAACATAGTCTATGGTGTAAATTTTAAGTCTGGATGGATTCAGCTGCTCTGTAGTGGCAGATGGAATGAATGGGACTCTTATCCCAAATGTGAGAGGCTGGCCCTCTTCTTAAATATTGATGGTCCCTCCAATTCTATCTCCTGATCAAAGTGACAATTTATCTACCTCTCTCCTGTTAACGTTACTAGAATATATGCAAATGTAGTTGTGGCCAAATTTTGCTTTTTTAGCATCTACTTTTGGAA
Organism: Anser anser; assembly: GCF_964211835.1. Lineage (NCBI taxonomy): Eukaryota > Metazoa > Chordata > Aves > Anseriformes > Anatidae > Anser > Anser anser. The sequence goes on from NC_139722.1 coordinate 102,151,497, forward strand.
AGCCTGATAGACTATCAGCTCATCAGTTATTCGGTATAGACAGGAGATGCCAGTCTGCATGTGCGCAAGTTGAGGAGTTTGGAAAACTTTTTAAAAGCTGTCAGCTATCTTCATTGGATTATAGGCTGGTTTTTATTGCAAAAATTATTTTGCTGTTTTTTAATTCACGTTGTATCAGTATCAGTGATGATCTTTGCTATGGGACTGCTGACTTTGTGCTCTAAGATAGTCAGGCACTGAGTGTAAATTTCACTGGCTGACTCAAAGTGCAGAGGAAATGAGTGGGTAATGAGAGCAGAGCCGCCAGTTCTTTAATTGAATTAAAAGCCGGGTGACACCAATGCAGACACCTGTCCAATTACAGACAGGCCAAGGTGTTTACCGTTGCTGTACAAGCGATTTGAAGATGACAGAAATCTTTCCGCCCACAGATTAACATAATGAAGGAGAACAGATTACAGTGGATGCTGGCCAAACAGATAGGTTGGCAGCTGAGAAAAAAGTAGTTTGCTGAAGTATGTAAATAAAATCTGTGCACTTTCTATTGCCTACCTATGCCACATATCTGTTTCTTTGTTGAGAGAAAATAGTATAAGTGTGCATGTGAAGCAAATACGTTAATTATGAGATAAACAAAATATTTTTTTCAGTTGCTGCCTTTGATATATATATATATATCTTTAATAACAGGTACCTCCTGTTGCAAAAAGGTTGATCTGTTTTATTTTTCAAATTCTCACTGTCCTTCACAAACCTACCTGAGTAATGTACACTCTGTTGCATTGCAGATGATTCATATAAAACCTTTCTACTTTGTCAAAAGTAAAAAGCACAACCAAACAGCCCAATCCAAACCTTCTACAGCTAGAAGCATCTTTCTGGATGTGTTTTCTATGTGCTACCGTGGCTCTCAATGCCTGAAGCCATTGGTGACCCCAAAGAATGTCTTCCATCAGGAAATGCAAGGAGCATTAATTCACTGCTTCATAACAAAAAAAAACCATTACGAGTGCTAAATGTACAAATAAAACTAAATTGCTTCCTAAAGCACAGCAGAGTGAATAGAGGGAGAGCATGTACGCAATAGCATGCTCCTCTTAACTGAGAACCTGCAAATGTCACAGTTAGAGGATTTGGTTTCTGCATGTGTTTATTTGCTGAAGTTAATTCCAAAAGTACCTTTTATACTTTCCCATGTTTGACCCTGTGTGATCTGGAAATAAGGGTTTTCTATTGTCTTATGCAAAACAGACTTTTTTTTTTTTTTTAAACCAATGATGTTTCTGCACTGAAGAATACACTGTAGGTTACAGTATTCCTGCTTTAGTGGGATACTAATGTTTTGAAACATCATCATGTTCTATGTTATGCTTGTTGAATGCTTTTAAAAATGCTTGTTGAATGCTTTTTAAATGCTTGTCTTCTGCCAAATATTACAGGAAGATTACAGGCACGTTTGCTTGGGCAGTGGCTGACACAACATTCTTTTTCTTCCCTGTTGTATTTCCATTAGTTCGTAAGATGGCAGTACAGTTTTTCTCTGCTAAGTAGGTATTTATTTCCAAAATCAAAGCTATTACTAGAGAGAGTTGATTCTGATCAACTGGTTTGAGTTTAGCACAGCTACTCTGACCTGAGTGTTGCTACTACCAATTATCTTTTTGCATAGAAGAACTGGACCTCCAAAAACTCAAATGGAAAGTTCATTTGCAATGCTAATCGTTGAAGTTTTTGTTTTAATTACAAGAAAAGGGAAAAACACAATTTATTCAATGAAAGCTAACCTCAAGTTTTCAATGTGACCACACATTTCAATAAACACAGTGTAAAAAATCATAGACTTGCTTAGATTATCCCACTCAGAAAATAATGTAATTATGCTGCAACCATAAACTCCTTGCATGCAGTTCTCCAGACCTTTTTTTTTTTTTTTGTGGGTATAAAGTGTGTACATGGGAACAAAGACTTTCTACTGAAAGCCAGAGTTGTGTTGCATTGTATGTAGTAACTCAATGAAAAGTAACAAGAAGGACTAATTTCTTCTACCTGTTAGTGTGCACATAATGCTGAAGGGGCTTAGTCTCCTACTATGAGAGGTTTGGCCAAGAATTATGGTTCTCTGAAGTACTGCTGTTTCCAAAGATGTTTTTGCAATGATACAGCTTTGAAAATCCCAATATGGGACAGTTCCTAATTTGTGTCATTTTGTCCTCATTTGTGCCATAAAAATGATCTGTTTTGTTGCTGTTGTTTTCTTTTGAAATACCCCACTGATTTTACCAAAAACTGTTAGAATTGAGGTGAGAACAGGGTTTGAAATAAAACTTGTCATGAAGTAGCTCTTTTAATTACTTTTCATTGCAATATTACTTTATTGTAGGACCTACTTTGAAATGAAAACTGCTGGTGTTTCTGAAAAATGTCTGTCAAACGTTTTTTTTTTTTTCCCATGCAATCCCTCTGTATATTTCAGTTCAAAATATTTCATAACTTCCTGAAATGGCAAGGAGTGATTTGTTTATCCACAAGTTGCTGATCTATATGTGGGAATCCAGCAACTTCTCTTCACTAACACAAGCAGGACCTGAAAAAGCATAAGCTTATACAACTATTTTCTTTAAATCTCTTGAGTACTTTGTCACCTGAAATATGTTACTGTAGTAGTATAGCAAATGTATAGGCTATATCCATCCACTGAAGTACAGAAACACAAGTGGGAGATTTCACACAAAAAAGAAATTTGAGTTTATAGATGAATAGTTAGGGGCAACATTGGAAAGGAGGCATTAAAAAAAAAAATGTTCTGGGAGGCTGAAAAACTGTTAGAAAATAAGTCAATAACTGAAAAAACTTGGTGAAGCAGGTGCTAAGAAAAAAAAACACTTGAATTTATTGTCATTGTTATATTAAAATGTGCATCTCAGTCTTGAAGTTGTGTTTGTCACAGTGAGAATAAATAAAGAAACTTATTTGCATCGTAAGTATTAAGAATGAAATAAAACATAATTTTCTCTTAATATATTTTGCAAAATTTACATTGTGGCATGATGTGAATGAAACCTTAAAATCTTTTTTCTCTTCTACCTCTAGCTGTGAATGCCTGTAACAGAAAAATTTTCTATTTTACTTCTCTTCATGTATGTAATCAGTCTGTAGGCTATACATGCATAACACCTTGCTTTCTTCTGTTGCAGGCATATTGACAGGCTTGCATCCTTTCACAAACTATACTGTAACCCTAACTGCTTGCACTTTGGCTGGCTGTACTGAGAGCTTGCATGCATTGAACATCTCCACTCCACAAGAAGGTAAAGTAATTTCAAAGGTCTTGACTTCCACATTTCAGTCATGAATAATAAAACAGGAGAAGAGCTAAATGCTGCAAAGCCATTTGCTGGAAAACCCCAACCTAATTTGATGACAAAGTGCATTGCCAGACCATAATTGCTCCATTTTTTGGGGGGGTGCGAAAATGAATCAAACTCCATACCCTTTAATGACATGCATCTTTAATAGCTGTAATGCAGATTAATGGGCTTTTTAATTGCTGTTACATTGTTCATGCAAGAGCCTTGTCATTAATATGAAGCATCTGAAAGATTAATGAAAGCTTCCTCATTTTACTAGGGCTCAGAAGTAAATCTAGAGACAGTCTGACTAAAAAGAATTGATTGTATGGCACAGTATGAAATTGAGAATCAAACGGTTGATTTCCATGGTTTCTTTTAACTGCTAAACACCAGCAATAGGCAACAATTACTTCAGTGTGATGAAACTTCCAAATGCCGATTGAGTTATTTATTAATCACTTTTCAGTTTTTCTCTCTTTCCTTAACTCTTTTATATGTTTTTGGGCTCAAACTTAAAGGTTGTGAGTATAAACTAATGTTTTCTAAGACTGGATTGAGAACTACAGCAGGAAGAAAGAACATTTAGTTCCATCTTTAGAGACTAGCCTAATGCGTAATGCAAATCAATTATGGGAGCAAATGTCCCAAAAGATCTGTGACATGCCTAACTCCATTCTCAATTAAACATAAAGTCCAAGTCAGATCCTCCTCCGGGTTCCGTCATCCTAAAGTTAATCCAGTTAAAACCAGTTACTCCAAATTTGCACTGGTAGAATAGTAAAAGACTTTGACTTGTATCTGTAGGAAGTGTTTAATCTTCCATGATGTTGAGTAGTTTTCAAAAGTTCCTTCCTCCCACAGTCCTATCTAGTAACTCTCACAGTGCTGAACTTTTAACAAGGCTCTTTGCTGTATTTTCTCTTTTAAACTAGGTAATAATTATGTATGAATAAACCAAATAACATTTTAGCATGAAGTTGTGTGAATTACAACCATAATGATCAGAAGAATGGTAGAGTGTTGAACTGCTGCTAGAGCAGGAATTGTGGAAGGTGTTCTCCTGATGAGGACAGTCCTGAGTATTCCTGTCTAACATCTCTAGAACATGATTTTGATGTGAACATGTTGAAAACTGCCAGCAGCACCATTCAAATCAAACCCAGTATCACCTCTTGGAAGTTCTAAATAAACTGACCAAGTTTGTCTGGTGGCATTAGAAAAGGGAATGTATAGCTTCTGACAGCCAAATAGTTAATGGACCCTGTGATGTTAACATTTATTTAGTGCTCTATATTTCTTTCTGGTGTAATATAGTAATTAAAACCAAAACGACAACAACAAAAAGCACAACTGCGTACGTCTTCTTGTCCTCAGCTTAGTGAGTGTGCTTGCTAAACCAGGAATTCTATATGTTTCAGAAAACATTCACTGTTTTCAGATGTGCTGCCATACTGGGAAGGTTTATGCAAGAATAGATTTTTTTTATTTTTTTTTCCGGTGATCAAATAAAGCCACGGGGAACATGTGTTTTATCCCTCAGAAGAACTGAACAAAAAGTCAATGTGTGGAATTTCTATTTTTGGATGCTCTTGTTGCATGCTCTTAGTAACAATAAATTGATGATACAGAAGACAGACACCATATCACACCCTCCAGCTATCCCTGTTTCCCTATTGAAACATTCATTACTTTATATTGTTTTCACATTGCCAGCCACTGCTAGTTATTGTTTTAAATTGCTAGCACAGAGCTTGTAAATTACAAGATATTCCTCCCAGACTAAGGGCCGAGTTCTGCTCCCCTTGCGATATTCAGTGGGATTGCTTGTGCTTCTAGCATATAACTCATTGAAACGGGGAGAGAACTCAGCTTTTAAATTATTATCCATTGCCAACTTACAGTATATTATATACATAAAATCCATGCTAAACAAGTGTTACTAAGTGTATTGAATTATGAAAAGTCTGAAGGAATGTGTAGCGCATAAGAATAATGCATCTGCATTTGTGATTAGAAAAAAATAATCACTGTAGTTACAAATGAAAAACATGAAGAGAAATTAACTTGTATTTAAAAAAAAAAAAAGTCCATAAAAAAATAATGTACCCCTCCCCATGCTTACAGTTATCTATCTGGAAAAATACACAGGCAAAATTATTTTTTCTAAAAAGTAAAGAGTTTATCTTTTCTAAAAGTTTGTGTTTCCAAGGGCACCTCACAGGTGATAGGAGTGTTTTCAAAATGGTGATATCTCGAAAGCATAAAATCTCTAGAAATTTCAACTTGTCTGAAAATCATTCTGGTTCACTAAAATAATTTATGATTTGTGGAAAGCTAAAAATACAGCAGACCTGTAGTAATTTTATATCTGTTCTCTGAGTTATCTTTGTGAAGTCTTAGGAGCATGGCTAAGACTCCCTTCCCTCACTCCCTCTCTTTCCCACTTTTTCTCACTTTGCGTGATAAGATATAATGTATGATACAATATGATGATATATAATATATATAATATAAATGTAGTATATTTTTTCACCAGCCCCTGAAGATGTGCAACCAGCCACAGCAATATCCTTTCCCACATTCTTGCTGATGAGTTGGAGCCCTCCAAAAACACCAAATGGTATTATTACACAATATATTTTATATATGAATGGGATACCAATTTATTTTGGAAATGGGACCAAATATGTTGTAAAAGGTGAGTTCTATGCTAGGTAGCATATCAGACGGATGTCTCATAGTTGCTGTGAATAATTGTATATCTGACGCCTTCTAAATTTTGCATCCATGACTGTATTACTCTTCCTCCTGGTTTTTATAACATATTGCCTAGAATCAGCTGTGCTGAACTGCACTTTCAATAAGGCAAAATTAAAATGTGAACTAGTTGTGTGCCATCTCTCAGTTACCCTATTTAGAAAGTCTATTGTTATTATTCCAGTTGATTGTGGAGGAAGCCAGAAATCAGGCTATATAAAAAATTTAAGCTGTTTGGACCAAACTGTGAAGTTGACATCTCTACTAGCATGATGATAGTGACGTCATTAGTGCTTTGGTGTCAAGACATTTTCCCATTTAGGTTGAAATTATGCAATTCTTCTGCTCCCATATTGACCCTGTTAACAGCCTCTCGTGCTAACGTTCATCCTCCCTGCAGGTCCTTTGTGAACACTAACTGTTATTTCCGGTGAAAAATGACCAAGAGGCACTTCAGGCAAAGTATTACCTGCTGAAATTAAAGCATTTCAGATAAAAAAAGCAAAATAAATTAAAAATTACCTGGATGCACTTTAAACCACAATGGGTTCCATTTGTTAGAGAATTCTTCATAGAACTCTCTGCTGGGACTCTCAAAGATTAATATTGTCATGGATTATCTAAATCCTGTTCTGTGTTATCCTCTTTCACAGGACCTCAGTCAAGTTTTTGGTAGTTTTACAGCTTTTTCATCTTGTAGCATCCAGCTCTCAAAACAAGTTATCTCTGAGCTATTGGAGACAAGAAATAATGTACAGATTTAATATTTTTTCTCATTGTTGTCCGTGGATGTTCTTAATTAGAGAGCCATTATGTTGCTTTCCTGAACTGTCCATGTTTAGCTTGCTTGTTAAAAGCCTAAACAAAGTAGTCTACCAATAACAGGTATAGAGTGTGTCAATGACCAAGTTATATCAGTACTATTAAACTATTAAATGGAACCTATATGACCGTTATTTTGCAGTACAGTGAAGTGTGATCATCTGACTTCCTATTTTAAAATAATTATTGTTATAGCTAATTAAATATCCAAGCTATTTGTTTGGACTGAGATTGTTCATATTGCACAAACACACACAAACTTAACTGGAAGTATCATAGCAAAACAAAGTACTATTCTGAACCTGTCAGAAGTTGAATATGGCAAAAAGTACAAGTAAAATTAAAACATTTTATATTGGACAACTTGGGGGAAAAAGGGTATCAAGACCCTACTCTTTTTTAAATGTAAGGCCTTAAAATTCAAAGCTATTCTTCATCTTCAGTTAGTATGAAACATATTTAAAAATTCATATAGTTCAAATTTCTTTGCCTTGCACAGGCCATAAGCTACTGGTGTGGTGGGTCAGTTTTGACACTGAAAAATGAATCCAGTTAGAGAACATCCTGAAGGCTGTTGATGATCGCTGTAATAAATAGTGCACACTTTAAGTCAAACTTTTTCATTCTGTATTCAAAGGTAATGGATTTTTCGTAACCATAGTAACCTTAGTGTATTTCTGGATAAATACATGAGGTGTATACATTCTGGTTTTATTTTTGAATATAAACTACCACATTATGTATTACTAATAATATGAAAAATAGGGTATAGGTTAGCATAATGACAGCTCAAACTAGTATACATTTTTCTTCTGAAAAAAAAATATTTATCAAAAGTATAGGTTCAATTAATTTCTCCCCCATACACCCAGCTTTCTGGTATTCCAGTAGTGCAATTTATCTTTTTTTTTTTTTTTTTTGCAAGATATCCATTAATCTCTTATGGCCATCCCATAACACTATTCTTAAGAATTTTGAAGTGGAAATGGTTGTACTTCCAATCTTATTAAAATCATTATTGAATGTTCATCACAGGTAGTTTTGCTGGTGTGTTAATTCTCAGCTGGTTACAAATTGGCAAAGAATGTAAAACATTTGGGGAAATGCTCACCATAATACATTGTGTTTGGTTGGTTTTATGTTCTAGTTGGATTGTATTCTGGCCCATAGCTGAAATGAATGCTTATTAAGAAATTACATTCAAATAACTTTCCTGGATGTCCTTCAAAAATTTTGAAAAGGATGAATTACATTTCTGATTTCTGATGTCTTATCTCTAAGTCTTGAATGATGACATGGAGATTTGTCAACTATTGCAGGTTATATTCAGCTAAACTATTCTAAGGAAAAGTCATCTGGTTCATAAGCTACCTAGAAGAGCTTTTGTTGCTTGTGTCTAGAAATGACTTATATTTTTTCTAGTGCAATTTTGATGGTTTTGGTCCTATTGAGCATTTTATAACTTTGATTGCAATTAACTTTTTAGGCAGACATAAGTTATAAAGTGAACAGAGAATCTTGCTTATTTCCAACCAATCCTCTGTGTAAAAGAAAGGAACAATTTAAATCCCTGAACCATAGTTACAGCAGGAAATGTCCTGGAATCCGCTCACAGAGCTAGTCTGGCAGAATCGGACCCAGTGAAGGCAATTGCATTGGCCATCACACAGCCTGGCTTTCAATTCCAGCCCCTCCAAGAAGGGCAAGTCTCTTCAAGTTGGAATCACAGCTTTCCCCCCAGTATGCTGGTGTTCATTAGGACACGATTTCTTTCCATCTTCTTCCCAGCTTTTCATCTAGACTTGTAGTGTTTCCCTTGAAAATAAGGCTAGTGAATCAAGTCATATTGCCCTGTGCAGTAGCCACTCTCATCCCCGATTATGGACATGGCAAAGAGATCAGACTATTTTCTTTGGATCCAGTTTATTTAGCTGCTAGTTTCTCACTGCCTGAGGGGGAAGAAGTGAGCCAGCATGCTGGGATTTGGGTCAGTAGAAATCCCAGTCACTCTGAATCAGGTCAATTCAAGAGCTTGCCTAGATGTGTGTATATGTTTAAGTTGAACCATTTTTGCTTCCTTATAGAGCCCAATATTTTCTTTGCAGGCTACAAGTAAAAGAGGTATAACTTTTTTTTTTTTTTTTCCTGCGAGAGCTACATCTATATAGTAGAAAATAGGGGCTTTTGACATTCCAGTGTTATACACATCTCCTTCCTGCTTTTTTGGTATTTTAGCCTTTCAGCATTTATGCTAGTGGTGCTGGTGACTTACTGCCACAACATAATACATTAATGACCCTAAAGAGAGAGACAAAATTCATTCTCTGGCACATTCCTTATTCATTCAACAAAATGATATTCCTAATTTAATAAATATACAGATGAGTTCCTGACTTTGTTTATACCAGAAAGTCATAAATTCTCTCAGTGTTTTTTGAAGTCCTGTATTTATTGAAATGTTTGGTTTTGTTTTAAGTCCTTTCTTTTTGGGAAGGCATCTGTTCTGTCTAAAAATTAGTGCTTCACTGTCTCTCAATTCAGACCATGGAAAGTATAATCAGTTTACGCTCATTTTAATTAATCCATAACCTGAGAGATATATTTTTTTCAACACCATAATCACAAATATATTGTTAGCGTAGTTTCTGCTGTTGACAGTTGTTGAGGGCTTGAAATACTCATTGATTTTCATGGAAATCCAAGTGTTTGTCTTCTCTAGGGGTTGAGCTATAATTAAAAGGGAAGCCCTTTAAAAGCACATATGGCAAATGTCCACTTTACCATGTTGAAAAGGGGCATCCATTAGGCATCCATCATCCATTAATGCCTTTAAATATTTTCCCCATATCGACAAATTCAGTTTCTTTGTTATGAGTAATAAAGCACTGAAATTTAGCTAGCCCTTGTACCACAACTCTTTTGTGAACTGTTTTCTTCTGCTTTTGCCTTATGTGGTATTTTCTCATGTAATCTGGGTGCTATTTCACATCCTGAATCCCAGTGAAGCCTAATATTTCCTGTCGGTAGCGGCCTTCAGAGATCTTCAGGTGGAATATAGGCTTACTGAATCCAGCCCCCTGTTTTCATGCTTTCAGTTCTTTTGTCTGAGAGTGCAGACTGAGCATAACCAAGAACAGCTGCAGCCCAGGAAAAGCAGCGAGTGTCTGCCCTCCAAACCTATGTACCTTCCTGTTCTGTGGAGACGAGCTAGCAGCAGTGAGGAGATGGAATAACTTTTAGAGTTACCTTCAAAACTCTCTTAATACATGGACACTGATCTTCAAAAAGCTTTTGATTTTACAAAAAACTTGAGTTTATTTTTCCTGCGGAAGGGAAAAGATACTTTTTTGACTCATCCAAACACTTACAGACAAAACTGAAGTTTCTACTTTGAATTGTGGAGCTCTCTTAATTTAACGTTTTTTAGTATTTTTAAACTTAAGCAAGATATTCTTTATTCTCTCTTTTTTTTCTTTAACTTGGTCTCAGAAATCTCCCACCTGCTTAGATGAAAGAGAAAACATGGTGGGTTTTATACTGAAAAGATGGCAGTGGCCTAAGCTGGTCGTGCCAATACCATCTAAAATGAAGAAAGCTTTAGTATAAGTAGAGACAGTAATGACCAGATGTGACCTAAATAACATTGATATTTTGATATTGCTAGAGATATCTAATATGTATATAGCTAATATGTTAATATTATCAATATAATTATTGCTAAGAAACTTTAGAAAAAAATATGAGTCAAAATGGTCCTCTATTCTTAAATGTTGCACATTTGACAGACTAAGAAAAAGTGTGCATTATCTAACCAGTTTACAAAGGAAAACAACTTCGTAGATAACTTTATGAATATATATAATCTATTTTTGCACAGAACTTGGAATTGAGGATGTCTGCATTTTTTGCAGTACTAGAATTTTCCTGGCAGATTCTAATGGTTCTCATCATGACTCTTTTACCACTCAGATGTATGAAACTTATTTTTCTCTGCCAACCTGAGAAGATAATTTTCAGTATTTCAGGAAAGGGATCCTATAATCTACACGGGCAGATCCTCAGCTGAGTTAAAGTTGTATAGAGTTACCCTAAATTACATCCCCAAGACTTAAAAATAAATAAATAAATGTGATTACTGTGACAAGCTGTAGGTTTCTGGGTAAAATATTAAAGTGAGCCTTGGAAAAGTCTTTACAATTTAGTCTAAGAACACAAACTAAGCTTTAGCTTATTCAAATTGTTATTTGACTTGAATGTGGAAAGGCTGATCCTAGAAAACCAGGATAAAATGGGAGCTTTGTTTTTCTCTGAGGAAGAAGCAGATGTTTGACAACTGTGAAAACATGCTTAATGTATCTGAACTTAAAAAATGGGAGAACCCCAAATTAGTACCTGTATTTTTTCATGTTGCTATAAACCTGTAGTAATTATAGTAATACACTGTAGCCATGCACACAATACATTTTATTGAAGAATTATTATTTTTTGTGCTTTTTATCCCTATGGCTACTGCTTATTTTAAATGAAAGGTCATTATAATAAAAGCAAAATCCATCGTAATATCAATGTTGTACTAACTGTAAAGTAAAGCAACTTGAATAGGAGAAAATTCTTGGAATTATATGTAGAGGTTAATTGCAAGAATCTGTTTCACTGAGAAGAAAACACTTATTATGTTAGGTTAAGATGTCATTCTCATGGTTACTATTCAAATAGTTCAGAGGTACAGCAATCTTTGAAAACACCAATTTCCAACCCTAAGGATTTGTGTTCCTTTGGTTTAGGTCCTACTTGAAGATGAAAGAGACAGTTTTTGCCTTGAAGGACAAAAAAATTAAAAATTCTGTAGTCCTCTAGCATGAGTTTATTTCCCATCTTCTAGGTTGCAGTGTAATACATATATATACACCAAGTGAACCATGTCTGTTCTTTTACTAGAATGTTTTGGAAAGAGTGGTTTGCTGTCCAATACAACATTGGTGACAGATTTATGCATATTCTAACTCTGAATTTCAGAATTCCTCAGTTATCTGTGAAGCAGAGACTTATTTAACGCTATTGTAGGCAATGAAAAGTCTTCAATTTTTAACAGTTTGAATTGGTTATCTGAAATGTCTTGCATGTGACCCAACAAGATATGACACAGGGCCTTTTATTTGCATGTTCTTGCTAAAGTTTCAGGCCCATCACTTAAATCTGACTTAATATGATAACCAGGTGATAAGGCATATAGAAACAGGATGACATAAAAAGAACACCTACTTCTGCAGGTTTTATTCTGGCCCAATTATGCATTTAAGTAAACATATATTGGTGCACCTAGCACTAGAGGGCAGAGCACACCAGTCTTCTAGAAGAAGCTGCCTTCCTCTAAAAGTTGTAGGTGTATAAGAAAGCATATTTGATACACCTGAATTGGCAACAGTGACATTGCCAGTGACCGGTACTATCGTAATTAATTCTGCAGACCCAGAATGCAGATTCAGCAGGCACAAAACCAAAGGGCAAATGGGCTGTCTAAAGTCTGGCATCCCTGTATTTCAGCTTCAGACAGAAAGATCTGCTGCACTCATTGGACTTAATAATACAGATCTGGGGAATTTAGAAGGGGGGTGGTGGGGTAAGGGTAAAAGCATTATGTTTATTTGTAGCAGCTCTGTTGTATCATTTTCTATTGCAGTGCATTAGTGCAGTGTTAAATAAAATCTGCTTATTTAAAATCCTTTTAAATAGTGTTTAAATATTTCCTGCTGATACAATCTGCTAAAGTAGTTATCCTTGCTGCAGATTTCAGTTAACCTTGTCGCAGATATTAAGCCTGAAGCTACACAGACTTTTAGGGACCTTGATTATAGAGCAAAACCTAATGGTGTCATTATAAAACCACAGCTGGACAAGCTTCTGGAGTCCTTGTCCTTTGATCAGATTTGGGTAACACAGCAAGCCAGGAGAGAACTCACGCTAACCCTGCTGGAATTGCTGAGCTCTCAGGTTGCTTGAGTACCACTTTCTAAAAATTAAAATGCAACACAAATTATAAAATGAAAGATTGGTACCTCCCAATCTTCTGCAGGTACCAATGCAAACTGGAGCAAATAGCTTCTCCAAATCTGATAGCTGTAGAATAGGGAGAATTCTTTTTTCTTTTCTTTCTTTCTTTCTTTCTTTCTTTCTTTCTTTCTTTCTTTCTTTCTTTCTTTCTTTCTTTCTTTCTTTCTTTCTTTCTTTCTTTCTTTTTTTCTTTCTTTCTTTCTTTCTTTCTTTTTTTTCTCTCTCTTTCTCTTTCTTTCTTTCTTTCTTTCTTTCTTTCTTTCTTTCTTTCTTTTTCTTTCTTTCTTTCTTTCTTTCTTTCTTTCTTCTCCCTCTTTTCAGTTCTGGTAGCCCTGACTATGGGCTCTGTTTTCTAAACAAAGAGAAGAAAAGCATTGATTTCAAGGCTTGTCTAAATTCCTTTACAAGAATTAAAACCAAATAAACAAATTTAAAATGTTAACATCCCAGATTGTTCAGAATTATTCAGAACGTCTTCAGAATTAGGTGTCAGAAGTAGATGTCAATTACTAGAGTTAAGGATGCTGAGATCACTTCAAAAGACCATGTGTACTGAGAAGGATAGATTTAAATCAAGTGTTTTTTGAGTTCTGTTTGTAAAAATTAAGTATGACCTATTTACTTATATATTTCTTCATTTTTATTATAGCAAGTGGAAGAGCTTGCCATCCACACATTATCATCTTGGAGGTATTCTGCTGTTCTGCACTGTCATGTGGATTTTCAGGTCTTCTCAAGACTTCATCCCGGCAGTCAACAGCCAATTCTTATTTTGCCACGTTTGCCTGTGTGACCCTTTCTTGGGCAAATTGGTCTAATGTCATTTATATCTTCTGCTTTCCTCTGGGATTTCTGAAAGGTGCAATCTGTTTTTCTGCATTCTTTCATCAGTAAGAACTTCATGTGGGGCCCTATTATATGACATGACCTCTTTATAAGCAGTTGTCGCACAGTGACCCTTGTTTCCTCTTAAATACTGAGAGGTCTTCTTGGATTTCTAAGAACTTGAATATGCTTTCTTGGTCAGGTTGTGCTCATAGCCTGAAATACTTTTTGAGGGAACTTATTTTCTTCAGCATGTATGGCAGTTATAATTTGTCTGAAGCTGGTTAAAGGAAAGTGGTGGCTTCTGTTCTGTTTTCAATTTTGCTGATAAAATAGATCCATGAGCATATAGTTTAAGTCAAGATTTCATTCAATCACACCTTAATTAAAGAAAGTAACTTAGAAGAGCATCAGAAACTGCAAGGTTTTTTGTTCAATTTACAAATCATATGTTTATAGATAAAGAAAAGCATCTCTATTTTCCCAAGAGATTTTTTTGCCAGGATCATTTTTGCACCCTCAGTAAATGGTTTATGTTTAGTTTCAGGCAATGCTGGCCTCATGTAAATAAAGATGTGATGTGTCTTGCAGAGATGGACTAAGGCCAAACATGCTGCTATCTCTTGATATCCATTCATAGGGATCTATCTCACTTATCTCTAACTTAATAGGCTTGGAAGGAGTGGGGTGGCCTTTTTGATATTATAAGCTGCGTGATGAAGATTCTCTATAGCATTTTCCCTATGCCACAGAAAACATGCTCATATTTCTCCTTGCTCATTTAGGACTATTTGGTCTCCTAACTACCAAACACTGTTTCTTTTAAGACAGATACTTTCTTCTATGCTGCTATTACGTGTTTATCAGTTGTGATAGTTATTCTGTCTGAGCAGTACATGTATTGCTCTTTAATTTGCACCTCCCACTATCACTAATAGGATATTAATAAATGGTGACAAAGTATAGTCAGGTAACACCACAGTAACACTTCCTGAAGGTCCCCAGCCAGGAGTTCGTCTTTTCCTTAGTTATACTAACTGAATGATCATGTGGGTGTTGAGTCATTAGCCATTATTAAACATTTTTAGCAAGTTAGTAATTGAAAAAAAATGCTATAATGAAGCAGTTTTATGAAAGGTGAATCTTTGACATTTGCTTATGTTTTTGCCTTGTTATTTCAATTAATTTGAAAGCAACTTCCCTCAACTGACATTAATAAAATGCTTCATCAATTGATGTCTTTTTCTATTACTGTAGGTCCAGATCTTTGAGTATTTTGAGTATTGATTCAAGTTTGATTTTAAAAATATTTGATGGTCGGAATGATTGAAGGAAGATTCTTGTACTTTCAAAATCTGTTTCCCTGTCCTCCTAAGTTAGGTATGCAAAGCATGTCATGTCATAAAAAGCATGAAAGGCATTCTGGGATCCTTCTTTTCCTCTTGAATTGCTGCCAGATATCTAACCGAGGCTTCAACACTGATCACCTTAATTGTTTACATAAAGCCTAATAACCTTTTAGTAAGTACTGAACTCCATCATGCTTTACACTAGTCTTCCGTGAAATACTGTATTTTTATGACAGTCTATTTCTGACTGAAGCTTTTTACATAAATTTTAGTTTGAAAACTGGTGGGGATTTTCTCTCTCTCTCTCTCTCTCTTTTTTTTTCCCTCTACATTTTCCTGTTTTTTATTCTATAAATAGAGTAGAAATCACAGTGATGTGTTACCAGGAGAGTAACTAGTGCATGGCCAAAAATATTTAAGTGAACATAAGTCTAAACATATAAGAAGAACATCAGATTAGTGTACTTTAAGTAATGCTTATCCTCATGGAATTAAGATGAATGCAAGTGTGGATGAGAAACATCGTTACTGTTCTAGTAATGGCTGCTGTTGGATATACCACATTTCTTTATTGTAAGACACATGTGCAGTATGCATATCTTGATTTTTTTTCTGTGCATCTAGTTATGTTTATGGCTACATGTAAATAAGCATCTGGATTTCTAATTTCAGAACAGTGCTGTTCAATCATTTTGGTAAGGAGAGGCACTGCTCATGGTCTGCACATGCAAAAGTATAAGTGATTTTTACACTGATAATATGCTGCCAGTTTTTGGTATCTGGAAGTTTATCGTTAGCAATTTATAATTTTAGTTTGTGATTTCATCAATTTAATCAATAAGCTTCTGTGTTCTTTCTGTGAAGATTTGTGGTTTCCATCAATAGAGATGCATAAATATATACATTTTTACACAAATATATTGGGGAAGACTTTTAATATTTTTATTATATATTTTTTTTCTAGCCAGTGTAAATCTGAGTTGTAATCAGTTCTGAATAGACAGTAGGGGCAGCTAAAACACAGTATGTTTAAACGTAGGTTTTGTGTTCAGACCAGACAAACAAGATCTTGAAATCAAGACATCTGTACAGTATTTTGAATTAATTGCTATTTATTTCTGTATTACAAAATACATATAGGATGAAAATGAATATTCCTCATTTGGAAGTTTATGTGCATGTTTGTGGAAGCTCAGACAACATTTGAATGCCTTCTTGATAAAATAGTGGGTGAATAGTTTTGCATCCCCTTTGTTAGAATTATGCAGTGGAAAAGTTTATTCAGATGTAACTAGATAATCTGGTTTATTAGGAGCTTCTGAGTCCTCATGATGGTCTTGCTCATCTGTCCAGGATCATTGTGTAGACTAGTTGGGTTCATACAATTGACACATAAGTGGTGAAAGTTTCTTCGGTCTGTTGCAGGAGAAATTTCGTAAAGGAAGGAAATTATCAATTGTTGAAAGTAACCCATGTTGGTACAAAATGGGTTAGCTTTCTTCTGAAAGTCAAATTTCATACTGACTTCAACTTTGGAGCTTACCTATGATTACTTTAATATTGTTACATGTTTTTTTTCTGATCAAGGAATAATAATTTAATGTAATTGGCAAGAATGTCCTTGTGTTTTCATGAGCTGGAGTTCTAGCCTTTTCATTCACTCAAAGGTAAGAATGATCTCCTACATATCTAAATAATTGTGGTGCCTGTTGCTTTTCTTAAAAGTTAGGGTAAAAGTATTTTTTTTTGTTTCAAATAACATGTTTTGAGTTTTGAGGTAATAGCTATTGGGGTTTAATACCATTGTTGCAAATTAATTGTGAAAATGTTAAATTGTACTGGGAATTAAAATACATGTATAATTGAAGTCTTTCTCCTAAGTTTACAGGCAAAGTACATAGAATGTTTGTCAAGGAAAACTAAGAATAAAGTGAGGTACACTGAAGAAAGCAAAAGATAAATAAATCAGAATGAAGGTTACCAAAAAAAGAGAGAGACATCTTAGCTTAACTATGAAAACAGGTTGCATGACAGAGATGGAGGCAGAATAAACAGGTGGCAGATAAAGCTAGAGCATAATTAAAAATATTTGCACGCAGAATAGAGGAGGAAAAAAAAAAAAAAAACAGCTTCAGTTTGAAATGGTTTGGAGACATTATAAGAAGATTTCTTTCACTGTAGGGTCTGCCCCTAGTGATGCCTCTGATGCCTCTTTGGGAGGTACGTTAATCAGCACAGTAGTGCTTCATCCAGAGAACAAAAATACATTAAAGTAACTAGGTTCAATCAACTAGATTCAAGTAACTAGACTCAGATCATTTCTTGTTCCTATACCTTATCACCAGGTAACAGAGTGCTTTTAGAGGTAGAATTACTGTGGTGGAAGCAGCAGGTTCTGCAAAATCCGTGGCCCACATGTGACGTCATATAAATTGTGGTCACAATAGGCTTTAGTTTGCAGACTTTGGCAGAGAAGGTGGAGATGTGAATGGGCTTAGAGATTACCTTGAAATACTCTCTTTAAGGAGACCCAACTAGAGGTGCAGTATGTCATGCTGACTACAGTGTAACAAAGGTCCATTTGTGAGTTCTGTGTTCTCTTTGATGTTGAAAAATTCAGTTTATTCTGGCACGTTCTGAAAGCACTGAGAGTTAACGTCTGCCTCTTACAGTCATGTCCCTGAGTATAGTAAGCAAACTGGAAAAGATGACACCAATACTGTAACAAAGCGAAGAGATTCCCAACCATGAATACTAAGATATAGTGTCTGTTGTTTTTTTGCAAGAAAAAAAAAAGGGAGTGGCACTTACAAAATCTAAGGCTAAGGAGGGAAAACAAACACACGCCTTTGTGGAGCAGTGGGACTGAAAAATATACCATGTACTACATGCACAAGATTGAAGCGGGAGAGGATTGGGGTGAAATTCAAAAGTCTTAATTCACACCACTTGTGAATTATGCATCTCTCTCTCACTAGTAGGCGTAAAAGCATAATTCTAATCTGTTCTTATTACTTATTTATAACATGCAGTAAAATGTAAATTCTATGCCTCCTTTGTACAAGCTTAACATGCAAGTTTAGATATGCAGATATTTCAGGGAGCCTATGTAGACAACTTTCTTGGCATAGCACTCTGTTGCCAATTAGAGGGCATAAACTTCAAACAGTAAATTAAACTGAGTCTTCCCTACCATTTACAGGAGGAATATAGACAGGATGTAAGAAATAAGGGAGAGGACCAACAGATAATAGGCACATTCATCTTGAAATAAACTACTCTGAGTTATTATTATTTATGATAGTTATTGTTATTAATAAACTACATGTGGGATACAGAAAAAGCCTGCAACAACCACTGAATTTATGAGACTGGGGACAGATGCATGCTCTTTCTTTTATATCGCTGGCACTGATCGATTTGTATTTTTCCCTGATGATGGTTTATGCTATTATAACTGTTTGGTGGCTCCTTACTATTGAGTTATGGTTGCAAAGCACTTCACAAACGAGAACAAGCCTCTGAATGTTATATCCTAATCTGCACATCCTATAGATATGCCATAATACAGAGCTGCTGACTGCACCACCTGTGATCTGTGTACCCACAAACATGATTTATTCTGGTAATCCCAGTTTAATGCATCACATCAGATTGTGGCAGTTATGTTATCTGATGACATTACTGACACTACATAACATGACTGGGTAGTGCTACATGTCAAGTTGAAAAAAACTTTGGGCTTTTCACGGATTTTTTTTTCCTCCTTTACTATGTATGCGTTGAAAAAATATATAGAGCAAATGAACTAAAAAATAAATGCAAAAAGAGGTCTCAATAATTTACACCAACTACATGTTGACCATATCAATGACTCAACAGCTGGGGCTGATTCCTCTGGTAAGGACAGAGGAGAACAGATAGGAGTACAGTATATTTTACAATGCTGATAATTCTGCAGCCGACTGAAAACTAGCTCAGCTTTTGTAGTCTTCCAACAGATTTAACTTACTGCAAAATGTCTTGTCTAGGAGTGGTGCTCAGAAGCTGAGTCCTCACACTATTCCTGTTCAAGCACTACAGTAATGTTTTAGGAAAATCTTTTATTCTCTGACCATAATTCAGATATACAGAGCTGCTCTGGTCCTGGGAAGGCAATAGTATCTCTTCTGCCAAAACTCTTAAATCACATGACGCCTTGCCTGGATGGTGAGAATTGTTCTCTAATCATTTTGCATTGGAACTGTGCAAAACGGTGGAAAAAGTTACCCATAATGGAGGTTTAAAATACATCATAGCTAAATAAGGGTTATAAATTCATAATCTGTAATCTCTAGCTGATACCACTTTGAGCAGTTATTGTCATATTTTTCTTGATTAGATTCCAATATCTGGTCTGAGTGTCCTGTCCTAAGTTTCTTGATGAATTTTTGGAGGTTGAATATTTTGTTGATTAAAACAATAATTTTGTTTAAATGGTATTTTGAGATTTAGTGTGCATATTCAATTTCATTAAGTAAAAATCTACTAGTAGATTTTCTTTTAGTCAAAGAAAATATTTCTTTTGGATATTAATTTCCTTCCTCCTCTCCCTGTTTTTGTTTGCTTAGTCAAGAAAACTTAAATATAATAATAATAATAATAGTAATAAAAGAGTGCTGCAGAGTTCTAAGTAGCTTTGGATAAGAGAACTATAGAAATCTTGCAGGGTCTCTGTTCCTCACATTTGCAAATTACAATGATGCTAATTAAAATAGTTTTAAAAGCGCAATGTTGATATTTACTGTGTCTCCCCAGAATTTGATTTATACAGGTAAAGCTGAATCTTCCTGTCAGCAGTAGAGGTTCCATGATTTTAAGTGCAGTGAGTTTAGCTGAAAATTGCACTTTCTAAATTTATTGGATGTCCTTTTTTTTTTCCTGTACTATGGAAGGGGAATTCTTGGGAACACAAGATCCTAATTGCTTTTCTATGTAGCACTTACATACTTATATACGTGTATGGTGTGTTATCTTCTTTGTTTCCTTTTCTCATTTTTTTTTCCTTACTGTCTTCCTAAGACAGTGTTTATATGCCTGTGCTTTCTCATTGCCATTTTCCAGACCACCTTTATTTCTGCAGTCTGTAATATATGCTTTTCCTGATAAGGCTGCACTATTGATTTATAGAAAATGGATAGTAATAGTTGCTGTATTACTTATCATATATTCTTATATAACTTACCATCTCACTGGCTTCTCTTACCACAGCTGCACACTCAGATGTGCTCCTTACTGGGTTGTAAAAGTGGCAGTTTTCTTGACCTGATACAATTAACTCAGCACCAACTGTAAGGTGAATCTGAATTTTGTTTTTATCTCTGCAGCAAGATTAAAATTACTTGGGAGTACAGGGTGTACTTCTGTTAGAGAGCCAATGGGTTCTTGGTCATACTGATGTGATTCCAGAGTAGTTCCAGTTTTATAGCACCAGGTATCTGATATTCAGAATTGCAACATAGTTACCTAGTGCAAATTTATTTCCCAGTTGAAAACATTAAGCTGACATTACTACAGTGGTAAAATGTTCAAAATATATATATATTTTTTAATTTCTCACATATTTTGAGCTTAACTTTGACTGAAAGACCATGTTTTTTGTAATGTATTCTAACAAGTCCCCACCCCCTTCAAGCTGATAGCAATACAATGACTGGACTGGAAGCATTCATGAATGGAAATTTGCATTTAAATCTTAAAAGTGAGTCTATGTCAGGAAGCCTGATGTGCAAATAAATGACAAATAGAGAAATAAAACTAAGAAAGTGATATTGGTATGACCACAATTACTTCTCTTCACGTGCTTGGTAAGAAGGAACGTGCTCTGTCCTCATCAGAGTTTTTCTCCCTTTGACCTTCAGGCTTACTGTGTTTGTCCTGCTGTTATAATTGGAGTGAACTAGGGAGACAGTGCACGTTTTTAACTCCAGTAAACAAATACGTAACTTGGAAGTTCATTACTCTCTTTTGATGCTGAATGTTTGCACTAATTGGCTGTGTGTTATTCTGGCAGCAAGAAAAGTCGAAAGCCAGGCCCCTATGTTTTTCTGATGGTGGTTAATGATGATGGGTCAAGGGAACAGCTTAGGGATGTTAGCTGAGGGAGTGTTCCAGGAGCTTCACACAGGCACTATGATTCTCTTGCATTCAGGGATGTGGGATGGTTTTGCACTCACAGAGGATAGATTGACTGGGGGTAAGTGATTGAAAGAGAAATTTAAATGTTAAATCTGATGCTTCCCTTCCACATTTCCTAAGCAATATGGTCTGTGGCAATCCACGAGTAGAGTTTTCTTCATCTGAGCATCCTTAGCATTTCAAGCTAGTGTGTCCTAACTGGGGAGTGAGAACAAAGTCTGGAGTTACCTGTAGTAACTATCTCAGGGACCTGGCTTTAAAATCAAAGACTGGCATCCTTGTAGTCCAGCTTTGCAATTAAAAAAAAGATACTACAAATGTTTAATAAAAAAGGGTGATATACCTTGCAAAGATAATGGTAAAATTAATAGTTTAAGCAAGAAAAAAAGAAGAAAAGAAACGAAATGATCAGGAGTAGAGACTAATGTGACCTTGTGAGTTGATCACAGTAAAATGTAGTATTTGAGGGATGAGTTTAGGCTCACAGAATTAGAAGAGTTTGGGCTGATAAATGGTAGAAAGATTTTTCTCATAACAGTAACAAGTTACAAGTGCATAATTAAGAGAAACTGTTAGAAAACGTGGAAAAAAAAAAAAAAAGGGACTTTTCCATCTTTTCTAGTAAAACATAGTTCTATTTAAAACAGTTAAGTATTTTGGAGCTACCACTTCTCCAAAAGTGTAACTGTGGCTCTACCACGTGCATGTAATAGCTGCATTAATTCTTTGAGATCATTGCAAACTGAAATGATTAAAGATCCTTCTGTTTCACTTGTGTGCTGAAGGGTTTTCCATTTTTCTTCTTACATATGACTTCTTAATTATTTATTTTTTTTTCTACACAGGCCAACACATGACTGTCATGTTTTTGGGGGCTCCTGTGTAATACCTAGTTTTATGCTATGCTCTTTAATTCTCCAGATGCAGCAATGAGGTTGTATCTTACCTGAACTCTTTTATAAACCTCAGCTCCAGTGAGGATTTATTCCTTTATGAGAAATTTAGAAAACCAGCAATACTTATTGCTGAGTTAAATAGCTTCTAAAACAGCATTTATTGGCCAGCTAGAAGCAAAGTTGTTTAGTCCATATGCCATTGCGTCAACACCTTTCCTGGTTAGAGAGCAGAACAGCAACTTATGTCGCTTCCTGAAAATAATCATTTGTGCTCCTGTGTTTGTCTTCTCTTCCTTTATTCCTTGCCCTTGTTTTTAGTAGCTTCACAAAATTCTTTTAATTCTAATACTAGAACAGTCTTCAGGAGATCTGTGAGAAAGATGCAGCACTAGTATAAAACCTTCCCAAAGGAGGTTGTACATTAGTGCTGATTCTTCAAGGGTCAATATAATTAAGTGACTGGTGCTTTATAAATACAGAAAGCAGAATATACTATACTGAAAGTTATATGTGAATTGTTGCTTGTTTTCAGAAAATGGTGGAAGGGCAAGAACTGCTAACGATATCCTATGAAATAAGCCTGATAATACAATCTTGGCATCTCCTCTGATTGTGATTTTTTTACAATAGTGCATAAAAATCAAATGGGGGCATTGTTGTATCTTGGTGATGTGGATTTATGGTCCCAAAGAGTTTACCTTCTAATTAAATATTAAGTTACTGTGAGTTAATTTAACAGACTATGAGAGAGAAAATGAAAGGAAGTGAGTGATGAGCTGAAGCAGTCATACAATCTACCTATGTGAACAACGTGGTGATTGGAATTCCTTGGAAGTTTTTCATCTTCATACTCGCAGCAGGTTTGCTTTGTTGTGCTGCTAACAATCCCTTGCTACAGTGCTGTCGTATTATTTTCCTTTGAATATAGCAGTGGGATAGCTATTGTCTCAATTGTTTTCCTGAGAGAAACTATGTAGGGTTCCTTACACAAGTCACTTTTCAGCTGAGCACTCACCAGGACAGTACGTCCTTACAATAGGTTCCTGAAATCAGGGAGAGTGGAAGAGGAGAGGGAGGAAGGGTATGTGATTCTTCTGCTATAAACCTAAATGCAGCATACCGTATAGTACAGATAAATTAAAACACTGTAGACATTAATACTGTGTTATTTTTGAATTGTGATGTACTCTAACACTTTGACTGTAAAGTTCATGTTTTGAATCAAGTTCTTAAATCTCAAATTTCTTTATTTTTATCTGCTGTGTTTTTATTCTCCATCTCAGCAAAATCTCTGCTAAAAGTAGCATCGTGGTGTTAACATATTATCTTTCAAAGACTACCCATTAAGTTTGATCAAAGCAAAGTGAGTGTTCTTATTGACCATCCAGAGTCATTCTTTATTCTTTCTGTCTCATGCATTGATTGTGCTATCAGAACTTGTGTTGGTGGTTATTAGAAACTGCATATATACCAACCACTGTAGTTAAATAGCTGCCTTAGTGTGAGGAGTTCCACATACATTATAAATATAGTGGTATGCAAATGTCGATTTTAATGATAGCCACTATAGTTAGCAATTATCTTGCTGACATATGAGCTAGAAAGGAATTTAGTTTGTTTGTATTGCCTCTGAGGTAGAAGATTCCTTGCATCATCTAGAGTAAGTTACAGTCTTAAAATATACATGTTTTTTTATTTTAGTTTTCTTGTTTTGTTTTGTTTTTGATGTGAAAAATGATTAATTATTTTCCTGGCTACCTGCTACCTTAGTAGAGTGATTTGAGGGAATCCTGTACCTGCTTAGAAGGTGTCTTTTATGCTTGCCCTTTGGTACCCTTCTAGGTCCAGAAATTAATACAAGATAAAATCCTGACTTTAGGCTTCTCTTAGTAAACCTCTGTAATTTTTAAATTTAGCTTTGTTTTGGAAAGAAATCAGTAATTTAAGAGAGTAGCTATTGGAAAATTGCAGTAAGAAGCATTTGATACTATTTTGAAGTAAAACAGGGGCCTGGAATGGAGGAACAAATGAGAATATAACATGATCACGCAAAAAATGTCTCTAGTTTCCTAATGTAAAATAATAATAATAATAAAAAAAACCAACAGTTTTTTGCTGTGAGTTACAAAGAAAATAATTCTCTGCTTATTTGGTTCATTTTGTAGATTGAGATCAATGAAATTCTTTCAGCAACAGCATGAAATCAATTGTAAAATAGCATATAATTCATGCTCTATATTGTAAATTATAGTTTGTTTGACATTAATCACTGAGGTTTCCATGCACTGTGATGTATTTTCTTGTAACACATTTCTAGATAATGCTTGTGGATCCATTTCTAATGTCTGAGTGATCTGTTTTTCATGTCTACAACTGCCTACATTTGATCTTATGCAAATCATGCAATCAAGCAAATGGAAAACAAGGCATTGTTGCTAGAGGACCTTGACAAACAGTAGCTTTGTAGTTTTAAGAACCTCCTCCCTCCTCGTTCAAATTCATGTTCGTATCTGTAGTTTGAGTCCATTAATCCATTATGAAACACTTTGAACTTTAAACAGGAAAATATCTACCAAATCAGATTGTGACAAATGACTGAATCAATTATGATTTGATATGATTTTTATTATTCAGTTTGTCAGTTTCTAGTTCTAAGTTTTTAGGAAAAAAAGCCTTTGCTATATGCAGGCTCATCCAAACCTTGATGAAATCTATGGAGAGATTTTAATTGATGGCAAAGCTCATGCTTTGAGTCACATTCTTAAGTTTCTCATTTCTGTATTTTCTTCTGCTCCCCCTAACTTCATCCTTTTTTTACCCTTCATAACACCAAAATCTTTCAGACTTCATTGAATGTTTATTCAACATTTATTAGTCAAAATAAATCATCATTCTTAAATCAAGATGAGGAATAAAGACCTCATTTGATCCTAGTCACATGTGGCTTTTTCCATATTTTATCTCTTTTTATTCTTTTTTTTTTTGTTGTTAACTTCTCCTCTTTCTTTCCTTTCTCAGCATCCTCTTGAATTGATCCCAAAGGACTTTGCTGCTCTTTTGTCTTGTGTTTCCATTCCATGTTATTCCCATTCTTTTGATTTTTTTCCTATTTCCCTGTCATGTATTTTTGCCTTTTCCATTCCAGGGACTGAGATACACATAATAAAGTCCTGTTCCCCCCCCCCCCCCTTTTTTTTAAACATTTTCCATCTTCCATTCTCTTAATTCTTGAACAAGTTCCTCCCTCTTCATATTTAACTAGGTACTTCCAGAAACTCTTATTCAAGCAAGTAGTCTCATCAGCTAGAGTGTGCATCAAATCATGGTTTTTCTGTACAAGCTACTTTTTCAAAAAAGCAGTTAGTTGATGAAGGATTTTCCTTAAAGATGAGAAAAATATCCCTCTCTCCTGCCATCCCAAATCTCTGTACTATGAAAAGAGTCATCTACCGTAAACAAATGGAAGAGGAGAAATCCACTCTTTCTCTTCTTCCTTCTCTTGTGCTATATTCGCACTAAGCGTAGCTCCACAAGACAATGTCAGCTTAAACAGAGGAATGTGTATTCGTTGTTTACAAGGATATAAATTAAATAGGTGCCACAGATAGCTTTCAGCTGTTCATTCAGGTATTTCTAAAACTGAATTCCTTCTGGTCACTTTTTTACCCACCCAGAATATGGAGTACAGAGATTTATCTTGCAGTTTTCCATCCTCCTCTATACTTTTTGTGGTTTCCTTGATGGCAGCTGGGGGGAAGCAAGGATGCAGGATGGTGTACACTAACGAGGGCAACACAGTTGGTGCAATGTATGGAGTTTGCTTTCTCTGCTTTCTGAGCCAGCTTGAGCACCTGCTCTGTAGTGTGCCTTCCCCCTCTCACCCACATAAGCACTGCTTAACCCTGGTGGAATCAGACCCATTATGTTGATTAAACATGTCACTGTGTTACAGGCATCCCCTTGATGATTTTTTTTTAAGTTAAAACAGTTGTGTTTTTTTTTTTTTTAACTCACATTTTGCCATGTGCTTTATAGGAAGGATACCGCTGAATGATAACTGAGTTTTCAATAAAAATGAAGGAATTCATCTGTCCTTACAAAGACTGGAATAAATCAGGAGGAATTCCATTGCAGTTGGGACTGGGGACACTAGATGAGGGGAAAACTAATGAGAAAGAAGTTGGGTCTATGGTATTTCTGCTTTAGTGATGCCTTTGTCATCCAGGTGCAATTTTTGAATTTGTGCTCACAAATATTTTGCACAAAATGATAGTTGGATATTATTTGTTTCTAGAAACACTAGCATTTGTTATGTATAGCAAAACTGCAGAGCTTACTGGCTTACTAAAAATTTGCTTTTATAACACTTATTTTACTTGTACACCCTATACTGTTGCCAAAATCTCAATTGTAAATTCCTACTTAAAAGATTTGCTCATTAAAATCTGCAATTTGTATTGCAATGAGAATGAAAATGATTAGAAAATTCTGTCTGAATTACTCTCCTACTATAATTTTTCTAACAAACATTCTTTATTAGTACAGGATTCCTAAAGAATATATGAAGCTAAAGATCTTTTGGAATATTTATTTAGCAAAGATTATTCACCATTTTCTGCAGTAATTGAAACTCAAGTTAACTTATAATAAATAACAACTTAACAGTTGTTTTCCTATAATATTAGAAAAGTCTCTTACTGAAATTTATATTACAAATGTTTGATGAGGACAAATAGGAGACAACAGGCCAGTCTGAGTGGTGGCAACGGTAAGCTTCAGAGCTTCCTTTGTGTTCATGCTTAAAGTGAAATTGCGCAGTGCAATTGCGAAATGATTGTGAATCATTGTGTGTATCAATGCTTGACATTTGTGTAACATACAGCACATTTTTAGAAAAATGCAATCTGTTAGTGAATCTATACTTGTTTTCCATTAAATTGATATGATTTAATCATGTTAAGGGTGATCATTTGCCACTGTAGTAAATTAATATAGTATGTAACACCAAAGAGTCTCCTGTGTAACTGTACTGTACAATGTGGCCATCTTAACCAAAGTGACCTCCCTAGATCTGTTAGTAGTCCAAATTTGCAGTTATTTGATATTAAACAACAAACACTTCTTGTCACTGTTCTGGGACAAATCTGTAACATTTGAGAAAGATAGGTTCCCCTTCCTCTTGATTTTCTGAATTAACTACCCTCTGAAAGTTACAGAGAAACAAGATAAAATTAATAAGCAAAGTAAATTTGCATTTTCTTTTTTTGCCCTAGATTTAGCAGTTTTTACGCCACACCAATTTCTGCTCACTGCCTGCACGCTTGCTGGCTGTACAAACAGTTCCCAGGTCACCTTGTTTACAGCACAGCTGCCACCGTCTCATGTAGATGCCCCGGTCCTGACAGTTTTGGATTCTAGAACAATATATGTACAGTAAGTAAGGATTTCTTTTTTCCTGACAACACAATAGTGCATCAGTTTATTCAAGAATTCCAGTGAGTTCAATCAGGGGAAGGGTTTGTGACATAAAATTAAATTTATTATGATTAAATGCATAGAAGTGATTAGTTTAGTGGTTCTGTGCACCTTCTGATTATCACTTGCCAACTTAATTTCCATTTTGTCTTTACGCAATCAGTATAACCTACATATGGGCATAGCCTCTGCAAACTTCAGTGCAGGAAATGTTCTGGTGATATGCCCGTTTTGTAGCCCCTGCTTTGTGCGTTATTGTAATCATTTATCTACTGAGTACAAATACTGCATTAGAGTATTTGCCTTAGATTTATTTTTATGGTTGCCCAAGTATGTTTTCCAATTCTTAAGATAAAATCCACAAAGTCCCAGTTACATTTTTTTTTTCAGTACGGTTTGAATCTTTCTCGGTCTTAATCATATTTTGCTTTTATTTGCAGATGGAATGAACCAATAGAAGTAAATGGAATTCTAGATCGCTATATACTTTATATTACTAACAATGAGCAGAATTTTACAAAGTGGAATGTAATCTATAACAGCACAGAACTTTTTCTGGATTTTACTATTCAGCAGCTTTTCCCGGGTACTGAATACTTCATAAAACTAGCTGTAAGTTTTAAAGATGTGTAATGGAGGTGTAAAATGGTGAAAATGATTCCGATTTTGTTAACACCTTAAATAATGGTTCATGTGCCTGCTTTTTAACCTCTTCTTTCTGAAACTAGGGCTGATGAGCTATCCTGAATAGAGACAGGTGCTTTTTGTTTCAAAACAGGCCCTCAAAAATGTGTATGTAATTTAAATACACATTTTCTTCAGGGATAACTTGAATGTTAATTGGTCAAGATTCTGGTCAAGAATTGACCAGAACTATATGAAAGACTTAAAAATGTTGCCTGCCCCCAACATGTGAAAAAATGTTTAATGTATTTGAAAATGATGGCCTTTCATATTTTGTACCAAAAGTCTTTGTTTTTTTTCATAAAATCCATACATAGAAGGAAATACCAGAAAGGAAAAGAGTTCACTGTAACGTAGCAGTTTGTTTATTCAAAATATTTTAAAAGACCTCAGTGTTTTCATTGCATTTCTGTAGTAATGCTTTTGGTTTTGTGATAATATGGAGAAGATTCAGTTCACTAACAAACCTGAAAATATGTATATAAAAGCATGAGATTGTCCCTTGTTTTAAGCACACTGTTGATTTTATAACAATACCTTTATAAGGATATTTGCTTTGATAAATGCCATAGAAAAATATTCCACTCTTGATTATGAATAAATTTACATTTATGTAGACTGGGTATGCATTCATTTTTTTTCCTCCCTTAACATGCTCTTGAATGTTCTAAATAGTATGCCACAAAAAAAAAAAAAGACTACTTTCAGGTGATGATAAGGATCTGACTCGAACTTGAAAAAACAAGGATATTCTGTCTAATTAAAGCTTACATTTGTGTTGAAATTAATTCATCTGTGCCCAGACATTTCAGCATAGTAAATTGTATACCATATAAAATAGTACCATGTCCAAAACTGCAACAGTACTTCAGCAAACACACTTTAAACCTTCATAAGCAAGCAAGACTATCAAAAGTATTTGTGCTGTCCTGCTGTGCCACAGCTTTTCTATGCTCCTGCACAGCTCCTGAACACAGGCACAAGGAGAAAGAATCAAAGGAGAATGAACAGCTAGGATCTGGAGAGCAAACAGGACTGCCTCATTTGGTAGTTCTGCCTTGGGATATAGTTAGAACAATGAAGTGGTGTGTAGATTTTGCTTTTATTTCACTAAAGTGTACAACTCTTCTCAAAGTTACTGAATACATTTTTAGGAACCCTTGATCTTTATATTTTATTTCTCTCTCATATATCTATAAATATATATATACATTTGGATTGACATCAGTGATAACCAGAAACTGAGAGAAAGATAATTTCTTCTGGTGATGGTTAACCAGATAAAATGGTCTGTTATAGGCAGGCTAGAAGATATAAGTGTCCTTGCAGCTTTGAACATAGCAAGTCTAAAAAAGTACATGAGATGCCCGATTTTTTTTGGTATGGTAGAACAGGTAGTCTTAAAATATTTGTACCCATTGTATTTAGAACTTGTCAGAGTAGTTTGAGAACTATGTAAAAGTAGAGATTTACAAGTTATGAAGGTTAAAAGTAGACAATTGTTATACTTGAAGCAAAAAGGTAAAAAATAATAAAAAAACACAGCACAAAAACAATCCAACAACAACAACAACAACAACAACAATAATAATAATAATAATAATAATAATAATAATAAACAAGCCCATGAGCAGTCCTCTCCCCCACCCCAAGAAAATGAAACAAAATAAAAGAATCAAACCAAATGCTCCTGGAAAGAAGTCGAAACATTTAGCGTTTCAAATGTAGTTTTATCTGAATTTTATTAAAAGTTTTAAAACAAAAACAGCATACCTTAAACACTGGAAGCTTAATTAAATTCTTCATTTTTTTTGTCTGGGATGAGATAGTTTGGTAAGCTAGAGAATTTTTCTTTTTGCTTGTTTCACAGGTAACACTAATTTTGCTTTTTATCCATGCAAAAACAGTTTTGGGTTTATGTGGGTAATTGGAAGTTGAGTTATCAAAAATTGCAGCTTTGAACATTCAGCTCATTAGGAGAATTTTCAGTACCTCATGAGCTGACGGCTTTAACTTTTGTATGGCAAGGTTAATATAAGTACATTAAATAAAGTTAACAAAATGCTTATCTTTGTATGCTGTTATAATTTTTCACAACTGATTACAGCCATTTAATATGTAGCAATTTTATTGCTACATGCTGTAAAAGAGTGCAAAAGCTTTTGTAAACAAGTGTAATGCTTCTTTCCAAAAGTCAGCTGAGAAGTCTAAGGTCATGTCTATGTGGTTTAGTACAAGGGGACTTCCTTTTGCTCTGTTCCTGCTCTAGGTTGGATGGATGTGAGCCAGGCCATACTGGAAGCAAATGGAAAGCTAAAAGGCTGCATTTGAAATTAGGTGGGGTGTGGCACACCATGGCTTGACTGTTTTCATTTTTTAGCTGTTTAATACCTTCTTTCTGCTGTGTTGTACGGGTAGGCTAGCTCACGTGCTAGCTGGAGAATCACTGTATTGTGTCTCATTATGTGGTGTACATCTGTTCCTTGGTTCTCTAGATGCATCGGTATTTTTTCAAATTTTACCACAAATCTATTCTTCAGTGAAGTTTAGAACTGCAATACGGGATTCAATGTGGTTGTGGGGTTTCATGGCTTTGAGCTGAATGTGATCACTAGATGTGATCATTGAAGTCCCAACAATGTCCAGCCCATTTGGATGCACTAACCTAAAGTTCCACTATTTAAAGTACAGATGAGCTTTGTTTACTGATTTTCACTAGAAGAATCAGAAATTTCATACACCAGCAAGTTTCCAAAATACTAAAATTGATATTAAGGAAATTCAAGAAAAAAATGAATGGGAAGGCTGCTGTTAATGAACCCCTGAATTAAAAAGGCCTCCACTTCTAGGCAAAGCTCAATGGAATGCATTTAGCAAGGGAGTGA
Organism: Anser anser; assembly: GCF_964211835.1. NCBI lineage: Eukaryota > Metazoa > Chordata > Aves > Anseriformes > Anatidae > Anser > Anser anser. Next base: position 102,182,768 of record NC_139722.1, read on the forward strand.
GGAACACAGGAGGAAGAGGTCTTCCAGAAGTGTATTTCTGGACTTCTTCCTGCAATCAGTAGGAGCTAAATCATTTGAATAATGGCGTAGCTTTGCTGGAAGTATGATGTTCTTAAACATTTTACTTATCAAAATGTTAAGAATTATCTGAGCATTTGTTTAAGCTGACTTATTTTTAAACACAAACACATTTAAGTAAATGCCATTTTTGGATGTCTCCAAAACTAAGGTTCCATTCTTTCATCATTATTTCACAGCCCAAACGGAACACACGGAGTCATTCTTTAGTTGTGTTGGGAGTGTAAGTTTCAGTGAAATCAAAATGATCTTGGTATATAAAATAGCCTCTCATTTATAACTAGTTCTTAGTTTTACCCATGGGGCTAGTATATGCCTTTGGAGCAGAGTAGGAAATATGCTGACAGTTCTCTGATTGGAAATGCACTCAGAAATAGGAAATTGAAGCTAATCCTTTAAAATAAAATACACATGATTAAGAAAAGCATTTTATTCCTGGGTATCTAGATAGGAAGGTTGTTTTTTTCTTTTTTTTGTGCTGATCCAGAAAGGACTACCTGTCCACTTCAACACAGAGTCAAAAAACAAATGTTATTCCATAAGTTTAATTAATGAGTATCTGAATCTTTGTTGAATTCAGGTTTTAATTTATTTTATTGCTAAAAAAAATAAAATAAATAAATCAATCAAACAAAATATTTAATCCAGTACATAATGTATTTTTGTATATATATTTTTAACTTTTATAGCAAATCCTGTCTCTTGTCACTGATCTTAGTGCAAATAATTGAAAAACCAGTGTATGTAAGAGCTAGCTTCGTAGTTTTCACGTTTCCTCATGTGAAACTTTAAAAGCCTGATATACGAGGTGATATGCAATTTCTTGCACATTGTGTTGCTTCATAATCAAGCAAAATGTAAAAGTGGTGTAATCAATCTTGTCTTCCCTGGTAACTGAAATACAAATGATTTGACTGTTATCCATAAACATGCAATAATAACTGTTACATATTGATTTATAATAGTGTTTTTTCACAGTTTTAATTGCATCTGCACTACACTCAGTCTGCTGTTATGAAGTACAGGACACTCCAAATGTCTTTTTTTTTTTCTTTTTTTTCTGAATGACTATTCATTGAGATAATTTTTAAGTGCACTGCAAGTTTGTCAGTATATTGTCTGAAAGTTGTGAGAACTATTTAGTCAATTCCAGAAGAGTTTTGCACTATACATGATATATATAGTACTGTAATATTCTTTAACTGTTTCTGTGAAAGCAGTGGAAATCTAATTGTGATTGTTGCTCACAGTCAAATGCAAAATACTGAGCCAAACATTAGTATAAGGTTTTGTCAATTTTATGCCTAAAAACTATATCACAAATAACACATTTTTTATTAAGAGGTGACCAAATCTATGATAGGAATATTTTGTGAAAATCATAGACTTACTAAGTTCAGATATGTAAAAAATATAAAACTTCACAAAAATTAATTGCTAGACTCAACAATTATTGGTATTATGTTGAAATATGCTTATTTGTTGTGCTTCATATTTTAAGGCTTGCACTGGAGGTGGATGTTCAATAAGCGAAGCTAGCACAGCTGTAACAGATGAGAGTACACCAGAAGGTGTTCCTGCTCCGAAAGCCCAGTCATATTCATCTGACTCTTTTAACATCTCATGGGCTAAGCCTGAGTATCCGAATGGTAAGTGAACTCTTTTAGCCTCAAGTTAAAAAGATGATTAGTAAAGGTAAATTAATATTCTAAATGGCAGCTTATATGTGGTGCTTAATTTTTAATGATCATTTTAGCACATAAAATACCTGAGATAGTATCATTGTCTGCAGCTAGGAGATTGTGGTTTTCAGCCTTCTGTATGGTTTCAGTGGCTCAAAAGTGCTCCCTTTTGATAGTTCTTGTGTACTGCACTTCATTGTTTAATGTTTTCCGGGACAATTGAGCTGAGGAATAGGCATTCTTGGAGAATATCCATCTACGATGTTCATTCTACCCTCAAATAATACATGAATTTCTTTTACATTAATTGATAACATGATAACATTAGATGTGTTCTGTGTAATCATCTTGGACGTGTACATTTGCATGGCTGCGGAAGTTAAATAATACACTTTCTTTTGTTTAGAAATATTTTCCATTGTGAAATATCCATACGTAACACTTTTGAACAAATGTTTCACCTTGATTTTATTATTATGACAGTTTATATCACAGCAGAGGAAGCTATGCAGAAATCATTGAATGTGACAGAAATGTTTTCCTCATTGGGGTATTGTATTGGTATATATCTCAATTTTTTCTTAAAGTGGTTTCACATGAATTTCATTTTTCCCCCTGCAAGTTTACCCCTGCTTTCAACTGTGGAAGGACACAAGCTGCTTGTACAACTTCACTACAAGGCACTTGAAATGGTTTCCAAAAAATTAGTGATTGTAAGGCTACATATTTGTATCATTCTGTAAGATCTTATGTTACTTTTAAAAGGAAATAAGAGCATGTAATCTGCTGTTAAATAATATATTTGATAATTTATGGTTCCTTGTATGGGTGCCATGCTAGAAGATTTTGCCTCCTGGATCCTTAGAAATCCTCTCATCATGTTACTAATACCCCATCAGCCTCTGTGGCTTAGAGGAAGGAAAAGAGGGGAAGAGAAAAAGGAAGAGGGGGGAAAATAGAGGGAAGAAGGAAGGAAGGCCATGTATGTGGGTTAGTGCCCAAGCCCTGGCCCATTTCCAATTAAATGGACATTTTTTACATCTAATAGTTCATACCAGGATCTGATCTTGTTATCCTTGTATTGTAGGGAAAAGCATCCAAATGGTTTGGAGGGTGGTTTAACTAACCAATGCATGTATAAATATATAAATACACACATGTGTGTATTTATATATGCCTATCTACAAGACAGGATAAAGACCTATAATTTGATAAATTAAGTTCCCTGCGCTTCCTTTAAAGCAAATGCAAGTTGGGAATACATGACTAAACTTGACACACTGGAGGAAACGGTTGCCATCCAGAGGGACCTTGACAGGCTTGAGAGGTGGACTGGTGTGTACAACATGCAGTTCAACAAGGCCAAGTGCAAGGTTCTGCATCTGGGTCAGGGCAATCCCAAACATAAGTACAGGCTGGGCAATGAGTAGATTGAGAGCAGCCCTGAGGAGAAGGACTTAGGGGTACTGGTGGATGAAAAGGCATTGTGTGCTTGCAGCCCAGAAAGCCAACCATATCCTGGGCTGCATCAAAAATATGGCCTGCAGGTTAAGGGAGGTGATTCTTCCCCTCTACTCCATTTTCATGAGACCCCACCTGGAGTACTGCATTCATCTTTGCCCCCCCCAGCACAAGAAGGGGACAGGCCTGTTGGAGCAAGTCTAGAGGAGGACCATGAGGCTGATCGGAGGGCTGGAGCACCTCTCCTATGAAGACAGGCTGAGAAAGTTTGGGTTGTTCAGCCTGGAGAAGAGAAGGCTCCAGGGTGGCCTTCCTGTACTTAAAGAGGGCCTACAGGAAAGCTAGGGAGAGACTGTTTATCAGAGATTGTAATGATAGGACAAGCGGTAACCGTTTTTCACTAAAAAAAAAAAAAAGGTGGGTTTAGGTAAGATAATAAGGAAGAAATTCTTCACTCAGAGGGTGGTGAGGCACTGGAACAGGTTGGCAAGAGAAGCTGTGGATGCCCCATCCCTGGAGGTGTTCAAGTCCAGGTTGGTTAGGGCTTTGGGCAACCTGGTCTGGTGGGAGGTGTCCCTGCCTATGGCGAAGGGGGTGGAACAAGGGAGATGGTAGATGGTCTTTAAGGTCCCTTCCAACCCAAACCATTCTATGATTCTATGAATTTGCACATTGTATCTTCTTGTTAATACGGTGTTTGCTGTACACGGTCTGACTCTCCTTTTAAATATAATAAATAGGTTATTAGAAAACAAAATAAATATAATCGGAAAGCTGTGAATCCACACTAGATGAACAACAGCTGTGAGAAGAATCAGAGGAATTTTATAAAAGAAAATATGTTCTTTAGTCCCTTGTAAAAGTATTCTCTGGTATTTCTATATCTTCCCGTTATTTGAAGCCCATGGAGAATTTTTCCCTTGGAACTGTTGTCATTGTTCAGTAATGTATGGATAGCATGTGTGTTGCCGTTAGACATTTTTTGATGCAGCCAGAATTGGTGGAAGGGACTCAGTATAGCTGGCTGTAGTTGTGGAGAAGGGCTGCTTCTCCTTCCACCTATGAGCTCTTGCCAAGTACCTAAGAGTGGAAGAACTGCTGTCTCATGAGAATTTGACAACCATAAGGGCACTGGGGCCTTCACTTTTTCAGCATAGTGTGGTCTCACTTGCACAATAGTCAACAAAGGTTATGCGAATTTTGTCTTTTCCTTTTCTTCTCCTCCCCCACCTCTTTGGGAGTTTTAAAAGGGCTGTATAACTAATGACACACTTTACCATGCTCCTATTTCTTTTTTTTTTTTTTTCCTATGTGCATCGTTTATTTCATAAAAATAATTAATAAAAAAATTTCTAAAACTTTTCACTGAGTATCTACTTGATCAGGAAAGCTTGCATTGTTCAATAATTTTTATTTTTAATTTCCAGAATATCTTTTGGGCTGCCTAGTGGCCATATCATTCATAATCACTGTATCTGTCAGTATTTTAAAACCGTGTGGGAGGCTGAAGAATGCTGTGGTTGAAAAGACTGAACTATGAGAAAGACCAGCAAAAGGTTCTTTCCCTTAGATTTTGCTGCTTCAGCATTTTAGTGATGTATGTTCATGGTTGGAAGTTAATGAGTTCTAATGTAGCTCCTTTTTTGCAGAAGAATAGAAACTGTTTCCTACTCTTGACTTAACTGGTTCATACTTTCAGTCTACTAGGCGTAAGTAGCACATTTTGAAATTACTGATTTTATCTTGGTTTCAGGCAGAAACCTCTGAACTGCAACAACTTGCATGTCATAAATTGTCATCTCCTTGGTAGATCTCTGCAGCCATTCCTTTCTCTTCTGTTTTCTCACAGTATATGTAGAAGTTACTATGCACTTCCATGGGCTGAGGAAGCTCTTATTTATTAGGTGTTGCTGATGTTGAGTAGGTGTGTAAGCTGAATGGGACAGCATTGCACAGCCATAGACTTTACTATGCCTCTTGTGATATGATATATATGGAGTCAACCTGCCTGTTATCAAATGGACAAAGTTAAGGGGGATTAGTATGCCACTCTTGAGGCCATTTATAGCAAATAGTATTACAGGCTACTTGGGTTCTTCAGAAAAATGGCACAAGAGGAAAAAAAAAAAAAAGCTTTGAGACTTACTGGGCTAAGAGACCACCTAGATGTCAAAGGGTGATGTTATCTGAACATGGACATTGAGTTTCTGGCCTACATTTTTGGTGAATTTAAGGTCAATTTATATTTTGTGAAAAATTATTTCATATAAAGTGGGAAAATGTACACCTATTTCTCTGCCTAAAGTTGCTTCAGATATGTCATTTAATTATCAGGTGTAGAAAAAAGATATTTGGAAAATGATATGCTGAATATGTTTTTAATGCACATTTTCTTTTATCTTATTTTCAAACCAGCAATAAAATAGTTGAGGAGGTATGACCCTGAGGTATGTTACTTTACAGCAAAACCACTTTCTCCTAACTTCTATCCATATACATGTCAAATATGTAGAGAGTTTTCCTCAGTTTAAACCTAAACTGCACAGTTGGGTTTCTTTTCAAGAGCGGAATGCAGTATAGTCAACAGTGATTTTGTCTTCAATTAAACCAAGATTTAATCTATCTATCTAGACTTAATTATGAATAAACTTCATCATTTCATAGCCACCTTGTGCCCCTTCTTAAGCCTTGCAAACACAAATGTGCTATAATCTTCAATATTTTGTGGATGGTAAGCTCTTCAGGAGTATCTACGAAGTCTTGAAAAATAAGTAAATTTTGGTCTGGCTTTGAACCTTTTCCCAGTATGCTTTGGAAGCATATGCTGCTGAGACAGAGAGCCTAAGTTATTTATCCCTGGCCAAAAAGATTTATTGTCTGATTTAGAAAATGTCTTCATATCTCAAACTACTAACATTTTTGTTTTGAAATATACTTTTTCTTTTAATTCTTTAATTTTCTCCAAAGAAGTCATATAAGGCAAAGGCAGAAATAAAATCGACAGATAATCTATCACGTTATTAAAGGTGATTGTTCTCTGACGGTACTGGGATGACTAACAAGAGCTCACAGTATTGACTGTCAGACTGCTCCTCATAGTGGAGATACTGCATAAAGCTGTAGTTGCAGGAACACTTTAAAAGAACAGTCCAAGTAATTATTACTGAGTTACAGCGGGGTTTCCATAGAGGTACCTATGGCACCTACGTTAATATAAAGTTAGTTCATTTATGATTCATGCTGTTACCATAAATATCAAAGGAAATAATGGTGTGATTTGTCCATTAGTTAGTTAGTACCACTGGTATAAGTACTCAAATTACTTTTTTTTTTTTTTTTCTCCCCTGTAGAACACATCCTTAATGACAGTGCTTACGTTTAGGGATGCCCTTATCAGTCTTAAAGTTTTTCTCTTCTGAGATAAATATGAAATATTTTTATTTGATAGTTTGTTTATTTAATGTGGGACAAATATCAACCATTGATGCCCTTGCTTTACAAGCAACTAGATGTGGAACCCCAAGGGATTTTTGCTTTAGGAAGCCTGTCAAATATGGTAGGATTCATAGCGTGTGATTTACCAGGAATTCCTCCCACATATATTTCTCTAGTGTCAGACTTGAGTTTAGCCTCTCACTTTTCTAGAAGAGAAAAGAATTGAGGGGTCTGTGAATCACTTTACCATACACAGCTCTGCATTGCTTTAGCATATTTATCTTTTGAAGTGTAACACTTCAAAGCCCAACTGAAACAGTTGCTTGTATACTTTTATTTATGAAGCATTTCTCCATTGAGAGAAAAATCTTTTTTTCAGTTTCAAACAATCTTCCTCAATGTAGATTCAAAAAATTCTGTTTTAAGCGAAGGAAAGATGAATTGAGCAATTTTTACAATATGAAGATGTTTTCCTTATTATTATTTTTTTAAGTCTCAAGGATACATCATACGTGCCTCAAGATCTGTCATGTCCAGAATAACTGAATGAGGCAGAAGGCAATTCTGGAATATTTTGATTGCAGAATTGCAAACAAGACCAAAAGAACTTGCACTGGAAATCTGAGTTTTCAAATCTACAGGGAAGTCTCCAAGTCCAGTTGAAATCAATGATGTGCAGATACCAAGCTCTTTAGAAAGTCAGACCATAAACATCTGTTTTTTATTCGACCACCCTCAATTATATTTCAGAAAACTAGAATAGCCTCATTCTTGTCCATAATTAGTAAAAATGCTGTAAAGTTATTTAAAAAGGATATCTGTCAACCTCATGTAAAGATTCCTGCACATGCATATGAAACCAGAAGTGGCCATACTAATGGCAACCACTCAGCAATAACTTAAATCTTCACCGTGAAATACTGTGCTTGAATAGAATAAGAATTTCCTTTCTCTTGCTTGCCATGGTGGAGCAAGATAGTATTTGCAGTTTTTTGGAAGGAGAAATGACAACTACAACTTTGTAAAAGATTGATTGCCATTAGATTTGTATTTTAATGTTCTTTCTGGGTATGTACTTCAGCCTGTGAGTGTTCTCAGAAACTGGGATATACGTACATAAAATGGGAAAATCAGAAGCCATCCTCTGAACTAGCTTCAGTTCTAATGAATCTTTCCATAGCTTTGCATTTAATGGTCTTAAGATTTCATATTTAAAGAGCTTAAAAAAAATCAGAAATGAGAAAGATGGAGGAATATCCCTGGGAGAAATGACTCTTTGTAAGCTCAATATCCATAGTCTAAGCAGATCTATAACATTCAGTCTTTAGTTCATGACAGTCAAAGCACTGTGTATGTATAGTCTGTACAGGGTTTGTGCTAACCCATCACACAGCTTTGGAGGAGCAGAGATTTAGATTTCCTTATGAGATGAACAGTCCCCTGTGATTTTTGAGTTCGTGTTAGTAAATTACACCAGAAAGACCATTATCCCCTCTAGAAATCTTTTTGATGTTTGCTTTGAAATTGCAAATATGTTTTCTTTCTTTAAATTGAATAGGTAAAAAATAATTCAGGACTTTTTCTACAGCATACAGATAAGGAAACTATAATCAATACTACTGTCTGGTTTTGTTTTTTTTTGTTGTTGTTGTTTTGTTTTTTTTAGAAATGTGCTAAAACTGTTTGCAAAATAAAATAAATTAATGATATGCCTAATTTGTTGGTAAAATGCACAAAATCTGGGCTAGTTATGAATGAGTATCAATAAGGTGTTTTGCATGACAAAAAAACCTTGATACTGATATATTATAGTAACAGCGCTTGTCTGAGTTGTCCTTCAACATTTCAATTATAATGTCAATCACTGTTTTTTCTAGGTCTAAAGCTGTTAAGACCTGTGAGTCTCTGAGATGGTTTTGTGTGTCTTACCAGTTTCTCAGCCATATGCAGAGTTAGCTGTGAAACAGATCTGCCTCGATTTTCCTAATTCCAGGGTGATGTTAGCTGCTATCCACTAACAGGTTTATTTATGTGTAATCTTTGGAAGAGTGTAATTGTTTTTCAAAGGATGTGGTCCACCAGTGAGGTTTTCAACAATTAAAGATGGGAGTGTGTATTTATTCTGTTATATACACAGTATTCTTAGTTAACTGCTTATCTGTGAGCTATGTGAAATACTACCATGACCCTAGTGTCTGTAGCATTAAAGGTTTTCTTCTAAACTCAGTAGTTGTATGGACATTAAGTGAGTACTATCATGTTGTTTTATAGGTATTATTACCAGCTATGGCTTGTATATGGATGGTGTTCTGATACAAAATTCATCACAGCTAAATTGTTATGCTTATGGACTTGCTCCTTGGAGTCTGCATTCCTTCAGAGTCCAGGCATGTACTGCAAAAGGTTGTGCTTTGGGTCCATTGGTGAGTACATCTATTTGCATTCTGGGAGTGTAAAAAGTGTCAGATGGCAATGAATATCAGAGTAAACGGCGATGATTCACTCTGGTCAGTACTAACCCATCTGGCAAAATGTGACATTTAAAAAAAAATAAAAAAAATCCTGTTTAAGAGCTGCTGAAGATTTGATAGGTCATTGTTAGGCACCGTTCCAAAGTAGAACGTAGGTACAGCAAAGAAAGGCAAAATTTGAAGCTGAAACGCACATTACTGAAATTAAGTAGAATTAATATGCTTTAAAGATACAGATATGAATTAGTCAGATTTATAAGAATGTAATGTAAAGAAAGAGTTACTGTTCCAGTAATGGGCAAATTTCTAGCTGACTGACTGAAAGGACTGAAGTTAATCAGAATTACAGAAGTCAGAAGTCACAATACAGGAACAAGGAAAATATGGTGATTTGCAAATACCTTTTGAATGCAAATATGTGATCAAAATATTCTGCTGGACTTATTTTAACAGTTTTGTACAACAATCCTTTTTTTTTCAGGATTTGAAAATACAGGAATATTAAATATATCGTGAAAGCAAGCCTTCTGAGACTTTTTTTTAATATGTTGTTAAACGCTGTTAGATGTAAAACTGAGCTGATAACTCCAGTATGATTTCATAGTGCTGTAGCTGATGAATAACTGGAATAATATGTACCATGCTCTGTTTGTTTTCAAGCATAAATGAAACCTGTGATAATTCTGTTATTTATTGTTTTGTTTAATTAACCTTATGTGTGCACTTTTAATTTTGTGAACAAAGGAAGAAAAAAGGGAAAAAAGAGGAAAAATTTGTAGTCTTTCATGTTGTTTTTTTTCTCATTTTTCCATCATAATATATAATATCAATATATTGTGGAAATATATTCTCTGGAAAGAACTTTCAGGATTTTTTTTTTTTATGTTATGACTTGTTAATCACATTTCTAGTATTCTCAAGAATGCTTTCTTTCAAATTCTGGTAACATCATCTCTCTCTAAAAGATGACTAGACTATATAACCATTAAACATTTTACAGCTTGGATTCCTTTGAATGATATTTACTCTTAAGAGCTTGAATGGCTTTTTGCCAGTTTTTCTTTTACATTTTTTTACAACTTCTCGTATACCCCAGAAGCAAAGCTTGTTTTAAGGTACTCAATGTGCAATACCCTAATCCATTGTATTAATAGTGATGTTTAAAGACAAGTCATTACCAAACTCTGCATGCAGATGAAACATGCATGTTTTCAGTACTTCTGTCCTATCAAATTGGAATTAAAAGAGAGAACAGAAGACCAGTAGTTACGGATATTAAAATATTTTTAATAGGCTTTTTTCATGTCTCCATTGAACTCCAGACTCATATCTTGACTTTTGAAATAATTCAAAGTAGGGGTTACTGTAGCTGATATTCATCTGCATCATGTGATCAGTACACAAATTGTTTTCCAAAGCCGGTGATCCATCTCTAATCAAAGGAATTGAAGTACAACATCTTTAGTTAGGCTCACCTAAGTGCTGCCAGGAAATTAAAACACTGCGTCTTTATTTGACTTTTTGAAAGATTTTTGTATCAATTATAATATAAATCCAACATTTAGAAAGGAAGAGAATAAAAAAAGGAGAGAGGAGAGGAGAGTAGATTGTTACAGTTTCTGTGTTTCAATTAGTTTTTTACTTGGGTCAGATAGCTGTGTATTGGGTTTTTTTGTTTGTTTTGTTTTAACATGTTGTTAGTGATTATGATTTATTTTCAGGTGAAATGCAAATCTGTAATATGTAAATTCTAAAATGCTGAATTTTAATCTCTTCCTCCTAAAGCCGAAGTATTGCTTTTGTATCTCCTCTTTTTCTGCTTAAGGAAAAAAAAAAAAAAAAAAACAACAAAAAAAAACTGGCTTATTAAGAAATAGTGTAACTTCTAATAGATTCTTTGAGGAATTTGGGAGATCTTATATGCTGATGGTATTGAAATGTGTTGGTTCTTGTAAATATCAGATGCACAAAAAAGAAGGAAATGAATGCAACAGTGGAATGCTTTCAAATGCTCAGTACTGAATTTTACTGCACTGTTTTTAAACTTTAATTTCAGCATTTTTGTTTGTGCACTAACTAAAATTAAAGAGTACTGCCTTTTAAAATTAGATGGTTGACAATGTTTTTCCTTCATTATTATTCAATTTCTATTCAACTCCTATGATTGTTACTTATATGTTAGCAGCATATTTTTATTTTTATTAAATTATTAATAAACATCTGAAAATATCAAAGGATTCTGTATAAAGTAATATTAAGGAAACAAAATACAAAATGTGTTTTAGAATACTGAAATGCTGAATGTTTCTATGTCCATTTTTAATGTAGGTTTTTTACACAAGGTACTATTTTTGAAGTGCACTGTAGAGGTGCAACTATACAGGATATTACATGCATTGCACTGATTCTAAACATTATTTCAGTATTTTTTATACTGAAAAAAATAGCAGTTCATAAGGAAAAGGTTTTGGTATTAATTTTCTCTTGAGAAGCACTCACAAGTTAGAGATACAATACAGCTTTTGCAACTCTCCAGGTTGTAGTAGAGATTACTACGAATTTGTACTGTTTTAAGAATATCTTAATCCATCTTAGTAGTAAAAATAGTTGGTATTTGTTTTTCTAGGTTTCTAATGTGGTCAGTTCAGAGTACCCACATTAAACAGTATAACCATATGGGAAATTAGTTTAGAAAGCACAGTTTAGTCAAATTCTTCCACAAGGATGGTTTTGACTGAAATATCAAAATAATCAATGTGATACTGATCCAGGGAATCTGCGAAGCATTTTTTTATCTTAAAGCATTATCATTAGCAAGAATACTTAGCTGACTTTATTGTGGTGGCTCATCAATTTTAAGTATAATCTTGTGGTAACGTAGAGTGTATGAGTATAGAAGCACATGTAGAGATATTGATGCACATCAAAGATATAGCCAGATACTTATAAACAATAGGCTTTCCAAATTTTATATGCAAAAAGGTAAAATATTCATATTTCAAGGACAGAGAAAGTATACTTCATTATTTTGATGATAGAGCAGGTGTGGCATATTAAAAATTATTAGCACTCCCATGAACTTTGCAGCTGAGAGAAACTTAGAAAGGTGTGAAAACATCTTACACTTTAGAAAATACCAAATACATAATGTATGAGAAACAAACTTGTTCCCATAAATAAGGTAATAACAAATTATTTTGTTTCATAGCACTGAATGCTTACTACAAGATATGATATACAAATACTAAATTCTGAGAATTTTGAATGAGTATTTATTCAAATTAAAAATCTTTCATAATCACTATATTTTCTGGGTCTTTCATCATACTGTATTTTTTCTCATTACAAGTAGATCTACTTATTGCAGCTTAAATTTGCTAGTTGAAATTAGAAGTTAATTCAGGGTGCAAAGCATATTTTTCCTCTATGAAATATCTGCAGTAATTTGCTACATCATGTAAATGCACGTGCTTTCAGTTGTCTTTTAAAATGCAGAAATTGAAAAATGTGTAGTCTTCTACATCTGCTTCCTCTCTTAAACTAAGCTCATGCATCCACATGAAATTCCACCTGTGTTTTTAAGAAATGAATCCTTAAGTCTTTTCCAGTATTTGGTTTCTGTTTCTTATGGGGGCCTTCATATAGATTATGTCAGTTTCTGGACAGCTGCAAACAGATGTAGGTGAAAGGAAAGTAAAGTGTTAAAAAAAATTATGACACATGCAGTGTTAGTTGGATAGTTATTGTTGTTTATTTTTCCCTAAAATAACTTTTCTTAAAATTTTGCATTTCTCTTTTCTTGTCTGTTTCTAAACTATGGCAATAAACCTCTAGCTCATGGTTGAATTCACAGGTAGAAGCTCGGACCATGGAAGCTGCTCCTGAGGGAACAATTGATATATTTGCTACTGTTGATGGGTCCAAAGAAATTCAGTTAAAATGGCTTGCCCCAGATAAACCCCAAGGGCAATTGACCTACACGGTATTTGTCACTGGTCTCTTCTATGCTGATCAAGGTATTTTTTTTCCTTTCTCCTAAGCCTAATGATAGCATTAATGTTCTGTTTATTTTATTATTATTTTTAAATCTTTAACACTAAATTTTGCTGATTTTTTTGCATCTCCATTGATTATTTTAGAAATTCCAATTTTATTCTTTAAGAACTACTGCTTTGATTTATGGTGCTTTATATTTGTACAAACACATACATTGGCAAATGAAGATAAGCCCTCTGCACTCATTTAGTCTCTAGATATACACATGGACTCTTATCTTACCACCTTCATTCAGATAAGGAAGCTATACTCACAAAATTTCACTTGGTTTGCTTACATAAGTGGGAACTATTCTTGAGAGCTGTTCATAATACAGTTGATTGTGGGTATATTTGAAATTTATATAAGTGGCTGTAGAGCCAGCTACCTAAAAGATCATACAATGAAATCAGACAATTAAAAAGGAAAAAAAAAAAAAAAGGAACAGAAATGCAACTCTTTATTTCCATATAAAATCAAATTCACTATGCAATGCAAAACCTTAAAAAGTAACAGTTATTTGTTAAACCTTATTGTACCATGGGCAGCTGTCTTGTTTCCACTGCTGATTTTTTTTTTTAATTCATTTATTTTAAACTTAAATAAAGTAATATAGTTTTGTGTGTGAACGTTGCTAAGAGTAGTAGAGTTAGACAGTGGTGTTACACTTGCGTAAAAGACTGTACAAGGCATTAAAGTATGTAAATGAACATTTATTCAAATGAATTACACAAAGTATGTGTTTTTCAGTTGATAATAAAATGCTGTGTCCTCCAATTATTATAAAAATGTAAAATACTTGGACAGTGAATAAAAATGACTGCTCACAAAATGTGTGTGAGCATTTAATATGTCAATTTGAGCTATTAAGCATGCTCTAAGGTATAATAAATAATAAAATATTGTAAACAGATAATGTTTATTAATTATATCTAATAATGTTGTTATTAATTTTTAGTGCACTTTTAATAACATGATTGACATCAGGCAACTATAAAAATGTTTTCTTATGAGTATAATATAAAATTGTGGTTGAAAATAATGTTTGGATGAGATTTAATCCTTCTATGTACTGTATGAACATTTAATCAGTATTATAAACGCAGTAACAGACAATTGAATCACTGGTGGCTTCATAACTTGCCTTTTTTTTTAATGCTTAGAATGAGAACGGTTTGTTGTTTTCAGTATCAGTGGTGAAGAGAACATACACATTGTAATTGCTGTCCTCTACAAAGTAGTATATAAATGAACTTGTTTGTGTGCTGTTTGGAGAAACACATTCATTGAAGAGTTTAATGTGTGGTAGGCAGTCTCAGCTGACCTCTCACAAAGGCTGTTGTGTCCCTTTTTTATGCAATGAAGGCTTTGATGTATTCTGCTGTGAAGCACTTGTAAGATTATGAGGAGAAGGAGTGATGATCAATTTGAAAAAAAGGAGCAACATTTTGGCTGGACCTGTGACAGCACAGCCATTTCCGCCAAGGCAGCAGGGTGAATAATGCAAAAGCCATATTCCCCTTGTGTTTAATCTTGCATTGTTTTTGCAGAGAAAATTTCTGCTTGCTTTCTAAGTCATGTCATCCTCGGTTGTCATCCCGTCCCTCAAACCATCAAAACGGTATTAAATGTTGCAAAGCTGTGCAGCTAGAGAACTTTCAAAAGTCAGAACCCATTTGCAGAGCAGCCCTTGTAGAAAATGTATTCTGTTCTCGGCAGAATTTTCTTTCAGTTCTTTCCACTGAGAAGTTTACTGATTTCTCCCAGTGGAATCTGCTGGAATTTATCGGTTCATGGTTGGCAGTCACAGATTAAGGTAAATGTCGATCCGTAATGACCCTCTACATGTTAGTATTGCAGTAAAGCTGGGCTTTTATGTCAAAGATATCGGAGAGGGAGCTATTACACATGACAGGGGTGATCAAGGGACTCCAGACCAAGGCAAGCATTATTAAATATTGACTAGTTCTGTGATTTATGTAGAGCTGGAGGAAAAAAGTGACTTTTTAACCATTATATATTCTTCAGCAACGAAAACCAGCCATTTATCTCCTGCTGGTAATAAAGAACAGAGTGCCTGCATATTTTAGTGGAGGAAAGGCCTGGCCTTATAAATGAGATGGACTCTTTCATCATAACATTTCAGTTTGCTAATTGCCAAAAGCAAAACAGGCAAATTGGAAGCAATTATAAGAGTTGGCTTAAAGTGGTTGCCGTGTTAGTTCAACTCAGGAGAGTTGGGTGGCAGTGAAAGAATCGCTGGGGAATAGAACCCAGAAAATTTTGTTAAGTTTGTTCACTGTTGCTGAAACTTTGCTTCTCAGTGCTAAATAAATAAAGAGTGTTTCCTCACAGAAGTCAGAGCTCCAGCAACTGACATTTAGGCTAGCTATTTGGGGGTCTGCAGGAAGGAAATTAAGCATTAATTCATCAAACTTACATAAGACATCATCTGTTCACTAGATTTACACAAGCTTATTGAATTGTCTGATGTCTAATTGGTATTTCCTTGACATAATGAACAACTGCATTTCATCTTTTGCTGCAAAGTCTGTTAAAGAGGCAGGGGTTAAAATGTGAAAAATAGAGGTGGAATTCACCTAGAATGGCTCCATATAAACATCAAATTGTTTCTACAATAGCTAATGCTCATCAGCACATTAAACTGTCCTCTTGGAAAGCTTGGGAAATATGTTTTAGATCTCAGAACTGAAAATTCACATCAGTGAATAGGTTTTGAAGATTGTTTCCTAACAAGAGTTTGTTGCAGTCACCACACTGATACTTTTATAATTTCTGTGTGTATTTCTCTCAAATGAAAAATCTTCATTTAAATTCATTATTATAAAACCACAAACTTTTGGTAGGAATATGAGTCTTTTATAGACAAATACAACCTTTCCCAAACAGCAGTCACCTTTTATGAAGAAGTTCAGTTGTTTCTTTCTGCAAAGCACTTCAAAAATAATAATAATAATAATAATAATAATGTCTCCTATGAAGAAAGGGAAGATGGGGGGATATTTTGTTTGACTCTTTGGCCATCTCAGTCATTCCAGCCATGACCTGTTTTTCCATGAAACTGTTAAGTAGCGGCTTTAAACTTGAGTGGACCGGATAATTTGTCCATGCTCCAGTCATAAGCAGTATTGTGGTAGTGATACTGAACTTGTGCTGAGCAGAAGTAGCTTAAATAGTCTGTAAATATCCACATAAGAATTTGAAAGACAGTGAGTCAGGATCTTCTGATCATAAAGCTGCCCTTAAAATCAGGAAATATTAAAAACAAATAAATAAATCTCTTCTTCTGCTAGCCCTGGTCTTTCTTCCAAGCTTTTCCTGCAGTGATGATGGCCATGTACGTGTGGTTTATTTTTTTTATTTCAAATCATGATTTGTCAGTTACACAATGCTAAGAACAGCTTAAAAAAATCCCATCATATATAAAGAGTATTATGAAGAAAAAAAAAATCTCAGATTTTGGCAATGCTTCTTTACAAAGCATAATATTTATTTATTTCATATACTTTACTTAAGTAGATGTCTGTTCCTATATTAAATAGTAGTGTTGAATTTGAGAGAAATAATTGAAGTTAAAGAAACCTGAACAAATATTTAAGTAGGCAGGGATATACTGCAGAGGTCATAATTTGATAATGTGGGGGTTATTCTGTTTGACCAAAGGGTTAGATTTATTAGATCACAGTCTGTTTCAACTGTAAGTTAAATACATCGGACTTGGAAAGACTATATTTAAACTTAACATAGCTCCATGGGATTTTTATTTTTTATTTTTTAAGTTAGAGATGTTCAGCCTCTGAAGGAGGGACTCATGAGATACATAGGTTCTGAAGCACAGGAATTATACCTCATAAGTATAGCCCCTGGACAGGGCAAAGGATACCACTATAAGATACAGTGATTTTTTTAATGCATGTTATATTTCTGTATTTTTACAACATCCTCCCTAATGTATATATTGAAACTCTGCTTGATATGTTATCTTATGAGTGACCTACTATAGCATATAGTATGTTGAGATGGCAAGTTGATGAAATGGAAAAAGTTTAAATAACATGTAACTTAATGCTTTCTCTGTCATGAAGTTGTTATTCCACCACTTTAGAGACACCAGCTGATCTCATGATGAATATTCTGTAGATGTCACCTTTTTTGTCCTATTCCAAATCTTTCAAATTTCACATATGTATGTCTCTGTCTTAATATTTCATGTACACTGTTTTCCACTAAATGCATCATATTTTTTTAAGATATCCTATAACTTTCTGTGCATCTGTTTTTGCAAATATACATGCATCATAGGAATTAAAGTGAACAGCCTGGGTGCTCATTGGATATATCCTTGTCATAATAAGTTTTATTGCATTTTGGGGAAAAATATTTATCATCTTAGAGTAAAAATAATATATCAGTGAAGAGTATTTTGTAATATATTAAACCAAGAGAGAATGTTATAATTGCATAGACACCTTTAAATTTGCCATTTCTTGATTTTTCAAAAGTTTAAGCATCCAATATTAATGTTTGTTAATGCCTGTTCTGTTTTTTTGTTGCTGTTTAGTACTGATACTGCTGATGTTACTTATTTTTGGTTACTAGCATGGCGAGTTCTTGGTAAATAGTTTCCATGCTCATGGTCAACACTTATCAATAGCCAATTGAAAGAGACAGAAATAATATCATAAACTGATTGACAAGGTCACTGGAATTGCAAACATGAAATGTAGATCAGCAGGAGGTAGTTCGGATTTTTGGGGATAGAGGAGGATGCTGATAATGGATTTTTCCATAGGTTAACTATGCTTTTAACAATGTATGTGAAAGAAATTTCAATATCAATTAGCTTTCATTTTTTAAATCCAACTGTATATTTTTCTGACAGTATTTCCCTCTGAAAGTACTCCTTCAAAGATAGGAAGGAGCTTTGTTGAGTCTGCTTCACAATTCTGGTATTCCAGACAAGCATTTGTTCCCAGAAACTGAATATAGGATTGAACATGATTTAACAAATTGTGGGCTGTATCCTAGCTCTTCAGCACTCTGGTGATGTGCCTTCCTGCAAAGACAAGTTGCTTTGTCCCAAGTCATTTTAGTCCTGGAGCCTCCATGGAAGAAGCCTTTAGGAGGAATTTGTTTTGTAATTCATGAGTCCAAGGCATGAAATAATATTATCAGATCTTAAACAGCTTTCCTTTCTTTAACAGAAGCTTTATTATTATTATTATTATCCGATACACTTCCAATTCTCAGAGAACTTGATGGAGAAAGGTGACAGGACAGGATCAGTCTTGTTTCCCTCAAGAAGTTTCCTTATCGTAGCCCTATTTATCCTCTGGTGTAGTTTAGATTAAGTACGGGATCAATTTTAATTGCATCTGGATAACTGAAACGAAGTTCTTGCACAAGAAAAATCAGGCACTACCCCTTTTCCAGAAAAGAGACTTAGAGGGAACTTCTCATCTTCCTTCCTGTGTCAGATGACTACATTAACACAAAATGAGTCCAAGTCTGTAGTCGTATGGACATTGTGATGCCTTTAAATGCAAGTTTGACATCAAGAGAATCTTTAACTAGCTATATGTTCTTAGCGAGTTTCACTACAAAAAGTTGTGGGGTTACACTCAGCAATCTCAGTTGTCTAGAGTGTAGAAATCAGGGTATGCTATTTTCTGATTTTTTTAGTGTTTGCAACTTCTATTGTTGACGTATCCAAGGTTCTTACTTTTCAGCAATGTAGTTCATCCTGTATTTTTGTAAAGAGAATTATTCATCTGGCAGCTCTGCTTATTTGGAGATGCTGTGCAGGAAAGCTTCCTTGTAGAGTACTTTATTCCTTTGGCAAATGAGAAAACTGATGGTAGAATACAGCAATTTCTTGCAAAAATAATAATAAATAAATAAACAACAACAACCAAACCTACACTTATAAACAAGCTGACTTTACAATCTGTATAGTAGGATTTTGGTTAATCATATTAGTTTGATATTTACAAAATATATATAAACAAAAAGAAGGAAACACAACATCTATTTACTTGGCTTCTATTCGAACATTCCTCTTAAAATCTTGATTGGCCACAGTACTTTCAATACACTCTCCAATCACAGTATAAATATGGAATGTTAAGAATCAGTCTTGTGCTTAAAAGCAATGTCTGCTGGGGAAGATATGCCACCTGGTGATGCCAGTAGAAGTGGGGAGAGGAATGCTGAAAATTCTTTCAGATCCTAGCATGTCTTGTGTTGAAGTCTTGAGAAAAGAGAAAATTTTGTGGGATTTTATGTTCAAAGAAGGTAAGCATTTTACATTTAGATCTGACAACTTAAGAAAGTTTTTATTTTATTTTGAGAATTAAAATTCAGAAATGCCTAAGCATCTCTAAGAGACTTGTTAGGCCAGTTTTAATAGTGACTTTCTTTTAAATGTAAGAATCATGGTAGTTTGTGTTATTACCTCAAAATATAAATATCTGAGTATAGATTTGCATTTACAGTTACTGCAGCTGAATATGCAATACCTGACAATAGATAAGTTAGGATGCACTTTAATCTTTGCAAGAAAACACCTTTTACAAAAATAGTAGTATAGTCATTCCTTATATTTAATCAAAAATTATATTGGTATGTAATCAAAAAAAAATCCTAATATTTAATCAAAGCATATGAATCTCTATTTTCAAGCAACCTTCAAACAGTTGCTTTTTTTTGTTTTAACGAGAAGTTAAGCCTTTCCTCTTATGTAACTGAAACATTTGAGAAACTAGTATGAAAGAAATATGAATATCTTTTTCCATAGTAGATAAATATCAGGACTGTTTTTCTCCTGCATTAAGTCTCTTGCCAAAGATGTGTATAATGTCCCATGTTCCTGTGCCCTGTGCCAGGGATGGATCATTATTTACTAAAGACAGGAAAAGTTACTCCACTAAGGAAAAGCTGGTTCACAGAAGCTCAGCCCATGTAAAAGGCTTAATTTCCATAGAACTTCAGGACACACATATCCTGTGAAGCACAAGGTACATCATACAATGATTCATGATTGTTTTAGTAAGTCTAACTTTGTTTTTATTTTTATTTTTATTTCATATAAAGTAGCTAAATATGACTATGGAATACCTTTGATGTGTCTAGATGCCACTGAAATTTCACTGTGGTTGGTCTAGAGAACTGAGGGCAGTACTGGAAGGTTGTAAATCCTCCACATATTTCTATCTACCCTGCTGACCTTGGGCAAGTCATTTAACCTCTGTGTAGCTGTCTCCCTGCTTGTAACATAAGGATAATAATAGTTACCTACCTCCCTGGCGCATTGTCAGGATTAATTAGCTAATGTTTGCATGTTTTCAAGCTATAAAGTACTATAAAATGCTAGGTATCATTGTTACATGAAATGGAAATTACGGACTTGTCCTAAAGATGGTTGAGCGGGGAGAAAATAGGATGCATAATCCATTTTCAACTAGTCATGTTTAATCTACTAACTTAGATAAAAGAACTTAGGAATACTTTGGCATCAAGGAATGTGACATTTAAAGTTTGATTTACATGGCTAGAAAACTTGTGGTTTTGCACACACTTTAGGATAATTATTAATGTTTAGTCAAGCTTCAGTGGATTTTGAATAGCTCACAATACACCATCTACTAGCATAATTTCCTTCAGCACCAAATATCCTTTTCTTTATTGTTTCTTGGTACAACTGTGTTAAAGAAAAGCAAAAGAAAACAGTTCCTGTGATTTCTACATTGGACTGGTTCTTGAGTAAAGGATCTGGCATCAGACAGAAAATAGTGCTTTTTAATTGGTCTTCTGCATCTCTCTATTAATGGTTATGTTTTTCTTCATGTGTATACTTGTCTTTTTCTGTATCGTGAAATTTGTTGGCTTTTGTGTTGCAAAGGGGGTATATAATGCTGAGCCTCATGTCTGTGAGGTACGTATTGTCACTTTGTGTAGTCTGAAATTCCTATTGGCTGCCAACAGCAGAATAGTAGGATAGTCTTTGAGACTCTGCCACTTCTTTGCAATAGCCTAGGGAATAATAGTAGTCTTCCAGAGATGGCACTGGTAAACAGTATTGAGCAAAAGAGAATTTGCTGATCAGTTCTCCTATGAAAACAATCTTTTAGTTAATGAATGTCTAGTTTAGAGTTTTTAACTCTCATCAAGACTGAGGAAAGCCACTTTAATAATGCTTAGGTATCTATGGTAAATCCTAAATGCAAAAAGTAATTTATGACATCAGACAAAAAATTATTAGTGTCAATAATGTAAATATGTGATCCAAAAAAAACACCAAAACCATATAGTCTGACTAGATCTTCCACAGATGAAGAAATTGTGTTTGGATAGTTGTGTGTCTTGATTTCAAACAAATGCTTGTATATTAGAGAGAGCGATAGACCCACCTATTTCCTCAAGTAGAGAAAGCATGATAAAATTTTGTTTTGACAAGATTTGATGAAGTTTTTATTTGGATGTTATAAAGGGGATCAAATTAGATTTTAACTATGTAACTTTCTTGTTTTAAGTCAAAAAGATCAAGATACTTTGATAGGTCTTCCTTTTACGGGGGTGATCATGTGCAGTTACTATGGATGTTTATGTTAATCTACATGTTTTTGCCCTAAACAGAGTAGAGAGTGCTATTCTACAGGTACAACAAACACTCATCTGAGTGATTCTGTGTTTTTTTCAATCTACAAGTGCACCATTTATGATGCCTCATGTAAGATGACTGGAAAAGCCAAAAAAATGTCCTATGTCAAATAAAAATCCCAGATCAGGTTTAGATCTTCATTTCTTCCAAAGTATTACAATGAAGTGTAATGGCATTTGACAGTATTGGCATTTTTTATATGACTACTTTTGGCTAACTCAGCATTCTGAAAAAATAAATAGCGTTTTCTCTTTGTGATTGAAAGGGTTAAATAGTACCAATTCATTACCACTCACAAAAGGATTTATTTTTTTCTCATAAATCAGTTTTATTCCACATTTTTATTATTCTCTTGGGTCAGCTGCTCCAATTGAAATCAATACAAGTGCAAGTGACACAATCAATCTAGATATTTGATTATGGATTTGAGACTCCCAGTTCTGCGCAGTGTGTTTAGCTAGTCTCCTTCTGATAGTGTCCCTGGAGAATGGAAAATTCTTATTGACATCCATGAATTATGGGCATAGATTCAGAAACTAGATACTGTGATAATCTCCATTTATGTAGAGATGCAGTTAGAGAAAGAATGCTCTAACCACAGAAAAACAAACCTAAAAAAAAGCTAGCTGTTTCCAAATTTCTTTTAGTGTGTAAAATCTCTCATGAAATAAACTTAATAAAGCCTCATCATT
This sequence comes from Anser anser, assembly GCF_964211835.1. Lineage (NCBI taxonomy): Eukaryota > Metazoa > Chordata > Aves > Anseriformes > Anatidae > Anser > Anser anser. Next base: position 102,205,302 of record NC_139722.1, read on the forward strand.
TGCCTATAAAACCCCTCAAATAAAATGGGTTAAATCAATAATTGCATGCTGTATTGTCAGTTTAACATCACAAGAACAGCAAACATTTTTGTTATTTTGTTATTTGATGTCCTCCTGTCATTTATATACAACATGACCTTATGCCTGTTGTGATGCTAAACTGTATTGGGACATTAAAGAAGACACACTGCCCAGTCAGGAGCTCCTAGACATTGTGCTTCTGAGGCCACAAATGGGTGATACACAATGTTGTACGCTAAATCTTATCAAAGGTGTTGCAAATTTTCCCTACTTCACGCAAGCATCTTTATAGTTTCATACCTCTCTGAAAGTTGCAGCTTGAGTGAATTAGCAGTATAGCTGTAGATGCCTGGACTTTGGCTTACTCCACCAATCAAAGAAGCAGAGTCTGTCCAAAGAGTTGTGAGACCTCAGACAACTGTCATTTTGAGTAATCTCATGCAAGGTGTGGAAGCCTCTGTTGAGCTCAAGCATTTAAACAGTTGAGATTTGTTTTGAGTTCCATCACAATACGTGGCTTCTGGGCTGAGGGAGTTTTATCGTTTCTCCACTGTTTGTAACATCTCAGCAGTTAAGAAATAGTTCTCTTGGAAGTTTGTTATTACTCAATGTCATCCACCATAGCCCATCGTTTTCCTCATGAGATCATCTAGGGTTTCCTTCTGGTTCATGCCTGTATATGATTTAATGCTTGTTTACAATGCATCTCTCTTGCTTACAATATCATTGTATTGCATTTTCCTCCTTACCATTGTAAGCAAGAGAGAGACATCTAGATGAAGATATAAATACACCTTTCTCTGAGTATAGGCACCAACAGTAGACAGAAAACACCATTTAATTTCTTGGTCAGATTGATGGTTGGATTTAATGATCTTGAAGGTCTTCTCCAACCTAAATGATTCTGTGACTCTCTCAAACTTTCTAAGACAAATGTTTCGAACCCTTAATCATCTTTGCATAGATTCTACTCCGATAAGTCCATGTCTTTTCCATACCAGGGAGCCCAGAACTGGACCCAGCACTCTAGAGGTCTCTTACCAGGGCTTAGCAGAGAGGAGAGATCCCCTCACTTGACCTATTGGCACTGTTCTTCCTAATGTGACCCAGAAAGTAATTGGCCTTCTTTATTACAAGGACTCACTGCTGGCCCGTGTTCACCTTGTTGACCAGTAGGACCCCCAGGTCTTGTTTTCAAAGCAGCAAAGTTGCTTTCCAGCTAGTAAGCCCTCAGCCCGTAGCAGGAGCCAGCCCAGAACAAATGAACAAAGTACTCAGCATATGCATATTGTAAGCCTCAAGACAATCTAAGATAGCTGAACCAAAATAGCCTGTGAAAAGTCACAGAAAGTGCCTTTGTCTGTTTTATGGTGAAGGAAACTGAGCTGCAAAGAAGCAACTTCAGTAATACAGTCAAAAGCTGTATGTCTTTGAATTGTCACATTTCTGCTGCATGAGGTGTTAAGGACTTTCATTTTGTTTTTTAAATAGTTTTTATTTTTCAGTCTTGAAACTAAAAGCAACTTTATTGGGGCAAAGGAAAAAAAATGAAGTTTTTCATTGCGGGTAAATGTGAACTGTTCATTATTTACAGGAGAATAAATAGTTTGGATTCATAGTTTAGTTAGTTTACCACAGTGCTTTTAAATTATCCATCTTGCTTCATCCAGCAACTCCACCTGGCCCCTGAGAGTGAGAATGAAGGTTTCCTATGATAAGAGTGGCTTTAAATTTTGGCCTCAGCTTGATGGAGGGAGACCATGATCTGTCCTTAGGAACAATACATCTGTCAACTCAGGAGCAGAGGAACAAATAGCAGATCAAGGCAAAATCAGCAGTGCACTCATCTGAAAACAAAAACAACAACAATAACAACAACAACAACAGCAATATTTTTTTGAAAAGAGGGGTATAGAGTCAAAGTATAGTAACACAAAGCACCTCATATGATCAGTATAACAATGACAATTGAAAAGCAGTTAATTATTACAGTTGTTAGGAGGAGAAAGTCACCAAAAAGGTGAGAAAATATTTTGATCTGTTATTAATGAGAAAATGAAACGGATGGGAAGTTACATTTTTGATTCTGAATAGTGCACTAGAAACAGTGGAGAAGGGAGAGGGAAAGAAGAAACAGCTGAAAGGAATAGCTAGTGTGGAAGTGAACAAGGCTGAAGAACAGGTGAAACTTATGGACAAAAGAATGAGCTTACAGAAGAGGAAATGTGCACATTCACAGAAAGACGTGGTGTCACAGAGCCAGGAACCAGTGCGATGGCAGAAACATGCTCAGTGAGGATGAGATGACTGGGATGATGGGGAAAGAGGACGAAGAAGTGAGCTCTTCTTTCAGTTTTGTTATCCTATTTTGATATTAACTTTTCCTGTTACATAAAATAAGTGCTTAACCTCCCCATGCTCACATACACACAAAGCAGGTACAAAAACAACTGCAAGTTTTTGTGCTAATTAACCAGGTGATCTTTGTATAGTTCTTTAGATCTGTATATGATCTATTCCTTGACCTGGATTTTTTGCTACTTCAATTTTTGGTCTAGTCTTCTACAGTGGGAATAGTTCTGTTTCTATCTATTTAAATATTGTGGAGCAACATGCTCTCTAATGTAAAAAAAAAAAAAATGTTATTAGGACCTCTATGTACATAATGTAAAGAGTAGAGAAGTAGATATTGGTAATAGTATTTCAGAACGTGATGTAAAGCCTTAAACTTGCTTCTCCTCCTCCCCAAAATCTTTTGCCGTGTAGTAGCGCACAGTATGTAGTGTACTCTTGTGATTGAAGGCTTATGTTATTTTGAAATAGCAATATACAAAGAAGAAAATAACTTGACAGACATTTGTGATGATCAGACTAAAGTGTTCCCAGCTTAATTATCTTTCAGGTTGAAATATTTCTGCACGTCACAAATTAATGGTCCTGTAATATCACTTTAGTTCAGTGAATCTGGTGAGCAGTCAATCAGTTTCTAAGGACACTGCACCACAAGTAGGAAGAGGTAGAAATTTTCTGTTATACAAAGAAGACTCAGTTATTAAAGTCCCAAATCAACAGAGAAGCATAATGAAGCTGATTTTTGACCCAGTATCTTCTGTATAATGATAGCCAGCTCTTGATGATTAGAGAAGGAAAAAACATAAGTATCCAATGAAAATTTTTTTCAGGCATAGCCTCCTTGCTTTCTGAAGTCAGCAGCAGAGTCTAGTTCTGTCAGTGTGTTTGTGATATGGACATGTTAGACTGGTTATTTTTAAACTTACTACTTTAATACTCACCAATGCAATGATAATAATCAGTATTCAGTAATTTGAAAAGATTGCTTGTGCATATGAAACATGAGTTTTTGCTGTTTAATACATAAAAAACAACAACTCAGTTCATGACCTTTTGCCTTAAATTCATCAACTTTTGTCCGGATAGGAAGATTTCCCTTAAACATGACAAGTTCTGGGGGGGGAAAAAAAAAAAAGAAGTTTTAATATGTGAGATGAATACATTTGGTTTATATTATTTCTTTTTTTCCATTGCAGCCTTTGTCATGAGAATGGTTTCATGTTGTACCATTTTCTGCGCTCCTTACAACCTTTGTCACATGAATAAGATATCAGAACACTAATGACTAATATACAGTATTCTGTGTCTGCTGATACTATACTGTACTACCATGACCTTTGCAATATTATGTATTCTGATTGGCTGTCCATTTCACCTCTTCCCCACAAGTTAATAAGGCTGTAAAAAGGAGAGAACTTGAAATGGCCAGCCAGTCAAATTACAGAATATTGAAAAGGTCAGAGCAGTACAGCACACAGAAAAAAATTACGGAATATATGAGGCATTAAAATTCTTGTGACAATGATTATAACAAGAATGGAAAAGGATACCCATTTATGTTATTTCAATCTAGTGAACCCCATAGGATGATGGACCCAGGACAGCAGTAATTTACGCATCAGCAACCCCCAGGAGCTTTATTCACCTATTTACAGTAGCACTCAGTGACAGGAACACACATTTGCTCGGGAGCCCCCTTTGAACTGTCCACCCAAAAACAAACCCTCAAATGCAAATACTCACCAGCTACTGTGCTGTGTGAAGCTTAGCACTCTTAAGCAATGTTTTTTAATGGTTTATGTGTTTGTGTATCTTGTTAACATAAAGATGACCAGGGAATAGGTCAGGGCACCAGGCCTGTTCAAGAAGCCGGGCATTGGGCACCGGGTTCAAGAAGCTTTTGGATGATGCTCTCGGACAGATGGTCTGATTTTGGGGTGGAGATTTTTGGTTTAGATCCAGGAGTTGGACTCCATGATCCCTGCGGGTCCCTCCCAACCTGGGATGGTCTGTGATAGTCTATACTGATATTCTATTGATCAGTTTTATTTCAAGTTCACATAGTTTTTCAGTATGTTTATGGATACTCTTTAGCCCTAATTTCTTCATATGTTTAATTTTTTCCTGAAACATTGAGATACTTTGTTCTGGTCTTACTAACTAGGAATAAACTGGGAACAGCACACCTTTTACTCAAATTTTGGATTTAGGCCAAAAAAATCCTTCAGAAATATTGGCGAAAATATGGAGAGTCTTACTAGCAGGAAGGCTAGTGAAAGAATAAAACTATCATGATGCAAAACGATGAGATTAAGAAGTATGGGGAAGCCTTTCATATTTGTGAAGGGTTTAGATTTTTCGAGAGGTTATGGGGAATGTTTTCTCTGAACCACCCTTGATCTGAGTTCACATTTTGTAGAAGTGCTTGTCTTCCTAAGTTTTGAAGGACATGATGAGCCACTTCTTCTAGGATTTTTTTTCCTCCTTAGTCAGGTTGTTCTTGTTAGCTGTGTCTTGAGGGGGTCTGTCTTGCTGGAGTGCTTGTGACAGCTCAAGGCAGGAGTTATGAGGCAAAAATGTGCAGGAACAAGTAGGTGTTCTGATAGGAACCACTTGTCCAAAGTAAAACAATGTCTTTTAGGACTTTACCAGTGTCTGAGGCAGTTGCTGTCTAGGACTAGCAGCAGCCTTGCTGATAGGCTAAAGCAGGATGGGCGAGCAGGGTGGAGAAAAGTGCGCATATGAAAAATGGAAAAAGAGAGGCTTCATCCACTTATACTCACAAATAGAGTCCACACTGGAGCAGTCTAGGCAGGAGTGGCACGGAATGATATGACAGGGTTATCGCTGTATCGCTTTCCATCAGACTGAGCCTATGTCTGCATTTTCCAGCCCACTGAAAGCAAAGTTTAAGCAGTGAGAAGTGGCAAAGCTGCATACTGCAGGTCATCCCCAGCAAGACCTGCATTTTAAAGATGTTTTAATATTTCACTTGCTGGTAACAGTAACTTTTTTGGCTGGCAATACAGATAAAACACCTTTTGTCTGTGTAAAATTCAGTTTAGGAAACTTGTAAGCGCTTCTTGGGTTTTTATTAGAAGTAATGAGAAATTTTGAATTGCTATGTTGTCTAACTCATTGTAAATTTGCAAGTTCATTTTTGAGCTGAATAAAATGGTTATGTAATTACATACTTCTCCTAATTATTGAGTAATTATATACTTCTTATAATTGCCGAGTAATCACTCTGCTATAACTAGAATTTAATGTTACAACTAATTGTATAATTACTGTATATTAATGTTGTTATCAAGGCAACTTGGAATAGAGTGTTATCCTTTTAATTCTTTTTCCATTACTCTAAACTGTATTTTTTAAAAGATGTATAGTTAGCCATTGGAAGAAAGACTAATGGTGGAATAGAAATATCAGCAGAGGAAGTACATGCTTTCATTTTGGGCTCAGGTGGGTGAGAATAAAAATATTAACATGTTAAAACTGCACTGCAGATTGAAAAAACTTAAATTTTCTCATGAAATGGTACATAAATTGCTGTTAGGGAGCCTATCCTATGGATCTAGCCTATGTGCCTTGATCTATCAACAACTGGATTTTTATTTTTTTCCACCTATTGTAGGTGAAACATTTAAAAAATGCATCTCTTTTCACAGCCAGAAGAGTCTTTAAGAGTTTTGCATAAGTAGGACCTTAAGAATACGTATTTCAGACATTTCTAATGGCTTTATTGTTAATAAAGCAATACATACGTTTAATAGTCATGTTGCTTGGTGGGCGTCACAAAAAGTAAGTCACAGATTGCCTGGTGATGCACAGGAAAAATGTAGTAGATGATGGGAGAAAGGTGCTTTGTTGGATTGTGTCTACTCCCAAATCACACACAGGGACAGTTTCACAAAGATGCCTAAGGTGGGTTTAATAGACAAGAAATTACACCAACTAATGCAGATGCATTTTTCTAGTGCTGGCTGAATAGTCAGTGCACATAAGAGTAATGTCAGACTAAATAACTTAGTTTCTGCAAAACTGATATCTCTGTACATGGAATGTGTAAAACTTGATCGATCTTTTTGCATGATAGGAAGCTTTGTCTCCATTGCTGTTTATAAAATAGTGTCTCTAAGGCTAAGGCAAAATTTGGTGAACTTACCCCAGCTTTGTTCTCAGATATGTGAGTGAAATCTTCATTGAGCCAAAAAAAATAAAAAAGTAGTTAAGTGTCATGCTATTTTTTATTTTCTAGTCTTGCTCATCAGGTATTTTGGGGAGGTGTTTTTTTGATCTTTGAGCAGATGCTGGAAAGAATGTTTCTTACTGCAAAGGAGTAATTCTTAGGTAGACACTGGCATTAGCTTATACTGGTTGATAAACTCCTGAAGTAAGTGCTTTTCTAGTGAATTCAAGAAGTTGTACAAGTCTTACATAGCCATAAGAATTGGCCTTAACATTTCGACTGCTCCTGACCAGTTTGCATCTGCAGTTCTCACATAACTGCTCATGAACATGAGTAATTTCTGAAAACTGGTTGTCATCTGCAGCATATAGTGTGTGTGCGTGTATATATATATATATATAATAAAAGGTGTGTGTGTGTGTATATCAATCAGCTTTGCAACTGCATGGTTGCTCTGTTTATTTTTCAACTTCTATGAGTACAGGAAACCATTAGCAAAAAGAGGAGAAAATGGGGAACAATATTCTTCAAATTAGCCATTTTTTGTCATTACTGGTATTAATGGCAAATTTTCACTTGAGCAGAAGTCTCGCTTAAAGAACAGCAAACTGTAGAAGACACAAAGCCTAACATTTATTCTTCTTCCCCCTCAACCTTTTTTTTTTTTCTTAACAGCTAACGCTAATTATTCTGTTGTAAATGGCACTTGGATCTTACACAGCAGCAACGAATCCAATGTATGGGTACCCATTAAAGGACTGATTCCATTTTCTAACTACACAGTACAAGTGAACGCTTCCAACAGCCAGGGCAGCTTGATAAGTGATGCTATAACAATAGTCATGCCTCCAGGAGGTAAGTATGAAAAAGTACTGTTTCTGTGCATGTAACAATTACACAAATACTCTGTTAAACAAAACATTATTTATTATTGCAACTGAGGACTGGAAGCTAGAAGAATATGTTTGCATTAGTAGTTCTTACTGACAAAATTGTTCTTTTCAGCTTCTAATTTATCACATTGCTCAATTTAAAAAATAGAAAATGAAAACAAGTAGCTGCATAGATAACATTGAGTAAGTAAGAAGTGCATCATGTGCCTTTTTTGTTCTTTTTTTTTTCTGTGAATGGTGTTAGATTCTATTTTGGGGGGCTAATCTAACCTAAGAATGTAGAGTCATCTTCATTTTGCAGTCTGGTGTAACCTTAAGAAAGGCAATTTTAGCGTGCTGGTTTACAATGAATGATACTCTAAACCACTTTGGATATTATCTTAAAAAAACAAAACAAACAAAAAAATAAAATAACAGAATTGAGCAAATACTCTCTAAGTACTGCCTTTTTTTTTTTTTAACAATGAAAGCTCAAATTAACAGCTGATTTATATGTGTTACTTTTGTGTTCTCTTTTCATGGACATCCAAGTGAACTAGCTTTTGCTGAAGAAATGACACTGGAAACAATGAAGATGATTTCAAATCATAAAATGAGAGCCTAACTAAACTTGATCTTGAGAGATGTGTAGATATAGCTGATGAGCATAAATAGTGTAGACTGACATACATATAATGTGAAAGTAAAAACAAACAAATCCAATCAATCAAACAACAACAACAAACACTAAATAATACAATTACAAAAAAAAATTTACAGTTGGGACAATTTGCTTGCACCAAATGGATTGGTTTGGGGACAAACCAAGAGAAAGACTTCTGAAAATTGTATAAATAAAAAGTAGAATTTGTATGACATTATCAAGCAAGATGAAAAGGTTAAGTCCCATCACACTTTGTATTTTTCCAATCTGTTTGTTAAATTATAGGTATTATTAACACATACACATTCTCATATAATAATAAAACCACATATGAGTCATAGTGCTCACTTAAGACACAGATATGTCTAATCCCAGTGTCACTGTTCAATTTTGCATGAAGAAATAACGAAATCTGGTAGTGAAAATCTTACCAAATGAAAAAGTAAAGGATCTTTAAAGATAGACAAGGATGTGCACAAGTTTATGACAACCATTAAGATACACTTTCTTTCATCATTAGATTGTTGTTGATTACAATTAGAAAACTTATAGCTTTGAAATTATCTTTTTTATGACCTTGTGGTAGTTTAAAAGCAATACCTCATTGATTAAATAGGTTTTAGTTCATGCTTCCCTTTAGTTAATGATCTGAAAACGTATTATCCTGATTTACACATAAAATCATGCTGAAAAGCATGTGGCATTCACTAGGATATGTGTGTTTAAGTAGAATTAAATTAGCAGTGAGAGTTATTAAAGAAATCTTCCATAGTATTGTCCAGTGGACTGTGATCTGTAGTGAAATGAATAATAAATGAAGCACTACATATGAGAGAAGGACTCTCACACATTATATATCCTCACAATACATGTGCACATGTGCAGGCACGCACGCATTTATCTAGGACAATGTATGTTTAGTTTTTGATGTTGTTTACTATAAAGACTCTTTGAATGATATACAATTCCAATGCATAGTAAATTATGAGTAAAATGGTAGTTTTATGTTGGGCTATCTTCAGTGCCTTCACTGCCAAACACATTCTAAATCATTAAATGAAATGTGGATCTTACTAAAAACAGAAGGAATTCTATTTTTTACTTCAGTGGCCAAGATTTCACTTTGGCAGAAGTTACGTTTGTTCAAAGAATGAAACAGTTCTCATTACACACAAAATCACAGCCTTCCAATGAGTGTAAAAATGTAGTATTTTCTTCTTAAGGGTAACATAAAAAATGCTGTTCCTAAAATTTACTTTGTGGGGATTGCATTAGGGAACTTGATGGAACATTGTTTAATTGTGGGGTAGTGACAGAGAAGACAGGAGTGTTCCATTTTGAAGTTACTGCAAATAACTGTTTTTCAATTACTCTACGATTTTGGCTTCCAACATGCCTTTCCTTTGTTTAAACTTTATTTAAAATTTATTGCACATAATATAATGCACACTGAATCTTTGGTTTTACCTGATTGAATATATCTTAATTTCTCATCAAGCTGATTTGCCATGCTTAAAGTCGATGCTTAAAAAAAATCTTAGAAAAGGAATATATTTTATCTACGCTCTTGACTAAAATTGCAGTGCAGGTTCAAGAGTTCTTGGAAAGATTAAAAAAAATAAAAACTGAATCCAAATGTTAATCCATAAATATGAAACTTTCTTTTGACCCTTGGCCTGTAGTGGTCTGGAGTTACTAATGGGGTTAGGATTTCAACTCTTAATGGGACTTGGTGCATTAGTGTTTTGTATGCATGGAATTCAGCATTCAGTTTAATAAGTGGTTGACATTGGTGATGTCCCTTAATTTGCTTAAATCTAATTGGCTCTTTTATCAGTCAAACCTGTATGGATTGGCAATTGATCAGGAAGGGTCAGCCATGACTGTGCATGTATTTAAATGCTGGAACCACCAGTTAAAGTCACTGTTGCATAATAAGAAGCTGAAGCCATGAGAACAAATGATCTTCAGAGTCGGAAGGCAAAAGAAAGCGGAGAAGTTTTTCAGGTTGTTCAAGTTCAGAACAAAGGCATTATGGAGTATATAAATTTTAAATACACTGCTTTTTGCCTCAAGACTTAAAGCTTTTTTTTTCCAGATGAACTGAAATCTTGTCTGAAACTGTCTTTGTTACATCAAAGAACTTCATAGAAAGCTAAAAGAGATGGAAGAAGCATAAAAGGGCATAGTTTAAAATGATTAGTGACAAATTTCATACCGCAGAGGTAGAAGTAAATTTTTTTGAGTTTTATATTTTTTCCAAATAGAATAAATGTGTTCTATTTATCTTGTCCTAAATTGCTTTGGTAGAAGTTGTAAAAAATAATGTACTAGCCAAGGCTTCGCATTAATTTGAGGATGCCAGGTAGTAAAAGATCTGGAGAACAAATCGCTTTAAAATTAATTTAATTAGGTAAATGAATTGAAATGATACAGAGGATGTAAAACTGCAAAAATATGGGAGAAAATGTTCTGTACAGAGCACTTGGTTATATGTTTTTCTTCTTAATAAGTGTTGTTTCTTATGTAGGACCCCATGAATTTGGAAATTCTTTCTAGTAAGTGATGGTAAGCTAACAGGAAGTAAAGTTGCAGTCACTGCTGGTTAGATCTTATACTCTTGTTAAGTCCACTTGTTCCCTGCCCCTGAACACAGGGAAAAAATAATAATAATAATATGGAAGAAAACAAGAAGTCCAGCATGCAGAAATGAAGAAGAGGTAGCTTTGTTGAGAAGTAGGGGTGAACAGAGAACGCAGAGAGATGCAGGCTGCTAATCAGATGAGAAGCAGGAAGGTGGAGGCTAAGTCATCACCAATGAGAAAGAAAGCACAGAAAAGGGATGGAGTCCCAGACAACAGGAAGAAGTATGAAGCTTGTTGTGAGTAGTAATTCTATATCTTATTGCAGAGAGTTGTCTTTGTGTGGTTACCTGTGTTGGGCATTACCAGCCATAAACCTGGTGCTGCCTTATCTGCGAAGAGAATGGCCTTCAAATGTTGATATATGTTCCCGTTCCTCAAGTAATGCGTAAAAAGGGAGATACCCTGGGGGGGAAAAAAAAAAAAAAAAAAAAAAAAAGGAGGAGAGATGTGCCTAAGCAGTGAAGTGTCTTTTTAATCTCTGCCATAATCTATGGAGTATGTTGCTGGTTTATATGCTTGAGCTGTGATTTGCACAACACAGTAATGTCTAGCTGTGAAAGATGTCAGATTTTGCCTTGGACTTATAAGTACCTGCCCTTTGCTGGTCCCTTGTTTGTACACAGGTTGCTGCATATCTCTGCCCACAAGCTCAAGCTAGTTTTCAGAAGCAAAAAGCGAGCCTGTGTATTTATAGCTGTTGATGTTTGTTCACCATCTACAGAACATGGTGTCCTGCAGGCAAAGAATTTCAGCCACTGTTAGTTTAGGTAGCAGCACCTCTGAGACTGGATATTGAACCACATCATAGGATCATTGATCTTAATTATGCAAACAAATAAGACCAGATAGTACAACTTATTTTCACATCTGGAAACATTCGCTCATGCTAGTTAATCATTGGAGTAAACAGGCCTCCTTAGATGAAGGAATATTCAGTAAACAAAGCAAACTGATGCTTGCGAGGCCAGAATTATTTAGGAAAAAAAAACAAAGCTGAGTATGCTAAAATTTTCCTTGCGAGATAAGTTTATTTTTCTGATACTCAAGATCACATATATACAGTCACATGACAAAACTTGTTTTGAGAAAATTTCCCATATTTCAGATTTCAGGTATTTCTAAAAAATTTGTTGTTTTCTCATTTCTCTGCTTTTCTCTATTCTCCCCTCCACCTGAGAGTTCTGAATGAAAAAATTTTGACCATATCTTTTCTAGAGGTAGCCTAAGGAGAGAGTTGGATAGAGTAGGAAGGGGAAAAAAGATGCGCTGCATCTCTCATCAATGACCTAGCTAATTAAAGAGTGTCAGTGGCAAGCTGTGTAAATTGTCTGTTCTAGTTTCCCTGGTCCAGAAAGATGATTTCATAGGGTAGGATTGCAAAACTGCTTGTGTGGAAAAATGGGAGTTGTTCTAATGAAACTATAATTCTTCTCCAATCTCTGTATTACTGATATGATTGTTGTTTTCATTAGTTCTACTTTCTTCTTCTATTCCCCTCTCCCACTCTGTTCAGGACGTCTTTTAGCAAGTTCGTACTGTGATTATTCTTGGTTTTGGATGGCTGGTTTTGGTACTTTGGGTGGCAAGAAAAGAGAGGGGAAGTCTCATTCCTGAAAGGGTGTATCTTCTATGGGAGGCACAGAGGTGCCCACTTTCTGCTCATTTTTCTAAACCACAGCCAACTGTGGCTCAGCCTAACTCCACACATCATGAAGGACCACATCAGGGTTGCTCTAAATTGTACCCCTACTCCTAAAGCTGGAGATTAACAAAAGACAAAGACATTCCAACTGTCTTTTTTTTTTTTTCTTTTTTTCTTATTGCCTCCTTCCATTTTCCCTTGCATCTAGTCCTTTTGGGGCTTGGAAGATCCCCCGTAGTTCCAGCTATGCTGTTCCAGCATATCCTGTTCCCATGTTCTGGACATAGGAGAGCTTTTTCTGTCAGCTCTTTGCTTTCTGTCTTCCGGAGCTGCATAAAACAGGGCAAGAAGATCAACACTGCATTTTTAGTTGCCCAGGACATGGATGCTTTTTCTTGCTTGGGGACTGCTAGATGAGAAAGTGAGAACTGTGCAACAGCTTGAAATAGCCTATAGATCATCTCTAAGCAGGCAATTAACCTCTGTGTGGAGGTCTCAGTCCAGGTCTTTCTAAAACCTGAGCCTTAGCTTGAGATCCAGGCAGTACTTAATGTCTCTTGGAAGAAATCTGTGGTAGAGCAGATTTCACACTGGAAAACTACAGCTTGATTGGTCTTCTGAAAAACAAAGAGGTGTAGAGGTGGGAAAAATGGCCTGTTGTGGGATTTAGCTGCAGATCATTACTTAAAATGACTACCTACCATCACATAAACCTATTTCAGACCAATTTCAATTGTATGTTAAAAAGAACACAATTTAGATGAGATATACAATTTTTATATCATCTTATGCCTGAAGATGCTTTTTGTTTTCATTTTGTATAAATCTCAATCAAATTGTTCAGTACTGGAACTAAAGTCAACATTCTTTATACAATAAACTAGCCTGCTTCATCTGCTGAAGGAATTCTATAATAAAATTATATTGAGATTCCTAGTGAGAATATGCAGAATACATTTGAAAAATCACACCATTGTTGTCTTTTCATGTCACACCATGAATGTTGTCTTTCGAACCATTTTGCAGACATGTGCAAGTATTAGGAATTGGATCAATTTTTATGTTATTTTGCTTGCATGATTTACACTGCTTTTCTGAAACGTTCAGTTTTTATTATATTTATTTTTGACAACTGTCTCTATAGATTCCAAAAAAATGTCATTTCCATGAGTTGTCAGCAAACGAAAATGTCTGGTGGTTTTTTTTTGTTGTTGTTGTTATTTTAAACTGTATTTTCTGCTCTCAAAGCCTCTAGATTATGGAAGTTAGTCTGCTGATCATAAAACACTTGAGTAAAGTGGCAACATTTTTTTTGAACTACTTTGCACTGTTGAGGATGGACGTTCATCTGTTCGCAGTGAACTCTTATGTATTCTTATGTTTGCGTATTAAAAAAAAAAAAAAAGCTGAAGGGAAAAAAAATCAGGATGTCTCAAGATTTTCCCAAGGGTTAAAATGTAGAGTGGAGCAAGTCACCATTTTTTCCTCTCTCTAGCTGGGGACAAATACAGACATGTTCTTTCTTAAACATGATGGGCATAAAAGTGTTTTTGTTTTTTTTTTTTTTATTTTTTTGCTGCTTGCCTGTCAGGATAAATATAACTCCTAATTGGGAGGGTTTTGTGAAGTTTGGAAATAGATCTAAAATTGAATTAAAAAATCTTAAACTTTATAATCTGAATTTTTAAAACATACTGCAGAATTAAAATATTTTTCTTCCATGAAGTTATTTAAGTTTTTTGTTTGTTTGTTTGTTTTTTGCTGCTTTTTCCTCATATATTGATTCTCATTCTGGAACATCTCTGCCATCATCTTTGTGCTAGTTTTCTGAGTCCTTAAGAGGAAATAAGCTTCTCTATAAAGATGAAAAGGGAGAGAGAAGGGAAAATGGGTGTGAATCAGTGATTAGAGCCACCATTTTTCCTCTGGTGTCCCTATAAGGCAGTGCAGATTTATGTTACCCTCTTTCTTAGAGTTAAGGTGGCCATTGGGGTCTATAGTCATTTCTGACATTTTGCATTTTTTCCCCACTGTGCTTTTCTTACTAAACATTTATTTTTGTGTCTGCACACATGTGCATATGTGCACACACAATATGTGTATGATATATTAGTATATGAGCATTCATGCATAAATACTGGATTTTTGCCTGTTTCTCTTTGGGTCTGTATGCAGGTCTGATTTGTACTTCTGACAAGGAAATACTACCATTTTAGAAAGATTAATTCCAGGTTAGTAAAATAAAAGAGAAAGAGAATTCATGTATTTCATATTATCGTGGGATACATCCAGGATTCAATTGTAATAATTCTTACTATTTATATACTGAGATATTTACCTTTAGGTTTTTTGAGATATTTGCTGACTCAGCTTCCCAGTAGGCTTGTTACTGTTACTTCCATTTTACAGACATATTTGCAAAGAGAAAGGCAAGAAAAGGAAGGTAAAGAGACTTTATATTAATTGTAGTGCTGATAAGTATAATATGCACATTAGAAAGTTTGGCAGCCTCTGATCTTGTTCCCCAGCTTAGACTGGGATTGCCTCTGCATGAAAGGTGTCACCAAAGTTGAATATGCCCACTGTGTACACAGAAAACAAGTGAATTCAGGTTGACTGATTTGGGATTATCTAAACAGTTCTTACAGAGCATGTAGAAAGAAAAGAAATTGATTGAGTGAAACGATGACATTATATGAAGAAAGAATACGTCCCTTTTCTCTATTTGTTCTTTCACTGAAGTGGTGATTGCTCTTACATACTAAGAACTGTATTTGAAATAGTTGTTCCTAAGAAATTGATAGTGCTGTCCAAAAAATTGAACGGGATGTTCCCAATGATTGTAATCTGAATTAAGCAGCTGTAAACTTTCTGTGATGAAAATGTAGTCCTTTCAGTCTGTGTTTTAAAAATGAACAAAGGAGGGAAAGTGTTCCCTTCATCTTAACTTTTTGTCAAAAGAAAGACTGTTTTGTAGAGAATAAATGTTGCCAAGGTTTTCTTTTACCTCAGTATATGGCGATGTATGTACAGATTGGAGTAAATGCTGTGACATTTCTTATGGCATATAAGGCAAAAAAAATACAGGCAACCTGGCTTGGGTTTGAATGAAACGTGACGGTGTTACTGAGACTGTTTATCAATTAGGCTACCTAATTTTGAACAAGAAAACAGTAGCCAAGGTCTTCTCAGTAAAAAGTATTTGGAACAGATCATTCATTGTTGTACATTGACACACTTCCACTGATTTCAGTGGATTTATCTGTTCTTCAGCTAGTGCTGAAGAACTGAAGCCAAGAGTTAATTCATATAAATGGTTTATTTGCTACAGGTATCTAGAACAGGACATTAACTGATGAGCAGCTATTTAACAATGCGGTATGAACATCCCTGTGTGGATGGGTTGGGTATAAAAGGTTGTAATCCTTTTACCTTATTCATCAGATAAACCAACTGTATATTTTGCATGGATTATTTCCATGTGTGAATAAGCTTGTCTGAATTGCTTTCCATTCACTTTAAATTTTAAATATTTTGCTTCAGTGGATAACATATTTCTGTCAATTGAAATGCTGTTTTTAGCGGGGGACCAATCCATAAAAACAGATAGGGATTTTTGCCATAGTCTTGTGGAACAGGGGTGTCACCTTTCATAGAATCACAGAATCACACAGAATCATCTAGGTTGGAAGAGACCTCCAAGATCACCCAGTCCAACCTCTTACCTAATACTAACATGTCCTCCACTAAACCATATCACTAAGCTCAACATCTAAACGTCTCTTAAAGACCTCCAGGGATGGTGACTCAACCACCTCCCTGGGCAGCCTATTCCAATGCCTAACAACCCTTTCAGTAAAGAAGTTCTTCCTAATATCCAACCTAAACCTCCCCTGGCACAACTTTAGCCCATTCCCCCTCGTCCTGTCACCAGGCATATGGGAGAATAGACCAACCCCCACCTCACTACAGCCTCCTTTAAGGTAACTGTAGAGAGCGATAAGGTCGCCCCTGAGCCTCCTCTTCTCCAGGCTGAACAACCCCAGCTCCCTCAGCCGCTCCTCATAAGACTTGTTCTCCAGACCCCTCACCAGCCTCGTCGCCCTTCTCTGGACTCACCTGAGCACCTCGATGTCCTTCTTGTAGCGAGGGGCCCAAAACTGAACACAGTACTCGAGGTGCGGCCTCAAATATATTCTATTCATATTCTGTTGTAGCTTATCTCTGTTAGAGCACTGGCCACAAAAAAGAAGGAGATCTGGATTGTTTATCCTAAGTGACTGACATTCCCATCTCCCACTTTCCTGGGCAGCATACTGATCTCCGGGTTTATGAACAAGGAAGGCAGAATATGGCCCATCTCTCCTGCTGAAAGTCTGCTACTGAGAAAAAAAAAAAGAGATACCTTATTTATTGAGGGAGAAGACAGAGCAGGCACTATTATAACCCAGGGGTAAGGCCACTACTTTGGTTGGGGTTAAGCGGTGTGCATGTTGGCAGCAAAGGGGTTGAGGGAGCAGGTCGTGGCTTCTGGGCATTTGTGGATCTGGGTTCATTGGTGTTGATACTCAGCATGAACATGAGAATGTGATCCTGTTGCTTTTTTTTCCTAATACAGCATAATTCATTGATACTGCAGCTGCTGTACTAGACTGTAACGTGAAGTGACAGCCATAGCATTGTAGTTGGCAGTTTTGAGAAGTGATAAGAATTCTTGTTTACTCTGTAAATGTGATAGTTTGGATTTGTTCGACTTGGCCTCATATGTTACAAAAGAGAATAATATACAGTGTTTTGTTGCCATTTCCCTAATTATAATAGTTTTATTTCCAGAACTAAATTCCTGATTCTGCTCTTTGCTATTGTGCAGATTAGCCCCCTGAGAGTTTTGTGTGTTGATCAATGGCGGGATTTGGTTATATCAGGAAAAACACTCTATACTGTTAATGACGACAGATACAATTAAATTAATTCTCTGCTATTTCCTTTGATGTACACACATTTTCCCCATTAATATTGATAGGCTTTAGAAGCACAAGCACGTGTTGGGAGGGAAGCAAGATCCTCAATGTTGTATTTTGCTCTTTGTGGAGCTGACTATATCACTTTGTGTCTAAATGTAAGGAAAGCTGCTGACAGTTTTGATGTATTAAATTATAACTGAGAACTAATTCAAGGATCAAAGATGCTCTTTGGGAAAGCTCACTTTAGTGGTAGGAAAAATCATTACCTTTTTTCCCAGTCTCATATATTTGTACTGTATGTCTTGGAAATATCATTCCCTACAGTTTCTGAATCTTGATGTTTAATTTAACACGAAGGTCTTTGAGCAGCACAATGGGAGGGGGTCTTCTGCTAGTAAAACCTCGTAGAAGGAAATTGAAATGTACATGTTTTTTTCTCATTTATCAAAGAAGTGCAAAAATCTAAACTGACATTTTATATCAAATGAATTATGAACTGTGTACTTTGTACCTAAGGGAACAACAACTAAATTAGACTTTTGTTAAAAAGAGAGAGAGAGAAAAAATAGGCTTTTAATAAAATATACAATCATTTTTGGTATTTCATCTGAACCTGACATATGCTGTGCTTTGCAGAAGGAAACTAGAGTAGGCTGCTTCAAAGGCTATATGCTGTAGAGTGAATTGTGAAGCAGGTAGTGATAACACACACACAAATCAGAGTTTCCACTTAATAAGTATTGTTGGTTTGATATATTTGTTTTCAGCCATGTCCAACTCAGGTGAATGGGAAAAGATAATATGCTTTTTAATAGCTTGAAGACGGAAGCAAATAATAAATGTCTTTTTTATTATTCCATTTATGAGAATGTGGTTGCTACTGAAAAACACAAGGAACAAAATTTTAGAAGATGCTCGATAGAAGTGTGAGGGTAAATTTTCAAACAATTATGTCCTCAATATTTTAAGAGTATGACTTCCAATATCTTTAAGTGAGCAAAACTTCCTTCTGCCCAAAGAAAGGACTCTCCGTAAAGTTAGAGTTTGTAAAGTTTATGAGATTTTGTACATTCCCAATTTCTGAATTTCCTCCATGAATTTCAGTGGGAATATATTTATTTCAGTGCATTGACATAGAAGACACTTTGATATTGTTGTGATAAGCACCTACACCTTAGGGAAAATTGGAAATGAGAAGCTGAAATTCCATGGTTTCTTTGACAACATATTCCCTAGTGCACTCCTGTGGTGGTTTTTGATATATGAACAAAATATCTAAGAACTAGCTGCTTTTCTCGTATGTCATATACATATATTTCATAAAGATATATTTAAGAAGATTAAGAAAGTTAGAATACAGAAAAACTTCCAGAAACTCTGCAAGCTCCTTGCAGAAAACAAAGATGTATGAACAGTGATTGTGGGAATATTATACCATGAACATATAACAAAATCTGAAACATGATGAGACCAGCTGTGTTTGTAGCTTTGGTACTATTTTATATCAGTACTGTCAGGAGGCTAGAAACTAAGCCAAAGCTGTAACATGATGCATTTGTGATGGCACAACATTTGCCCAGTGACAGGACAAGAGGCAACGGGCACAGGAGGTTCTGGCTCAATATGAGGGGGGACTTGTTTACTGTGAGGGTGACAGAGCACTGGGACAGGTTGCCCAGAGAGTCTCCTTCTCTGGAGATATTCAAAACCCACCTGGATGGGCATTCCTGCGCAATGTTCTCTAGGTGATCCTGCTTGGCAGGAGGTTTGGACTCAATGATCTTCAGAGGTCCCTGCCAACCTCAGCCATTCTGTGATTCTGTGAACCTCAGCTGAGATATCCAAGTGTACTCACACCCAAGGAAGCAGTACCTTGGTCTTTAGATAACCCAAGCAAAGTCACAACTCCCAGTAATTATAAAATCATCTGATCCTTTGAAAAGTGACTCTGCTGTCAAGAATGGTCTACTTATTGCTATAAACAGTAGTGTTATAGCTGTTTTTAATGAAAAGTAAAATGATTGTTTTTCCTTGTTCATAACTAAGATTTAATTTTATTATTCAACAGTGCTTTTTCTAAATGTTCTTTCCATTTATAAATCATAGTACTATACAGTATTTGATTCAAAACAACATTCAAATAAACATGTAAATGCTACTGGAAATGTGGCAGTGTAAATGCCTGTTTTTCTGTTGCAGAAAGGGAAGTAGAAGAGGTGACAGGTAGAGGGGATGCAGTGTTTTGGGGGAGCCACAGCAGAGAGCTGATTCCCTCTGGGCATGCTGGAGAGTCAGACTTTCTGCTCACACTTTCTGTGGAAGAGATGGGGACAGTGACTGTAGGTGGAAAGAAACATTTCCTTCTTTCTCAACGCCTGTGTCTGATTTTCCTTATAATAGGACATTGACAGTCAGATTTGGGTTTGTGTTTTGTTTTGTTTGTGATTGCCATGTATCCCATAAAGAAGTTAATTATTAGTTGTGAACCAAATCCAGCTTTGTGTTGCCTAGATAGTAATCCAGGAACTTGGGGAAAACTCTTTTTCTTCTCTTTCTTCAAATGGGAAAGGATTTGAGGGTAAAACTGTCTGTTGTTACAGCTTCGGTTGAGTCACGTCCAAAAGGTAGTCCAGTGACCTGGATCTTACTGGTACACAGGACACTCAAGATATAATAAGACTGCATCACCCAGTGTGCATAGTGGCTCTCTGACACCAGCTAATCTGTCACCTTGTCAGCTTGGTTTTCTATTTATGGACACTAGTGAGCTTGGATTCCATCAGAAATGTCAGTATTTCATACCATCTTCTATATATTGCAGAGAAATTTATGGATTAAAAATAAATATAGGTAATATTATTGAGGATCCAAATTATTTGAAAAATTGTGTTGTTCTCCAGTCTGTAAATTTAAGGATATATCTACTGATTCTTTGTTAAAATGCACATCAATGGCATGGTAGAGAATTCTGTGAGTGGTGGTCCACTGGCACATTCATACTGTGGGTGTACGCACACTGCCCGCATTTGAACCAGGAGACTTACTTAACTAGAACATTTGTAACTTTTCCGTTATCTAATTTTTATTATTTATTTTTTTTTAGCATTCATTTAGGTTGCTATATTTTCTTAGTTTCTCTTGCCAAATTGAGTGGAGATATAGCAACAATCATTTGCAGAAACCACTTCCACTTGCTTGTGTGGAGTGCTGCTTTCTGATTTTGAATATCCTATGTCATCCCTTTTCTTACAGTCATAGAATAAAAGATACAGCATATCAGAATTCATTTTCAGCAGGCCTCAACTGGGCACTTCAGAAAAGGTGTTTACCTTTTCTTGTTTCTTTGTTCCTTCTTCATCTTCTGTGATGTTAGAGCCCATCGTTAAGTTATTAGGCCAAAGAAGAATTCATGAGGAAATCATCTTGTTCATCTTTTGTCTTCAAAACTGTATGTATTGTTTGAGGTAAGATGTTTGTTTTATCTGATGGAAGTGCCGGGTCCTGCACCTGGGACGGGGCAACCCTGGCTATACGTACAGACTGGGCGATGAGACGCTGGAGAGCAGCCCCGCAGAGAGGGATCTGGGGGTTGTGGTTGACAGCAAGTTGAACATGAGCCAGCAGTGTGCCCTGGCAGCCAGGAGGGCCAACCGTATCCTGGGGTGCATCAAGCACAGCATCGCTAGTCGGTCGAGGGAAGTGATTGTCCCGCTCTACTCTGCGCTGGTGCAGCCTCACCTCGAGTACTGTGTGCAGTTCTGGGCACCACAGTACAAAAAGGACATTAAACTGTCGGAGAGTGTCCAGAGGAGGGCGACGAAGATGGTGAAGGGCCTAGAGGGGAAGACATATGAGGAGTGGCTGAGGTCACTGGGCCTGTTCAGCCTGGAGAAGAGGAGACTGAGGGGAGACCTCATCGCAGTCTACAACTTCCTCACGAGAGGGAGTGGAGAGGCAGGTGACCTATTCTCTGTTATCACCAGTGACAGGACCCATGGGAACGGTGTTAAGCTGAGGCAGGGGAAGTTTAGGCTGGACATCAGGAAGAGGTTCTTCACCGAGAGGGTGGTCGCACACTGGAACAGGCTCCCCAGGGAAGTAGTCACTGCACCAAGCCTGTCGGAGCTTAAGAAGCGATTGGACTGTGCACTAAGTCGCATGGTCTAAACTTTTGGGCAGACCTGTGTGGTGCCAGGAGTTGGACTTGATGATCCTTATGGGTCCCTTCCAACTCGGGATATTCTATGATTCTATGAATTTCCAGTTTGAAATCCTTCTTGCAGCAGTTTGATCTCTTTACTGTATGTCCTTTTTAACCAGGATTCAGAGATTCTCTTTGTCTTTACTTTTTATTTTTGGTGAAGTTGAATATTACTATATGTCTATCACCTTGCTCTCTTCTATTCTTTAAGCTGCAAAGGTTTAGACTTCCTTCCCTGGCCTTTTCTCAAGCAACAGTGACTTCATTTGCTTTATTTTGTTTCTTTGGGGACTTGCATGTTTTCAGAGCTAATGAACTTACAAAAGAAAATTGTTCTAGACTCTACCAGCTCCTTTATCGGCATCCTAAGTTACTCTCCTTGCAACCAGCCATACTGGCAACATAGGACTAAGAGTAGTCTCTCATCTGTTGTCTCAGAGCTCATCTCACACTCTTTACCATCACAGAAGATGATTATTCTGCCTTCCTACCATCTGATCAATGGTTTTAAAGCCTTTCAGGACTTCCTCAAGTGGACTATTTGTTTCCTTTGTGTTTCATTGATATAAGTAGCTAACTTGCCTACTTACCTGTACTTTTCACCACATGTCAACAGGGGGAGTAGCCATGCTCAAAATAATATTGTTGCTACTGTTAGCTAGCCTTCACCATGTACTGGATAGATCTTTCTCTGACAGTTCAGCTGCTGAAATCTTGGAAATACCATGTTTGTTCCAGGAATGTGAATTTTTGTGTCTCAGTATAAGCTCATCCTCTTGCTGCTGTGTCAAATTAGAGGGCTAATCAACAGTACTATCTATTGGGAATAATTATATTCCTCTGCCATCTTTCAGTTCAGTATGAAAAATTATTAAGTCATAAACAATCATGAACATTGAAGGGCGGGTTTCCTGATTATTGAATCACAGAATATCCAAGTTGGAAGAGACCCACAAGGATCATCAAGTCCAACTCCTGGGTCCCCAAAAACCACCACAAAAAAAAAAAAAAATCAGACCATGTGTCTGAGAGCACAGTCTAAACACTTCTTGAATTCCAGCAGGCTCGGTGCTGTGACCACTGCCCTGGGGAGCCTGTCCCAGTGCCCGACCACCTTCTCAGTGAAGAACCTTTCCCTAACACCCAGCCTGACCCTCCCCTGTCCCAGCTCCATGCCATGCCCTCGGGTCCTGTCGCTGTCCCCAGAGAGCAGAGCTCAGCGCCTGCCCCTCCGTTCCCCTCGTGAGGCAGCTGCAGGCCGCCATGAGGCCTCCCCTCAGCCTGCTCTGCTCTGGGCTGAACAAACCAACAGACCTCAGCCTCTCCTTATACGTCTTCCCCTCTAGGTCCTTCACCATCTTTATTGCCCTTCTCTGGATACTCTCTTTATATTATATATATATATATATATGTTTTATTATTCTTATACTGTGGTGCCCAAAATTGCATGCAGTACTCAAGGTGAGGCCTCACCAGCACAGATTAGAGCGAGACAATCCCTTCCCTTGACTGGCTAGCAACGACGTTCTTGATGCACGTTCCTTCCATCTGACGAGTACCTTCCATCTGATTCATGTGCTAGGTTTTCATCTCTGATTCTTGAAATGCACTTCAAATGGCCGTTGATGGAAAGGGTGAAGTCCTCCTGAGTAATTAACTGCGGTTATTGCTCTGGTTGTGACATCATCTTAGTTACAGAAATTGTAGCTACCTGAGAACTGGTTCATTTCAAATATGAAGGAAAATGCTTGTAAGTCAGCAGCCTGCAGTTTTTTGCAATTATACCATCAACATTAAGAAGGAAACTTCAGTTTAGCTAAGCATCTCATTGCCAGTACTCTGTGAGACTACCACCAGAGGTGAGAAGTGCCAGTGTTTCCAGCAATGTGAAAGCTAGTTTACTTGCCTAGCTCTCTGCCAGCAGGTATCAGTTGTAAGGGAACCTGCAAGACTTTGAAGATGATGCAAAATTCTCTCCAAAAAGAAGAAGAACAATATTCATTTCTAAAGCTGCTTCATGTAGGAAGCTGAAGATATTACTTGAAGATGGACAGAATCCTGTTCCCTCCCCTCTTGCCACATCTGTTCCCTCAAGTAAGGAAAAGTGGCAGATCTGATAGTTTCTCAAAGCTAACTCACAGAGGTATTTCACTTTGCAGGTAGCTTGAGTCACAAATGACCTATAATAGTTGTTTAATTATGATTTCTGCCCGATTTTGCAACATCAATTCTTATGTTTTTTCCTCATGGTCTTTTTTTTTTTTTTTTAATTAATTTTGTGATATGACAGTTATTGGCTAGGCATCCTTTTAAATAATCTGATGAATAATTAGCTTTACTGGGCAGTTATAAATTCTATCCAGTGTCTTTATTACAGGTATTATAACCATTAATCATTCAGCTAATTGCTTACTGGCATTCTTCTGTAGTTTTTAGAGTTTAGCAAAGTTCATGCTGAGTAGTGTGGATAAACTTTGCAGAGCATGAGAGAAGAAAGGCAGGTTACCTCTTAAATAAAGGTAAAGGAGACAAGTCTGTAAAACATTTTTATAATGTTGATTTCAGTAAAATATAGCACTTAGGAAAGGCATCTCTTACACAAATTTTTACTTGAGACCCATATGTTGATTAGAAATATTGAGGCTGTACATGGGGGAAAACTCATGAAAAGGAGGGTGAGGTCTGATTTTGTTTTTCTTTACAGCAGTATTAATCAGGAATAAGTAAGCTCGTTCTGGGATTTCATAAGAGCATTGTCTTAAAGTTCACTTCTGCAGGCCGTGGAGTAAAGTGTGAGTTGATTTTTCAAGCCTTACTGAAATTGTACTTTGCAGCTTAGAACACCAAATACTGCAAATGGAGGAAAATTTGCAGTTAAAGCTTGCATACTCGGTCCAGTTAAAGATAAATTTTAGATTTTCAAACTGATTATTTACAATTTTCCGAATGTTATTATGCCTAACTAGTGTAAGTAACGTTAATGCTAAAAACAAACAGCTATACAAAGTGACCCCTTCTCAGATGAAATTACTATTAAAGCAGATCTATAACACAGGATAGATCATGAAGAGAGAACAAGATGTTTTTGTACTCTGTTTATGTCATGCTTCTGAAAGGAAAATTTCAAGAACATTAGGTATGAACAGGTTTGTATTTACTGGGAAGTTTAAGGAGACATTAAGCTAGAGCTTTATGTCTCTTTAGTTGTTTTTTCCCAGAGTGCTTACCATACTTTTTGAGCCCCAGACTGGGGCAAGCAAGAAGGCCACTATGGACCTTCCACATTGTATATTCCAAAATGTATTGATTTATGTTGAATAGGACATGTAACAGAAAGTTAAACTAGAGCTATGTTGTCCCTGGTAGATATATTATGAGATGGAACAATATCTGTAACTGAAAACATAAATCAGTGAAATTATAAAATTAAAAATAAAATTCAAGAATACTGTATACATTCATTAGTCACTGAGTAGGTGGAAAACAATTTGGTGAAATATAAGCATTAAATGAAAAATCAAAATTACTCAGTGTATTCAATATATACTGAGTAGGAAAAATGACTGGAAAAAAGAGGGTTAAAAAACAAACCAGAGTAAACTTCAATGAACCTGTGAAGATAAGAAACAGAAAAAAAGCAATCTTGCCAACAGATAAAGGTTTATAACTAGCATGTCCTTCTATTGATGACATATGGCCCAGCATCATGGCCTGCCTTTTGGTTAAATGAAAAAAAAAAACAAAACAAAACAACAAACAAACAAAAAACACTCACGGCCATGTTGAGAATTATGGAGAATGCAATGACTAGAATTATTTGGACTGCACAAACAACTAGATAACAGGCATACCTGGGAAAATCAGGAGAAACAAATGTCAATGTGCAGAACATATTGCCATAAAAAGTGCTGTAATGAGATGATCTCAGTATGGGCACCTAAAATAGAAAATGAATCAGGAGTATCTAAACAACCAATGCAATGAGATAAAGAAATGGTGTTTGTGAATTGAACCTGGAAAAGAGGGAGAGTAGCCATGACTGAGCAAGACATTCATCTAAAGGCAGTCTGACTGAAACTGTTCCTTGCTGTTATGGTACAAACTGCAGAGAGTTTATTTTCATTCCTTTGTAGTTAAATACCTTCTGTTATCATTTGCATACACATGTGTATGAAAAATATTTAGATAAGATGCATCAGCTCTCCTAAATATTTCTTACTTGCAGATGTAGGGAATTGTAGAGTTACATTTGCATACTCCCAAAATCTTCTAGCTGCTTATCTGAAGATATTGTGGATACAGAATGGCCAATATATGTCTGATCATTGTTAAACGTGGTGTCACTTTACCAAAGTTGCAGTGAGATGACACCACACTGGTGGATATCAAAACAAGCTCTTCTGACTTTTCTTCATCATATTAAAAATTAATAGTGAAGACATTTTTTAGAAGTAGATAGCTTATTGTCCTAATAGTTCACTTTTAATAATCCTTCCTAAACTCTTCTGCTTTTAGATAATTTAAGTTACAGGTATATTTTTATGGTAAGTATAATGAATATTTCTCAGAAAAGTAGGCTGTTAACATGAAGTAAACATTTAAGTGCAATCATTTAATATAATGCTTGCTGCCCTAACATAAATACTTACAAAGCTGACTACTACTGCATATGCTACTTAAGATGAAGAAA
The DNA here is from genome assembly GCF_964211835.1 of Anser anser. Taxonomy (NCBI): domain Eukaryota; kingdom Metazoa; phylum Chordata; class Aves; order Anseriformes; family Anatidae; genus Anser; species Anser anser. The sequence continues at coordinate 102,231,545 of NC_139722.1, forward strand.
TTGAAGCAAGAAGTTAAAACACTTTTCAAAGATTGTTTAGCATACTAGCTGCAGAGCAGCGATCAGGTCTTTCCTGACTCATCTGCATGTAACTGAATGACTAGAATACAGTATCTTATTGTCAGAATTAAACAGTCCAGTTTTTATTATTTTGTGGGGTTGTTAATTAATTAATATTTGATTAAAACTGACATCTGATTAAATATCTTACTCTGCTTTTTTAATCTCTTCATAGACAAAGTGTGACTTTCTACCCTGCTAAATGAGGATTTACTGGGCTAGATGTTGATTCAGTAGGTTGCAAGTGGAGTGGTTGCCCCCTGAGGGTCATATTAAAGCTTGAGGGGAGCTTTTTGAGCAACATTGCATCTTAAAGACGATATATCAAGCTGATAGATACATGGCTCTTCTGTTGAGAAATTTTCAGTAGAATTATTGCTGGTTGCCAGTTATTACTTGGGTAGTAAGGAGTCTCTTGGGAATATGGATCGGATAAAAAGGGTTAAGCTGAGGGAAATGTTACAATGAAGACCTTGGTGAGGAGGAGTGTTTGCAATAGTCAAAGGATGTTTTGTGTGCAATTTAGAATTACCTTTTTTTTTTTTTTTTTGGAGAAGTGCTCTGTAGTTTTAATGATCAAAATGTGATTAGTTTTACAGAGCACCTTCTTCATTATGACTCAGCAGAGACTCCAGAACTTCTTTGCTGTACAGTCCTGTCCCATTCCTTTTGGAAGAGCAGGTTAAGGACATTCTCTGCAACCTACAGGAAATCTTTTCAATGAAATAAATTTGCAAAATATTCAAATGTGTTTGTTTGAAAGTAGTGAGGTAGGCCTGTTTTACAGGTCAGTTGACTTTCACAGAAGAGCTTTGTCTAAATTTTCCACACTTTCCTATGTTGGGCTTTTGTTGGTAGAAGAGATTTGAACATTTAGCTGAGATTACCTACACAATTAAAATAACATCTGCACTGTGAATTGTTATTGACATTTAGGCAGCTACATCTTTGTTTTTTGATGAACATTCCTGTATCACTATAATAACCACCACTATACATACATAAAGATTAATCAGAGCTTTTACTTTGTGGATCTCAGGGAGCTTTACAAAAAAGGATAAGTATTATTATCTCCATTTAACAGATTGAGAAATGAAAGACAAAGGTGATGTGTTCTTACAGAGCTGGAAATAAATTTAACGCTTTGCCTCCTCAGTGAGTTGCTTGTACTGGCTTCTCAATAACAATGTGAACTTTGGCTTACTGGCCAAATCACAACTCAGCTAATTAGATTAATTGTTAGAGGTAGCTTTTCTCCTGTGTAGAACTTCTCTGTGCACTTAAACAATAGGTGCATATTAAGCTACAGACAGTTCAGTTTTAAATGAGGTAGTACCCTGCTTTGAAGGGATATTGAGTCTTTCTTTTAGTGTCAGCTTGTGAAAACACTTTAAAATCCTTTAACAAAAGTTATTATATTGATTGTGCCGTCCTTCTTGTTGCTGAGCTTGCCTGCTAACAACTTTAGTAAGCACTTTATAAGGAAATGCCAAAATAATTCATGATTATCTGTGAGCACTGTACTTAATCCTGTATTGCGCAACTCAACTCTAACATTAGTTATGTTGCTGCTAAACAGAGCAGTGTTAACTGAGGTAAATATATGTTCTCCATTTTACTCAGAGTGTAATTTAATTCACATACAGAGGCATTTGGTGTGCAGATGTTTGGTTTTGATGGCTCAGCTGGAGGGATGTCAGTGGTTGTTCATGTTAAATCAGCCATTTTTTTTTCCGTCAGAGTTGAGGTGCTCTCAGGCTCTTGATTGGCCTTGAATGTATTTGCAAGGGATTTGCAGGCCATGAATTACTTTAGCTTCAGACATCTCCTGGATTTAGAAACAGTAAAGTTTCAAGTTTATTTGGAATTCAGCAGAGTCTCATTGCCTAGGTCTAGATAATGACAACAAGAGGGAGTATCCAAATGTGGCCAGGCTGGCTAAAGCCCCAAAATTTTATTTCACCTTTTTCATGGTAACAGAGAAAAAAGGGAACTTTTTATCTTATGTGAACTGGAGGACCATGAACTTAAGGGAAAGGAAATGAGTCTGCAGATTGCAGCAAGCCATGTCTTGTACCTTTCCGTACAATTTGGAGTTCCCCAGTCATAAGTATGCAAAGTCAAAGTCAACCTTCTAGACGCTAGTTCGCATATCACATATTTCACACACATAGTATGCCTATGTCAGTATAAATTTAAAAATGTGGTATATGACTGGTGACTTTTTTCAGAGTTGATGCTATCCTTTCATTTGTTCTAGGGAGAGAAGGATTCGGACAGTGTTTCCAGTGTTTCACAGTCTGTTGCTTCCCTCTTAGTAACCACTCATATTCGGGTGGTAAATGAAGATCATAAAACTTACTGTAAAATACTGTTCATTCATCTTACAACTTTCGCCTTGAGGCTTACAACTACACCTTAAATTACAGATCTGTGAGACTGTTTTTATAACAGAGAGAAACAAGAAATAACGGCAACCAGAATTTCTGTTGGAATGACCAAGGAAAAACGCAAATGGTAACTACTGGACTATGAAACGCAAAACTATTACACAAGTTTAAATGACAAAGGCAGTGACTTTCCAGTGTTTTAACTCATTGGAAAAGAGCTACAGAGCTACAGACATGCACTGTATATAAAAGTTCCAGATGTGTTTATGTACAGAAAGTTTCTCTAACAGATTGTTTTCTTTTTAAAGAAAAACATGCAAAGCCATAAACTCCCAGGTGCAAGTTGGCATAGTTCTTTTTACTGCATACAGGGAAATTTGCAGCAGTTAAAGGTCATTCATAGCATTACTAATGACAGATTTTGATCTGCAGTTCATATAAACTGCAAGATATAAATCTGCAACTTCAGATAAACTGATTTCCTTAACAAAATTGTAGACTGAGACTTCAGTGAATCTATTTTGATTTCTACCTGAAGACTTTTTTTTTCATTAAAATTTCTTCCGTTTTCTTTCTGAATTATTATAAATTTATAAGAGTAAGAAGGTACCTGAATGATAAAAGATCTGATCATTGTTAGTCTTGCTGAGTAACATTTCTGTGAGCATATCTTTAACTTCTAGGGGTGGCAGAACTGGGCACAAGGAGAAGCAGATAATATATGAACAGGTGGTAAAGAATATGTTGCTTATGAATTCCTTTTGGTGGTTAGAGGTTTGCTTTTAGCAAAATGATATTCATGTAACTGCTTTGGAAAGAAGAATATAAAGAAGTATCATAGTTCAGTAGTGAAAATGTTAAACTAAATGGACCGTGTTAACATTGCTGTTGATCCTGAGGAACAGTTTTTCCAGTATACGGAGCGTTTTGTTTCCACCCAGCATATGTTGTCCATGGTTTTCTCTGCTCTAATTCATCCATGTTTTTCGACAGCTCCAGATGGTGTTATGCCTCCAAGGCTTTCATCTGCCACTCCGACCAGTCTTCAGGTTGTCTGGTCTACACCAGTTCGCAACAATGCCCCAGGCGCACCCAGCTACCGACTCCAGATGCGGCGGATGCATTCTGCTGGTGACATTCTAGAGTACGCAGACCACTGCAAGGCCACCGTGAGCTGCTGAGGAAGAAAAGTCCTATTATCTCAAATATGGCTCACCTTTAGGGTGGCTGGGTTATTTTTTTACAAGACTTGTAATGTTTTAGTCTTGCTTTCGATGGTGGGATGTTTAAAACTGTAAATCACGCTGCTTTTCTTCGCAGGTTGCTTTCCAGCCCAACTGCTTCCTTACAACACAGTGTCAGAGATCTTCAGCCGTACACTGAGTATCAGATGAGAGTGGTTGCCTCCAATGGTTATGGCAATGCTTATAGCGACTGGACTTCAATGACTACGGCAGAGGACAGTAAGCAGTCCACTCTTATTTAACTCCATTTAGCAAAAAGTAGAAACAATAGTTCAGCTGCTGTTGTGCATAACTTATTTGGTTATCTTGCTTTCCCAGTTAAATAGAAATAATGTATTTCCTTCCTGAATAATAGTTTGTAGTAGTAACTCCTAAGGGATCAAGTATCTGTTATCTTAGCTTTTCATAAGCGTGAACATTTAAATACATAGTTGGGGAAGTAGTGTATATATATATATTTTTAAATAACATCCCTTCATGCATATGTGTTCATGTATGGCTAGTTTAAGATACACCTAAGTATAGCCTTTTAAGTGGCATTCCTTTACATTCAGGGACTTGATTCTGATTTCAGTGATATCAGAGAAAATAAGTTGAAGTTATTAGTATATGACTGTTGTCGTATCTCTGGTTAAAGAATACTTAAACTATACCACAGCTGAACAGAACTTTTCCGCTGATCTTTGTTAATTCAAAGTGGTGATCTACTAGTCTGAAATTGAGTTTATCATTACCAGTACCATCCATCCCTTGCCTCATTAATAGTTCTATGTTTTACACTCTCACTCCACATAATTTGTTCAATAGTCCCTTGATTTAACAAAGAGGTGTTAGTGTATAGGTGTCAGCGTATTAGTATACTCACTTCAGTTGTTAGGGTAGGATTTTGCATGATAGAATACGTGAGCGAAAATAGATGACAAAACTTGAGCTTACCGTTACTACATATAAAAAATACATAATTTTCAACTTTTTTTTTAAGAAACTGAACTACTAGTTTTCTCATACACTGCAGCAGAATATCTAATAGCCTACTTTTTTTTTTTTGTAAGAGCAGTTGTTTCAGAAAAAAAAATCTTTGCTTTTTAAAAATCTGTTACTGTTGACCCCATTGTAGCAGGTTTTAGAGAAATTAAGTATTTTCTAAAGAGATTTTTTCCTGTTATGTCTTGTTGGATAAGGAAGCAAGACATTCTGAGCACGGAAAGGGTTGCCATGGGGTTGATGATACAAAACTAAAATCCTGACTGACTGGCTTCATTACTATCTTACTTTCACTGCCTTCACACCAAAGTGCCTTGGGTTGTTACTGTTTTACACTGATATGTGACATCTGTATTTGGGACTGTAAATTTAACCTGATGCTCATAAGCAGTTGTTGCAGCAAATATGCAATGCTTGTGACACAACTTGGTTTTAGTCCTTCCTCTAAATGGATAGCTGTCTATTTTGAGAAAACACCCTGAAAGAAAACAGTGGAAAACAATTTTCTTTGAAGCTGAACAAATGACTCACAACATAAATTTATTTGATAAACCCATTTAAGCTCAAAACATGTAAATATTTCTATAACCATATTACCTTTAAGTAATTACCTAATAAAAGTAAGTTGCGAACTTTGTCTTTACATACTGAAGGTGTGTTACCTACATTTGAAAATCTTTGTTGAGATTCGGTTCCTGTATTGTACTTGTCTATTACCAAAAGTGAGTATAATATTAAACTTGTCTGCATTCATGGTCTGAATGAAAACAGTCTTCTATGACTATTACATTCATATTGTATTGATTATTTAACTCTGGTCAGATAGTTCACATGGTGTTGTTTCTTTCTTAGGTAGGAGGAGCACAGAAAGGCATCACTTTAAAAGGCATCACTTGTTAGTATATGTAAAAATTATTTTGTTTTTTTGCAAAGCAGTAGGTGTAGAATTTTAAAATTTTCTTTTTTGAGAGTTAGGTATAGGACAGAAGGCCTACACAAAGCATGCATTCCTATACAGTCATCGAATCACAGAATCATAGAATAACCCGAGTTGGAAGGGACCCACAAGGATCACTGAGTCCAACTCCTGGTTCCACACAGGTCTACCCAAAAATTCAGACCATATGACTAAGAGCATAGTCCAAACGCGTCTTAAACTCTGACAGGCATTGTGCCATGACTATGTCCCTGGGGAGCCAGTTCCAGTAGGCAAACACCCTCTCAGTGAAGAACCTTTTCCTGATATCCAGCCTGAATGTTCCCTGTTGCAACTTGACTCCATTCCCTATCACTGGTCACTAAAGAGAATAGATTGGCACCTGCCCCTCCACTCCCCATTGTGAGAAAACAGTCCTTCTGGAACATATATGTAGAAGTTAGCTGCTGTATAGAACTTGGATAGCATTTGTGCACTAGCATGCAAAACCCAACTGTAAAAATGCCTGAAGTTAGTATGAAAGGCAGATGTTTCAAAAGGAATTTAAGAAGAAGAAAAATATTTATATACTGCCTCTACCAGTGTTTATGAAATTCAAATATTTTAAGATTACCAATCTACTTTGCTCTTCAGCTATGATGCTGTATCTTGTTCTCTAGCTTAAAACAAACAAAAAAATCACAAACAAACAAATGAAAACCACCACGTTCTGTGGTTCCGTTACAAACTCTGTGTCTCCAAGGGGAAAATGATTTTTCTTAAAATGTACTGTTCCCTTTGTATTAATACTGCTAAAGAATACATGCTGATATGTCTCTAATATCCAACAAACCTTGTAATTTACTTTCATTGTTGACAAAAAAACTTCCATTGTTGACAAAGGTCTCTGGTTTTGGTATCATTGTGGAGGGCTGCCATCTGTGAAAGGATGTTCAACTCAGCTGCTTAAGACTGAATGATTGTCATTGGGTATAAGCAGTATTTCTGTCAAGGCTTCAATATGTTTCTTATAAAACTGCCTGTACTGACAGCTTGTTGCAGAACTACACTTAATTCCTGGCCTAGCTAACCAGAGGCCTTTGACTTTGACTTTTTAAAGTACAATTTGACAGTAGAAATTTCCGTATCTCTTACTCTGGTGAAATATATGTGTATATCCACATTCTTATCAAATTTTACATAGTGAATGTATATCTTTTTTGTTTCACCAAAGCATAAAATATCTGTAGGAATAAAATGTATGCATGTATGTGTGTTTATGTGCACATGAACCTGATAGCAGTAATGTAAATCATCATATCCAGTTTTAAAGACAGTAGAGTTATATTAATACAAGCTGATGATTTCACAATATGTAGTAAATTGCATATCATATTTTATTTATGAAAAATATTTAGTAAACTATCAGGATGTTAGGAATGATTAAAGAAAAATTAGCAAAAGCTGACATAAAAATCTGTTGTATCTGGTAATAAATTGTCTTATTGTAATGTTTAGTAGGTTTGGGGTGTTTTTGATTAAAGGAAAAATGCTGTAAATAATTTTCAAATATTCCCATTTACATGAGTGTGGAACTAGTAACTGATTCCATGAAATTTTTAAAGTCTAACCTGCCAGTACCAGATGAGAATAATGTACATATCCTATGAATATTTTATAACCTGCTAAACATGTGTTGATAAAAGATGTTTGTTCCAGTGATCTTGGTCAGTATAGCATCAGAATATTTACTGCCAGACAAATAGAAACAGTTGTTGAAGTTTCTGGATTAGATCTTGCTTTCAGTAACTTGAGTGTAAGTTTAAGATAACTCCTCTGAAATCAATATAATCACCACTGAACTGAGAGGTCAGTAAGTACTGTTGAGCTGAGAGCAGAATTTTATGCATTGCATTCAGAAATAAAATGAAGTTTTCTAGATATAAAAAGCAGATGTCAATTAGGTTTTACCTTTCATCATGGTAAGTCTTTAAACCATCTGGGAAGGAAGCTGCAAAACAATTGGTTATAGTTATTTAAACCTTGTCCTATGGCTGCTGCAGCATTCTTACAGTATAGCTTTATGGTTGGCAAAATTGTACTGGCTGATAGCAATCTGCCAGAAGTAATATTTCATCACAGGGATAGTTCCCAAATGAGAAAGGTGCTTTTCATAGCATTTAGGAAGATGCATCTTGATTTGTACAAATTTGAAGCTACCAAAAAGTACTACTTAGAGAAAAGCTGCCTGTTCTTTTATGTGGAATGTCCTAGAAACTGCCTGCAGTCCAGTGAGATATGTACAGGAGGACATCTCAGTCATCAGCATGTTCTCTTTCAGATGGCTGTGTCTTGGATTAGCATATTTTTCCAGTATGGAGAGTTCTCACTGAAGCTGTTTTGTAAGTGCCTTTATCAGGCAGTCCATATTTTTTTCTTAGATAGAAACTGCAAATCCATCTCCTTTCTGTGTTAAGGAAGTTATAGTCCAGTCCAATGTTTGTTCACAGTACAAACGCATAGTACAAAGTGATGGCTTGAGATCTTTACATATGGAAGCTGCTAGAGGAACATGAAACAATTTAAAAAGGGTGATTCTGCAATTTATTATTCACTCATCAGTATGTATTTGCTGATGAAGCAGGGGAGTGTTATTTTTGTCATATAGTGTGCTGCTGTGTGTTCCTCCGGCATGCTTACTCCAAAGCTTTGGTTCCAGGGCAAGGAGGCCCATTGTCTTAAAGTTTCTTTAAGTAGACAGAAGAAAGAGGCAGGTGCCTCCAGAGGGCAACTCAGGACAAGAGGGTTAGATGCTGCAGTTCTCCTCAGCTTTTGGAAGCGCTTGCTTTCTCTGCTGCTTATACTGGGTGTCTGAAAAGACTAGTCTCCCAGTTTAAAATTAGGTCTAAATTCAGACTAGTCTCTCAGTCTAAAGTTAGTGTAAATTAGGTCTGTATAATTTAGGCATATAACCTAATACATAGTTGGTTGATGTAAATGTGCCCACCTGTGTTCAAGAAAGATAAATGGCAATGGAGGCAAGAGAAGACAAAACCTGGCAAGATGATACAGGGAACGGAAAATCATGTGCAATACATGACAGGGTGAACAGCAAAAGAGGAGTACAATTAAGCTGAAGTAATATAGTGGCAAATATGATATGACAAAAAGTACAATCTGCTCATGCATGCCTATAGGTTAAGAATTAGAAGTATTAACTGCCTGACTGAGGTACTAGAACCAACATGCAGTTGGAATAGAAG